>NW_027468640.1:28769311-29159311 GCF_046254945.1 Alosa pseudoharengus
GCTACATCATGGAGGAGCAGCTGTGCACAGTAGTCTATTAGGTGGGCGTTCCTATACCACCACATAGCCCAGTAATAATAACAATCACACGCAGCAACGTGACAAATGGTTAACAGAGAGGAACACACAGGTAGTCTACACAGATAATATCACTACACTACCTTTCCTTAGTGTCATATTAAACATATGTCTATAATCTCGGAGAGCGTGTCGCCTCCCATATTGTTATTATTAAGCAGAATGTGCTCTACAGCTAATTGGCAACACGTAAATGCGCAAAAACGAAACGAATACGAGCGAAGATACGGTTTAACTTACCAGTGCTCATTGTAATGTCTGTCTTTGTTGCTGATCAGATGTGGTGTGTTGTATCCTCATTCAGCTGATGGGGCACAAGCGCTAGTAACGCATGAAGATGCCCCGCGAGCCGAAGACGCCCGAGCGACCCTGGTCCTCGTCGTAGCCTAAGCTATGAAGCTTTCCGCGCAAAAATAAGTCTGATATCTTTCTCCAAAAGCAAGGACAGTGCCAGTGACAAACGTGAGAATATGTTCTTAATCGTGGAAGGTTGACAGTGAGCTGTTCGTTCGCGTGCCTGCACTTGGGATGGGTGTGGGCGTGCAGTCGCACTGAGCCCTCTCGCGCCTCTGCCTCAGCAGCATCTCTCGAGCCAGGTGATAAATAGCGCCTCTGACAGCCCCACTGCGTTCCGACCACGTTATAATGAATTTTGGGAAATGTAGTTGTTGTCTATCAAACATCGCTCAGAGTAGCACCATGAAATACTACAGATTCTAATTACGACAACGTAAACAAACGCTTCGCATGACCGTATGAGGAAAGCATAGCCATAAGGAGGGTTAGGCTTCATTCTAAACCATGAACGTGCCCTCCTAAAAAATATATAGCCTACATATTAAGCCAAGGCTAAGTCATTTATGTCTGAGTCTAGATTAACGGATTGCTCCAGGTCTGGTAATAAGGGTCAGAGACACCCCAGGTGCTTATTGCTGTTTGAGCAAATCCTGTTAGGCCTACACTATCTAATCATATTAGGCCTATGTGGACTACCAGTGTGAAGATTAAATGCATTTTATTGAGTAGCCTATGCTAGGGCTAAACTTACATAAAGTTTTTAATTGTGCTTTCTGTTGACTATACTCATTGGAAAACCCGTTAGGCTAGCCTACCTAGATTTATAATGAATTTACAAAATTATAGACGTCTGGATCTGATTTTTGGCAAATAGGCCTAGGCCAAATCCCTCATCTATGAAAGAAAATGTTCAGATGATATTTTATAACCAAGAAGGCTAGGCTATATTAACGTTTATAGTTCCATTTATAATTTCACTCAGCTATTTGATTATTTCATAATACATTTTAACTAGCCTGAACCACATCAAGCTCAGACAGATTTACAGATAGAGTAATGAGTAGGCTATCTTTTATGCCACCTAGCGTTTATGTGAAATAGTGATCAGTGAATTCAGTGAAAAAAATAGAATTGCAGTAGAGAAAAAATTACAATTTAAACATTTATACTATATCAGAATAATATTATAGCTCAGGCAAGATGCTCATCTGAAACTAAATTTTTTGAAAAAAGGCTACTATAAATAAAAAAAACCCGAAACGTTAATACGTCATCAAATCGCGACACAGTTTTCAATATGGCAGCCCACTGTTGAGCATGGGTGTAATGTTTTGGTTCTGCAAAATGCTTTTATTAATCCCATGAGGACTTAAATGATTGAGTGAAAATGCATGCGAAAGCAACATCAAATGATTCCGAAGATGGCTATGGAATAGACGTCGTCTTTCACCAAGGAAGCGACAAAATAGCACCATCATGCCCGCATGGTAACGTACAGGTTTAAAATAACAGCTGATGACAGTCTTGTGTGCTTTGCGCAAGTTTTGTTTGTGGAAAGACTAAATGATATTTGGGTTTAAATAAGGTAATACCACCAGATGCTGTGACAAAAATTAGTCATAACTGTGGAATTAAACTGTCTTTCAGGTCCAACCCTGTTGTTTGAAAAAGTCAACAAGGGGGAAGAGAATGGCAGACGATTTTATGCGTGCTCTGCGTGTCGTGACAGAAAAGACTGTAATTTTTTTCAGTGGGAGGATGAAAAGGTAAATGTTGCTGTTAGTGTTGTTGTAGTCGAAAGTTTAAGTATGGTAATGGATAAACTTTGTCAGCTAAATGAGAAACTGACTTGTCCACCATTTTTCACATTATAAAGGATCACTGGCATTCATTAACCTGAAGACTGAAGGGACATACTATTTATGTGCCCTTGTCACATAAGTGTATATTGTATGCAAGTGTGTGTGTTGAAAACCTGTGTATTTGTGCACATAATTGTCATATCATTACCATTAGCAGGTTGTACCATTACACAGGGTGCGATTTCTGTAAAAACCAGAGGGGGGGATGATTTTAAATAAGTTTGTAACCCCCCCCCCCCCCCAAAAAATTTAAAAAAAATAAAAAATAAAAATAATAACTAACGATTCATAGCCTAGTAATGTCATGGCTAATAATACCCTAGGCCTATATTATTTTTGCCACCTTTGTAACATTTTAGTTTTAGTTTACCGTGGTGTATGACTTTAAACAGCGAGTGTGCTTGGTTATGATGATCAGCTCCTCTAATGCAGGGTAGGACTACGTTTTGACAAGCATACAAATTCACCTTGTTCTTGCCCCATCTGAAATGACTTCTCTACTTTTGCTGCCTCCATCCTTTCTGTATTTGTTGTGTAAAAAACGTTGTATATTATGGCACTGAAGTCTTAAGTTAGTGAATTTGGTAACCAAATAGCCTACACATTGCGCTACACGCTGCGTAGGCTACGTGCAGGCCTACGTTCTACTCTACGTGCAGTTGTCCTCCATCTCAGTTGCATCAGTTTTCTAATTTTGAAGGTTCTAAAACATTATTATGCTTCACTGAATCCTTCTCGTTTTCTTTCATTTGTCCAGCTAACTTTTCCATTGAAACTAGCCATTTATGATGGATTACACACTCGACATTCTGAAATGTCCTGCACGATCAAGGCCAAATTAAGTTATCATGCAGCCACTGTCAGCAGCATCAGTGCTGACGGTGACGGTGCGTTTCTGATGTCAGATTATTATGTAGGCTAGCCTACTAGACTGTTCTCACATTGCAGCGCTTTACCTATATGAAGTAGCATTAATCAATATGAGGGGCAGAGGGGGATAAATGTTGTCCCCCCCGACGATAAAAATAATTTAGCAGAGGTAGGGATAGGAAAACCAGAGGGTGGGAAATCCTCACCATCCCCCCCATACAAATCGCACACTGCCATTACATATCAGGCTACCAGCAGTACGTTGTAAAAGTACCTTGATGTGTTTTACAGGTGTCAGAGGCAAGGGTGAAGGCCAGAGAAGAGGAGAATCGATCAAAGAAGCCTCCCTTTAGTCATTCAGAGTACATTTCCAGGTACCTGTCCTTCACATTGTTTTACAGGGGTTGGAGCCTGTGGCAGTATTATTGCTGGTGTCCTGTACAAAGGAACAAAGAAGTTGTACTGTCTGAATAATGTTGTTCAGCAACCACTTTTTGGACCACACACAGAGTGAGGATTTATTTTGGAACACATTGTATAAGTATACTCTTTTGATCCCGTGAGGGAAATTTGGTGTATTTATCCCAATCCGTGAATTAGTGAAACACACTCAGCACACATTGAGGTGAAGCACACACTAATCCCGGCGCAGTGAGCAGTGAGGGGTTAGGTGCCTTGCTCAAGGGCACTTCAGCCGTGCCTACTGGTCGGGATTCGAACCGGCAACCCTCCGGTTACAAGTCCGAAGCGCTAACCAGTAGGCCATGGCTGCCACCATAACCAGGGTGTAGCATTATGCTTGTCCAATGTCTTTTTATATAACTTCCTGAAATTCAACATTCTGTTTGCTTTGTGATTTTTTTTCTCAGATTCAGAGAATTTGTCTCACTCCCCCTGGACCAGCGAAGGTTCTGTGTGGACTGTCAGGTTTTGCTTCTACCAAGAAATTGGGATGAGCACAGCAGCCATTCGGCGCTTTCTGATGACATCACAGTGGCCCGTCTCAGGAGGCCTAGCCTGTTGCTGTGTCCCTTGGAGAATAAGAAGAGTAATGCGCAGTACCTGTTTGCTGACCGCAGCTGCCACTTCCTCCTGGACATGCTGTCCACACTGGGCTTCCGGAAAGTTCTATGTGTTGGAACACCTCGGTGAGCTGCTTACACTGATGTTACAGTTTTTCTACTCCCAAGAATCCAGTATTTCCTACAATATTATCTGTATGTATGTGTGTGTAAGGTAAATACATTTCTTGGAGGTTTTTGACACCAGTAATGGAGCTATTAATCATTCAAAGATTTTACTCTTGCATCATAGCCTTCATGAGCTGATCAAACTAAGGAATGCAGAAGGGACTTCAGAGGCCATGAGAAGCCTGCTGTTGGATATTGATTTCAGGTAAATAAAATTATTTATATTACTCTTTCACTACAGTTACATTTACATTACAGTTGCATTTAGCAGACGCTTTTATCCAAAGCAACTTATGTTGTATTACAAGGCCCATTGTCTCTGGAACAACTCAGAGTTAATTGCCTTGCTTAAGGGTACAATGATGCAAGCTGGTTATTGAAACCACAACTTTTCAGGCTACTGCATGCTAGCCCAGTTCCTTAACTACTACACTACCGTCGCCCACTAGCCACTCACTAGCATGCTTCAAGCCATTAACAGCATACTGTTTGGGGCTAATCTGAGTTGAGTGCATGAAATGAGTACAATGAAAAAGCCTGGAAGCCAGCCTGAATTTAACCTCACCCACAAAAGATGAGGTTGGGAAATTCAGTCTGGACTTGTTTCATTGAGAAACCTCTATGCCCGTAGGAGATCTGTGCGCACCAATCAAATCGTCTGAGCAGGCTTTCTATGATGGTGGAAAGATGAACAACAGTGCCTAGTCATTCACATTACTTGAGAATGCTTCAGTTGATTTAGTTTACATCAAAAAGGCTCTCGCTAGAGAAGCTAGAGGATTAGATTTCATTTCGCTATCGCTATGTCTTGCACAAAATATTGACAGCGCAATAACTATGAAGGCGTTTCGTTTGTCGTGAAGGAGTATGCTTTGGCTGTTCTCCCCATAGGATTCACATTTTTCATTGCTCTGATTGGTTAAGTCTATCCAATTGTGTGCAGAGGCAATTTTCCTCTGTATCAGTTGAAACACACCCCATAATCACATCCAAATGAAGCAGTACCAGACTCAAATACTGAATAGAACTGAGTCTGGCCATGTCAGGCTAGTACTTTGTTTATTTATGGATAGAAACTATCAAAATATCTGTTACAGTTTTCCAGTGTATTAGACCAGTGGTTCTCAAAGTGGTGTCCAAGGACCCCTTAGGTTCTGCAACCCATAGCCAAGGGGTCCGCAAAATAATTTGCTTTAAATGATGAAGTTGTGGTTAATCATTTTAAAAATCATATCTACAGATGAGGACCCTTTTCACCAATAAAACAAGTAAATTGTGTCTTTCCTCCCACCCACATTAACATTTATCTTGAATCAGTTAACAAAGAACCATTCCTACTGCTGCTTAGATGGTTTATTTGCCAACTAGCTAGCTGATGAATGTGGACAAATAAGCAGTCAGCCTCTCACTTTCCTAGCAAAATAAAGACAAAAAAGGCACAACAAATATATACATAAAAAGACTTTTAAAATGTTATATTAAGGTTAAAAAAAACTTTGTGTGTCTTTAAGTCATTTTGATATACGTCAATTTTGGAGGTCAGGGATCTCCATGTGACTGGACCTAGCAAATCCATCCTGTGGTCTTAGGAAGCGCACGGCGGGGTAGAGGGGATCGATGAACTGGTGGTGCATGCGGTCGAACACAGGTGTTAGGGCGGCAGAGAACTCCTGCAGCAGCTCCATACCGTCCGCATCGTAAAACACCACACGACCCTTTTCGTAGTTCACATGCACACCCACTATGGTGGGCTGGTCATGCCCGCGGATGCCTGTCGGGGCCACGTGCCGGTCGTTGTGCCAGGCACTTAGGCGTCCGTCGCGGAGCTCGACGCACCAGGACATCCTGTTGCGCCCCAGCTTGGCGCTTTTGTCCCGCCCTTTCCTGTGCAGGCTGCCATAGGTCACACCCACCGCCCAGGCAGAGCAGCAGCGCACATCCACCTCCCAGTAGTGCAGCCCGTTGGTTATGGCCGAGGTGGCCAGGGCGCAGTACACCTGGTCGAACTGCAGGGGGTGCAACTTGCGCTGAGGGTCACAGGCCTCACTGGAAATGCACAGGCTCCGCCCTTCTCCTGTGATGGCGATCTGTGTATGGCTGGTCTCCCTGTCAATCACTACATTTGATGAATCTGTGAGTGAGAGATAAGGTACTCGGTGAGTCATCCAGCATTTATTTTCATAATATAATGCAAAGGTTAGGATTTTTAGGATCTTTTATATCTCATGAGATGCCATGTCACTGAAGTGGAAAGACTTCAGCAAGGAGCAGAGACTCCCTCGATCTTCTCACCGAGCAGGAAGGTCTTCCTCTGTAACTGAGCCTGCAGGTCTCTGGAGATTTGCTGAAGTTTCCTGAGAAGGTTCTGGAACCTCTCCTCATTCAGTCTTATACTCGCCTCAGCAGCATCTGGTTTCTTATGGCAACTAGAATATTAAATGAAATGGTGAAATCAAATAATAAAATGTGAAAAATATAGCATACTTTTGGGGAAAACAGCCTTTAGAAAACTAAAAAAATATATATTTCACCTCACTTCTTCTATTGGATCCTGAAAGAGAGTTAATTCAAGAAATATAATTACAGCTTTGAATGTTGCATTTTTAATACCATCAGTACTAAATGCAGTGCATGGGATTAAAATTTAGTTGTGAGTACAAATAACAAAGACAAACAAATCATACATGACAAATTACAGGAAGATTAAATGACAAAACCACATTCTGATTATGATCTGAGGTATCTTTCAAAATCAATCATTCCATTTGACTGCGATCTAGGCACCATCAAGGCTTGCATTCCACAGATGCACTGCTCACGCCTGTTATGATCCAAGAATGGCAGGACTCATTTTACCGTTGAATTGACCGCACCACTCTTCTGTGCCAGCGCGTTCCCAGTGCAGCGGATGCTCCTCTGGACGGCGCTCAGGTGCTGCTGCCAGTCTTTCAGGACCTGGTTGAGCTTGGCGGTGGTCTCCCGGCGGTCCAGTTCCAGGGAGTCGCGGACGGCCCGCTCGTCTTGTTGCAGGGCGGCCCGCATCACGTCGAAGCGCTCCTTCACCTTCTGCTTCATCACCTCCACACTTTTCTGCACCACATCAGGAATACAAAAATGAAGGGGGAAAAAATGCAGTCAGTACAGTCAAACAAGAGATAGACAGGGATGGAGTGTGTGTGTGTGTGTGGTGATGTTGAAAAGAGTCAAGTCAAACAAGAAATAGATAAGATGATGAGATGAGGGGTATGGAAGTGTGGGTGTGTGAAAGGAGTTGTTAGGAAACCGTTGTTTTGACCCAAAGATCTATCATCTTAAAAAACAAATGGTGCGCTCACAGACAAGTTGCTTCTCCGTTTCTTTAAGGACTGAAGGTGAGCCTCTGTCCTGGCCTCCTCGGCCTTCAATTGCTCCAGGTGCTTAGACAGTTGCTCCTGTGGAGAGAGTGTGCTGCTATATAGAGATTATATATGACAAATAAATAGATCAATATGACAAATTTGAGAGAGGCACTCTTTGAATAAAGTAGGCTAATATGTGTGTGTAGAAATAAAGGCAGTAGAGAAATTAAAATATTGATTTATTATTATTATTATTATTAAATGAAGTTAAGCAGTGTTTTTATTAACTATATGGAGCTAACCTTAATGCTTTATTGTCTCTCTACTCTGCACTAGTTGCCTGGATTTGTCCTTTTGCTGTTGACAAATACCTGATCCTGAGCCAAAAGTCATACAGTATAAAATGATGAACAGGCTTGTGCTGTAGCATAGTAATGTGAAAGTAGGAAACATGTATGTCAGGTTCGGCATAGAAATGTATCTCTTCTCTCTAGTACATCTCACCTGTGTGAGGGGTATTGACGAGTGTGCAGTCTTGCGGAGCAGTTTGGGGGAGCGTGGGTAAGGTTGGACAGCTGGACCCACAGTCAAGTCCTGAGGACCCAGGACAAAGCTGCCAGGCTGTAATTTCTCCTCCATGGCTTTAGAGAGCGCTGTGTCTGTGTCCTTGTTTTCCATCTTTGTTATCACAGAGATGTACAAACCGTGACTAAAACAGATTTACATGAAACCAAGCCAAGATTTATTTCATTCCAAGTGGCACAATATATGACAGAGAAACCAAGAGAAGCAAGTTCAAACCAAGAGAAGCCATGTTAAGTCACACTTAATGTCTGATCTAGTCTTAACTTTACTGATTAACATAGACTCCCGCGTCCAAACTTTTGTGCAACATATTTTTCACTTCCATATAGATGTTATTGCAGGAGTTTCTCAACTAGTTTTTCAAGATCGCAAGAGCACTTTGCTACAACATTGTCTGCCTAACAGGTTGTTTAGCATTCTTAAACTACTTCAGCTCAGTTGAGCAAATGAAAAACATTCTAAAATTATAACCGTTACAGTCGTAATGAAACTGGGACAAACGTTCAAAGTCCTCTTGCATTGCACTCCTTTGGAGCATAATTAGTTTGTTTAAACAGTGCTTACATTGGATCCCACCAAAGCATTGTTTGTTGCCAATGGCAGCTTTTCAGAAAAGCAAGGAAAACATCTTTATTCAATGCACTGGTACTGTACCTTCTCTGGAGAGTGTGTTTGTGTGAGTCAGCAGTGCTGTTCCTTCTCTTCCGTCTCTGCACAGACTGGTCTGGTTTTTGCAGGAGAGGAAGGGGTGTGCTGCCCTTAAGCAAGCTCAAGCCTGTTGCTCATAGCATGCTTGTGTGTGTGTGTGTGTGTGTGTGTGTGTGTGTGTGTGTGTGTGTGTGTGTGTGTGTGTGTGTGTGTGTGTGTGTGTGCATGCGCGTGCATGCTCCTACATGCTTCTAAAGATACAATGAATATATTCACAAGAAACCCACCAACCTAATTATTATCATTATCGGGCATGATTTGCGTTGGTGTGGCCAGAGTAGATTGCTCTGTAATGCCAGCTATGCTCTTGATTATCTCAGACAGAGTTAGTCACCTTGGATTTGGACTTTACCCAGGTGTGTGTATGTGTGTGTGTGTGTGTGTGCATTATGCCTGCAAATTTAGACCTGCAGAGGCAGTGAGACAACAGCCACACCTCAAGTGAATTCATCCATTATGCGTTCTTGTGCTTCACACACATTTTTTGTACCTCTGCCAGATACTCCCAATTCTACGGCCAGGATGAGTTCTGCCATTACAACATGTTCAATCATCACTTCTTTGGTGGAAATGTAAGAAATGCCTCCCACACAGCTTTAGAAAATAATCATCAAAATAATATTACCTCATGTTATCTCAGAGATTGATGAGTTTGTGAACTTGATCAGGAGCCGGCCGGGGTGTTCCGTGATTTCCTACGAGAAGAGGAAGGGAGTAAGGTTGTCATGGTGACGGATCCTCCGTTTGGTGGTCTGGTGAAACCTCTGGCCCACAGCTTCAGACAGATCTCAGACACCTGGAGAGAGCAGCAGGGTACGGCTGGAATTGAGCGCACTACATACTGTAGCACTGCAGGAGAAATATAGTCCTTTACTTCTTTTAGAAATATTTAATATTAAAATCACTTTCTTACATAAACGTTCTTACATATCTTGATACAGATCATGGAAGATCATTCTTGATCTTTGAATTCCACTGTGGTAATAACAGAGGTGTAAAATTCTTGTCCTGCCACTTATTTGCTCCAACCATTCAATAAACTAGCTGATTCTAATTGGCACAATTACTAAGCCAGGTAAATGTGTTAATTAGTGAAATCACCTGTGTTAAGTGCACAGGTAGAACCGATACATAGTAGTACTTCTACTTTCTGAAGCCGGACTTTTACACCTCTGTTACGGTAATAACATTAGCCATGAACACTTGATATAATTTATAGTGGTAGATATTTTCCCAGATGTATCCCATCATCCCTCTTTTGTAGGAAGTGTTTTCATTTAGCTGATTCAGACACACGAAGCAGAACATTTCCCAATGATTATAGAGCCCAGGGCCAGATACCACTGTGCACTCTGTACACGTACTTCAGTAATATGTTGCATTGATACATTCCAAGAAATGTAGCTTAGAGGTCATTTAACAGTGATTCCTGTTAGATCTTGCAGTGTTTTGGTAGGTATTGTGGCAGGTAGGTATTGTGGCAGGTAGTGTATTTCTGTGTGTGTTTGTGTGTCTGTATCTGTCTGTCTGTGTGTGTGTGTCTATGTGTCTGTGTATTCATTAATTAATATCCATTAATCCATCCCTGCAGTGAATAGCCAAGCAGAGATGCCCATGGTGTGGATCTTCCCCTACTTTTTTGAGCCACGAATCGTTGAGTGTTTCTCCTCATTCACAATGCTGGACTACCAGGTATTACACAAAAACATAATACCGGTACATCAAGGGCTCTTGTGAGATGATGGCCAGTTGGTTTGTAGGGACACTGAAATCAAACATTTATAAATAACACAGTACCTGTTCAATCAGTGGTTTCAGGTATTTCCTTCATTCTGGTGTCAGTGTCCAGTGTCATATTAAGAAAGAAAAGTTAGGGAACAGCAATACTAGATGAATGGACATCCAAATTAGCCTGCAGAGGTCAGTCCATATCCCTACTTTACTCTCTTTTCTTCTCCCGTAGGTGGACTACGATAACCACGCCCTGTATAAACATGGAAAGACTGGTCGAAAGCAGTCTCCCGTGCGACTCTTCACAAACCTGCCTGCCCGGTATATTGTCCTACCTGAGCAGGAGGGCTACAGGTAAAGTCAAGTCAAGTCACGCATAGCACACTTAAAAGCAATGTAATTGACCCAAGGTGCTGCCTTCGCCCTGCAAACCTGCCCAACAGAATTACTGTCAGCCTCTTGCCAGACTGAACACAAGTCAAGTCAAGTCAAGTCAACTTTATTTCTATAGCACATTTAAAAACAACTGAGTTGAACCAAAGTGCTTACAAACAAACATAAAACAATGACAATGGTACAATAACAATAATAACATAACATGGGGGGAAAACATAATTGAAATAATAAACAAATTGGTCAAAAATAAAATAAAGAATAAAGAGTGTGTGTGTGTGTGTGTGGGGGGGGGGGGGGGTTATTAAGGTAGATTAAAAGCTTGGGAGAAAATGAAAGTCTTTAAGTTAGACTTAAAGCAGTCAATGGTTGGAGAGGACTTAATATGTACAGGTAGACTATTCCAGAGTTGGGGGGCAACAACAGAGAAGGCTCTATCACCCTTAGTTTTAAGGCGTGTTTTGGGGATATAGAGAAGATTCTGAGATGAAGACCTAAGTGATCTTGGAGTGCTGTAAGGAATTAGTAGGTCACCTATGTAACTAGGTGCCAAACCACTGAGGGCTTTGAAGACAAAAAGTAAAATTTTAAACTTAACTCTGTGCTCCACAGGTAACCAGTGCAGCTTATCCAATACAGGAGTTATATGCTCACGTTTCTTAGAGCCACTTAATAATCTAGCTGCTGCATTTTGAACTAGCTGAAGTCTGTTGAGAGTGGAGTGGGTCAGGCCTGCATATAGTGAATTACAATAATCTAGTCTAGATGTTATGAAAGCATGTATAAGAGTTTCAAGATCGAAGAAGGACAAAAAGGACTTCAGTTTTGCAATGGTTCTTAACTGGAAAAAGCTGCCTTTGACCACACTATTTACTTGCTTATTAAAATTTAAAGAGGAGTCAAAGAAAACCCCAATATTCTTTACTTCACTGTGGCAGTTTGCAGAGAGAGGTCCTAGTGCATTTTTCAAGATAGAAACATCACTTGGAGGGCCAAAAATAATTATATCAGTTTTACTTTCGTTCAGTTGAAGAAAATTTCTTGCCATCAAGCATTTGAGGAACAAATGCCATTAGTGTTAACAGGCAGGTAAAACTGAGTGTCATCTGCATAGCAGTGATACTGAATGTTATACTTTTTAAAAATTGAGCCAAGGGGTAGCATATAAAGAGAGAATAAAAGAGGGCCCAAAATGGAACCCTGAGGAACACCACACTTTATAAGGGCAGAGGAAGAGGAGAAATTGCCTAAACTAACTGAAAATGATCTATCACTAAGATAAGAAGAGAACCATTGCAAAACAGAACCCTGGAGACCAACTTCATCCTCCAAGCGTTTTAATAGGATGTTATGGTCAATGGTGTCAAATGCTGCACTCAGATCAAGAAGCACCAAGATCCAGAATCAACTGCTAAGAGAATGTCGTTTTGGACTTTAAGCAAGGCCGATTCAGTGCTGTGCAGAGATCTAAAACCTGATTGGAATGTATCACATATATTGAACTCACTCAGATAAGAAGAAACCTGAGAGAGGACAACCTTTTCTAGTATCTTTGACAGAAAAGGTAATTTAGAAATAGGCCTATAATTCTTCAGGTCACTGGGCTCAAGGTTAGGTTTCTTAAGTAAAGGTTGCACAATTGCACGTTTAAAACTTGAGGGGACCACTCCATTGGTTAGTGAGTGATTAATTATGGCCAATACAAGAGGGCAGATGATGGTAAAAACTTCTTTAAAAAGGCATGCAGGTAAAACATCTAAGTGGCAGGATGTAGATTTCATATGGGAGACCACCTTAGAAAGCTGGGAGGAAGATATAGCCTGAAACTGTTGGAGGCAGCTAGGTGAAAGTTCTATCACTGAGGGATCCGAATCTGGAGGTGAGATTTGAGATTTTATTTTGTCAATTTTATCGATGAAGAAGTTGAGGAACTTCTCACAGATTTCTGTTGAAGGGGCAAGAGTAGATGACGCAGAGGCAGGATTTATAATAGAGTTAATGGTATTAAATAAAACTTTTGGCCTATGAGCATTATTGTTGATAAGCTGAGCATAATACTCAACCTTTGCTGCCTTAACAGTTTTGGTAGGTCAAGAGCCCCAGCCCTTCCTCTGGAGACCTGCGGTCATTTAGCGGTCAGGGTATTAGCGGGAGGACAGTGGTTGTGTTCCAATTTGCGTATTTCTGTACTCACAATACCCAATATGAGTGCACAATTGCACTGGCTTGTGCACTTATATAAGGTATCGTAAGTACAGAAGTATGCAAATTGTAACACAGTCAGTGAGGTTAATGTTGACTCTGCTGCAGAAGAATCGATATCGAGGAAGAGTGCTGGTCACCACTGATGTGATGTGAGTGGCGCACATGAAGTCCAAACAGACACAGGGCACTGGATTAGTGCAGTTAGCACTGCTGAAGCAATCACAGTGTGATCCATGTTGGTGGTAATCATAACCAATAAGCATATGAGTGTGTTGTTTGAAAAATGATCTCATAGCACTCGGTTGAACAGTTTTAACACAATTATAGTGTCATTTCCACTCTCAGATCTGTTGTGTTCTGGTGACGCTCCTCTCCACAGGGGCTACTCAGTGAGTGACCATTAGCAGCCATCAAATTTGGTTTAAAACTGAGCAGCCGTCTAAGTTGGTTTAAAACTCTCTGGATCCTCTCCCCCAATCAGATTCTGTGCTCTCTGTGAGCGTTATGTGTCGGCAGAAAACAAGCACTGCTCTGAGTGCAACGTGTGCCCCTCAAAGGTAAGTAGCCGAACAGTTCTAAAGCATACTCATGTTAGATTATACTGGATTAAAAGGGGAGGAAGAATTACGGATTAAATTGTAAATCCATAATAAAGTCTTTAAATGGATAATGTGATGTAATGTCTCAGGTGCCGATTTCCATGTATTTTGTTGGTGTCTCACTGGGGGCTTTCCATAATGATTTCCTTGAACAAGAGGCTTGTTCTTACAGGACGGAAGAGAATGGAGGCACTGTGCTGACTGTGGAAAGTGTGTGAAGCCGTGTAAGTTTACAATTAATCGGCCAACTATCACGGCCTCCGATGGGGGTACCCTCTAGAGTGGAATCCTTGAACATAACATCAAGAAGCTTTAATCAAACTCTGCTGTATTTACTTTGGTATTCTTCTGTCTCTGTCTGTCTGTCTCAGCTTGGCAACACTGCACCTCTTGTAGTCGCTGTGCCCTCCCAGATCATCCATGTGGGCGAGGTCAAACAGGGTGTTTCAACTGTGGTAGCCTGCAGCACAAACACAGAGCGTGCCCCAGCAAACTGTAAGAACACACACACACACACACACACACAGAGAGAAACACAGAGCATGCCCCGGCTAACTGTAATACACACACACACACACACACATATAGCGACATAGAACCTGCCCTGATAAACGGTGACACACACACAGAGCCACAGAAACATATAGACACACAGGTGAAAACATTCCTGTCAAGTAATGAATGATGCACTCTTAGTCCGAGTATATCTCAAACTATGGTACACCAACACCAAAATAGACACCAAGCACTGCCACAAAAAACAAGAAGCACAAAGAAATGAAAAGTGAACCAATACTCAGCAACTATCGGGCCTACAGAAACCCAAAAAGGAGAAGTAGTGGGGTCAACACTGGTCAACCAGCAGTCAGACACCTTTTCAAACATGTGAGTAAGGGACATGTTTTTATATAACCCACGCAGGAGGCCGCAACTGAAGGGGAAGAGCGGAGGCCCTAGTCAAGCGACACACGCGGCCACCAGAAGGTCAGCCAAGAAGAGGAGCCGAAAAGCACACAGGAAGAAGCCGAGCGTTACATAAACCTCACTTGTGCATAACAGGATACTTCAGAGAGTCACCGGGAGCGATAACACCCAAGTCCATGCTCTGGATCAGTGCAGCCGTTTTCTCCGAATTCGGTTCAGGAGAATCTACATCTCTTCCCAATATTTGTTTGTTTTTCAGTTCATCTGACTTGGCTTGTCTAACCCATTCCCCGAGTGTGTGTGTGTGTGTGTGTGCGTGCATGTGCATGTGTGTGCTCTAGGCAGATATGTGCCTTTTAACCTTGAATTCAGGGATGACATATTTTATTATTCGTCATCAGGATACTCCACTGTAAACTTGCTCAGTTAAACACAATCTATTCCACCTGTGTGCACAAAATTCTGGCAAAAACAGTGACCATGGTAAGTGTTTTAATACACACAATAAATATCCAGTGCTATTATATTAATGACCCATTCCACCCAATTAATACATTCGTCACCAAGTTTGTTACCAGTGTTTTAAAATTGAGTCTTCTGGAAATTCAATAAAATTGTATTATTTAAAGTACTACTTTAGAATTGTTTGCTTGTCTGAAAATACTGTACAAACTCTGTTCAAATAAAGTAGAGCCTCAGGAGATCATTTGCAACCATTATTTTTGCAAATACTGTATGCACAACTTGGCCATATTAGCACCTTGTAATTAAATATTATAAAAAATAAAAAAAAATCACATACAAATGCACAATTACGGCTCCCACACACAGTTGCGTTCCGTCAACGCATGCCAGTGGGTGCTCCCGACGGTAGCTATTCAAATTACATGAAGTATAACCATAACTTGATTGGCTGGTGCCTTCTGTTGTTCCTCAGTGCAGCAAAATTGTAACTTTTTGATGCAAGCGGCAGGAGCAACGCGACGCAACAGACCCACAATTCAGTTCGGCAACGGATGACTTAAGCCCATGTGTAGTGGATGTGATGTGTTTGCAGCACTGCACTGCACGCAGCTGTGTGTGGGAGCCGTAACAGACGTGTTAGTGAGTACAAGCAGAGCTGAGAATAAGTTAACCATCATATAATCAATCATCGGTTTTACAGTGAGAGATATTAGTCATTACAGAGGATCCAGAATCCAAAGCTTTCAAACTCAACTCACTCATTTAGCCTCGGCTTTTTAGGAGCCAAGCAGAGTAGTTGTTACATTGTTTTATCATAAAAATGTGTATGTATGAATTCTTATCTAGCATGTTCATGGGTGAATTGTCACTAGTCAAAGAACATAGAGTGTTGTCTGCTTGATAATAGTCAAAATCCGTCAGTAATCTGAGCAGATTTCATTGGTCAAACAGTTAACCCAGCTTAATATCAGGTTGGAACCACCCATTGGGAATGTGCAGCTGTCAATGCTACTTTCCAGATACTTGGTTAGTGTTTCTTCAGTATGTTTTCATCGTCAGTAATAGCAACATTCTCTGGCTTCAAACATAGAAGTCAAAGTAGCATAACAAAACATACAGTAGAGGTCCCACAACATTAAAACCAACTCACACTCAAGTGTTTTTTTTTTAAAAAACATTTTAAAAGTCTCATCCAGGTCTCTATCCATTCATGTCAACTCCACCCATCCATTAGTTTCTCTCTCTCGCCCTCCATCCATCCTTTCCCGCCGCGTCACTCCTGTAAGCGTCCGTGACGGATGGAGAAGGCGATGAGGCGCTTGTACATGCCGACCAGCAGCAGAGTAGCGGCCATCACGATGCCGCAGATGAGGCTGAAGGCCCATCGGGGCCCCAGCAGCGTGTACACCTGAGACACGAACACCGGGCCCAGGGTCCGAGCACCGCTCCCCGACGCCGTCAGCCAGCCCATGTACACACCCTACACACACACACACACACACACACAGTTATATACATATGCACAGATGCAGTCACATCATTGCCACAACGTAACATCAGTCAAATACAGATTCCAAACATCAGTCAAATACAATTTCATATGCAAGTCAAAGTCATATGCAAGGTAGCCAACGTACAGTTAACCAATTCAAATAATTTATGGTGATTATATTGATGTGTTGAAATATTTATCTAAGGGTTTAAGCTCTAAAATGTACATGGGCTGACTGCTTTATTTTATAGTTCACGCAGTCAGTCAGTTTGTATGCTTCTGGGACAATGGTGTGTTTGTTTTGGATTATCTGTACTTCATGGAAATAGATTTCCCAAGAACACCTGAATGCCCAACAATGTGTACATTTTGGAATAGAGGGAGGGGTGCCGTGTGTGTGCAGTACCTGTGGCTTAGGCCCCAGTATCTTTGAGTAGAGCGTGTAAGACATGACGTTGCAGGCCGAGAAGCCGACTCCGATGAGGAAGTTGGAGATGATGTACTGGGCCAGGTGGATGGCGGGCGTGTACAGGCACCAGGACTGGTCGGCCGGGCAGCCCGTGGGCTCCATGGTGCCGTTGGGCGCCAACACTGCGGTGGCAATTGCCTGCTGGGTACGGCTGCTGTTGTGAATGTCTGTGTGTGCAGGAGACAGAGCGAAGAGATGGAGTTTTAGAGTACAGGTTTTTAATATGTTAAGGTGATGCTGGTGATTTGGAGAGATCAACATTGTGTGAATAGAGAAAACAATCTATTGAGAATATAGTTGTATAATGGTATAAAGGAGGATATCAAAATCAAGATAATACAATCACTTAAATGAAAAAGCCTATAAAAGGGATATTATGTTTTCCCTATGAAAGGTATATTAAGTTTCAATCTTGTATCCAACTAGATTTGGACTAATGTTAATATACAGAAAAATATCTGTTATGTAAAAATATCTCCCTTTACACTGCTGGAGTTCTACCCTCAGAACTTAATCTTAACAGATATAGCCATCATTGCAACAACAGACTACTGAAAATAGCCATGTTGTCATGAAAGACATCACAACATAAAACAACGCGAAAAGATGATCGCAAAATTGCAACAGACATTCTGTAACAAACAGACCAACTGATGGCCCTTATCTCTGACAGGGCATTCCAAAGCTAATGGAGACACAAACATGGCTGAGTTTCAAGGAAGGCACACCAGAGACACAAACATGTTAACGGGTGACCAAGACCAAGGACCATGTGTGCTAGTCAGTGAGGAGGATGTAAGAAAATGAGTAGTGGTGGGAATGAGTCTTGTGCTGCCTACCTGCCCACTGGATCTTGGGGTACTGGTTGCCCCAGGGAAGGAGGATAAAGAAGCCACAGAAGATGATGGCCAGACCTCCCAGAAGTACTGGCCGATCCCCAACCCTGTCAAGAATACAGATGGATACAGGTTAAATTAATGACATTGATTTAGCCAGCATAGTACATAGACTTTTAATGAAGAGTAATTTCCAAGACTTCACCTGACACCATAACCCCACGGGTAAGATAAATAAATCATGCTGTTCCTGACTATTACCACACAACACCTGGTTTTGTTTCCAATTTACAGAAAGAGGAAGCCACAGTTTTCCTAAGTTAAATACATCATGCTTTTCATTCTATTAACATGACCAATTCACAGAGAAGAAGCTGAAGTTTCATGGGTGTTTTTCTAGATTCAAAAATGAGAATTGTTCCAACAAACATCACTCTTAGTATCTTATCTTATCTTGTCTCAACATGTAGAACGTCCTTCCAGAGTTATTCATTCTATGTGAGGCAGCTGCACAGCTACCATGCGGAAGTTGCAGCTTAGCTCAGCCATCTCACAGTTACAGTAACCGAATGTTTGATCCCTTCCCTCAATCCCACGTACCTCTGAGAGATGACCTTCACTGCGAGGAAGACCAGGATGGACTCAAAACCAATGCAGGCCAGTATAATTCCATTATACAAAACTGCCTGTCTCCTGGTCCATGCAAACATGTCCATCGACAAAGGTGTAGATATACTACAGATGGAGACAAAGACACAAGAAACACAAAGAGAAAAACGTTGCAATAAGAATCCACCACGCTCATGTTGATTTATGTTGTGTTGTTAAGATGTGTTACTTTCTTAAATCATTTCACTTTTGAATAATAAATATGAGATTTGACATCACAGGACATACGTTTCAAATACGGCGAAGATGAAGAGGATGATGAAGAACAGGACGTTGGAGGTCACCACAGCGATCTGGTCAATGTCCCCCTCAACATCTAAAGGAACCGTTACCCGTTCTGAGGTACCACAGGACAGAAAGGTAAAGACAAAAGTCCCTGGCAACAAACACAATATTATCATACCCTGCAAGCACCAACATGCAAGGTAAATGAAGGATTTACCTATATTGTAAGTAATTGGGATACAAATATCTGAAATGCAATGACAACCTACACGATGTTCTACTTTTTGAATGATAGTTAACATCTATGTTTTGTGAAGCACCACTCAGTGGAACACATCTCAGAATAACTCCCTAAAGGAGTTGCCATGGGGCAACCTTTTGAGCAATGTTCAATGTTCAACCAGTTCCATGTGTTCTAATTGGATCATCATATAAAATCTGGCTACTGATGATTAAAGTTCTTGGGAATGAGAACACGCCAGAACCACAATACAATTAAGTTGCCTTGCCCTTGTGCATCATCAGCTTAATAGATTGTGTTGCTGAGACAAATCATACTCTGTCCAGAAAGACATTGTATACAAAAATATATATTGACTTTCAGTTTTACCCTCTGAGATGTAGTTGATTGATCGTAACTGCCTTCCGTGGTCATCAACACGATGTTCTCTATTAGAAAAAATAAACGCAATGACAAGTAGGGGAATCAGCCAACAATGTGTAAAACATTAAAGCAGCACTATGGTATTTTGCTCTAAAACTTGTGAGTGAGCTAGTTACCCAGAAGGCCTTGCAAACACCACCAGCCGTCACATTTCTAGAAGCCTGCTAACTGGTGTGTTCTGGCGATAATACCGGTAAGTCAGCAATGACATGCTGTAAAAAGGTTTCCTTTCATTTTTTTGCTTGTGCGTCCCTACCCAGAACACAGAACTGCATAGTACATATCCTGAGTGAACACGTGTTGATCTCCCCTTCATGACCATATACCATCAAAATTCATTTGAAGATGATACCAAATACAGTTGCCTGACACAAGCATACTTCAAAAGGAGGCACATTGTAGTGTTGTTTTCGTAAAGTATGCTAAAAGATGATGACCACAGGGCCACTTAAATGAGGAAGTGATAATAAGTCTCAAATTCCAGGAAAAGCGCAAAGTCAGTTAATGGGCAAAGTGTCTCGTGCATGAACTGCGGCCATCATCATCAGCTCTCTGGCATGTGAGAGCGTGCAGCTGACCAACCCATGGTTATGCTTAGGATCTTACTTGATGCATTAAATTAGCAAATACATGTTGCCTAGTTATTGAATTAGCTTAAGTTAGACTTTGCCCGGCATTTAAATTATGGTCCCATGAGTTAAATGCCAAAGGAGTAAGTAAGTGGCTGCTATGACTGTCAAATCTATTGAATCAATATTAAAAACAGTGAAAATGACCCTGATGAAGGCGCAAGCCGAAACGTTGGTCTAATAAATAATTGCATATTGAAGTTCTGAGTGTGCTTCTTCTAAATTCAATATTATAAACAACATAACTGCAATACCAAAAACAGTTTAAAGGGACAGGCTGCATCTCACCTCAGCACCAGGATGACCAGGAGGATGTTGATGATGCCAAAGCACGCTGCTAGCAGGGCTGGAGCGGTGTACATGTTAAACTCCAAGCGAATGAGGTCCAAAGACCAGCCAGTCTCGCCAATCACTGATAGACCTGCTTGCAGAGCTGCGCCCAAAACCCAGAGAGAAAAATGTCATCTTCCATTAGATATCTAGAACCAGTGGTAACACTGCATACACACTGACTATGGTATTGATACCATCTTAAACGTAACCAATACTGTCAGACTGGAGAATTAAGCTGGAAAAGATTTTGGAAAAAAAAAAAAGCATCCAGTCTGACTACGTCATAGGTAGCTAGCAGAGGAGCACTGTATTAGGCTCAAATAGAATAATATAAGAGAATAAACATTGGGGTTGGGTACCGACTGAATTACGTATTTATTACCGAGCACTGTTTCAAATGAAATCAAACGGTGTCAAATTTCGGTAACTTAATGCGTATCAGGAGCGGAGTGCATCAGCTGAGCTTATGTCTGGGTGTAACGTTATGTCTGGCTCAAAAGCTAAAGTTATTATGGCCAATTCAATACAGCATTTAGATTTAAACCTGCATGTGTTATGCCAGGTGCGGGTTTTAATTCGATAAATCAGAATCGTATCCCTGGTAAGAACTTAAATAATTATGGTGACATTTGGCGGTGTGCTATGGAATGCACCCATCGTTTTGAATCAGAAGAGTTTGGGATCTTCCCAAGTAAGAGACAGTGGAGTTGTGAGTCAGATAGTAGGTCCTTATAAATGGCCTGCAGGTGACCCTGTAAATGTACAGATAATTTACCCATGCTTTCTCCTTAATGTCTTTGTTAATCCTACACCTCTTCTCACAAACAAGTATGCCATCAGGTGAATGGCAGACATGGCATCTAATGACCAAATTCTGTCTATACAAATTCCCAATTCCCAATAGCAGAAGTGCTTACGTTGTTTGTTTTATGTTTGAGTTTGATTCAGTGTGTTTAAAATATGTTTACTATCCACTGTCATATGTTCATACTTTAGGAGGGGAGAGGAAGGTGAAGAGGGGGGTTGTATTGTGTTAAAAATGTTCTAGGTGTATAAAATTAATTCTTTTTTGCAGCTTTATTCAAATGTTGTAGTTGTTGCAAATGAGGCATTACAGATTCAGTAAGGGTAAGGTACCGAAAAAAAGTACTGTTGAATACCAACACCGAACACCAGGCACCGGTACCAATATCGGTTCAAATGCGAAAGGTACCCAACCCTTTACCCAACATAAACCATTTCCATCTTGTGTTCAAATCCGCTACCCATAATTCCACATGTACAAACCTGGGCCAAGGATGAAGCCCAGAGCCTGGCAGGCACTCATGTTGGCCATGGCACTTGTCCTCTCCTTCAGCGACGTGGCTCCAGCAACGTATGCCCTCACCACCGCCACATTACCTACAAGGAATCCACAGAGTCCATCCTGTATTACATCATATCATTTTATGCTGTAAAACATACCGATTATCTACATCATTTTAGGACTGAAGAATGCTAATAAACACTACTGATCAACCAACCTGCCCCGAAGCCCACAAATGCTCGAGCCATGAGCATATGGAATTTGTTCTCGGAGGTGGGCAGGTACAAGTACGCGTAGTATATGTTAGCCGAGACGTTAATTAATATGGAGCAGACCAGCGGCTCTCTGCGGGGCCTGTGATTCGACCAGAGGCCAAAAAGGGGGGAGGCCACCATCTGACCCAGGCTGTAGGCCGCCACCACCCAGCCAAGAAAACTGCCATCTGCGGAGACATCAATCTGGGGAGACAGAAATGGAGAAAGACAGGTTACTCTTCATACAGTTAGACAGTTAGCTTAACTGGGATATACACAGAGGAGTGGTATTTATACCTTTAACTCCTACTTCCCCATTTTATCTGTTCGGTTGAGGCTGTTGATCTGTGTGACTGTTTTACTCCTCTCCTCATTCATTTTCTTGCATTTTCCCTCAAGCAGTAAACAGAAGCACCATAGCATTCACACTCTCACTCTAGTGAATGCAGTCTTTGTTTTTGTCAGGTGAATGACTGCAACATGAAGGCAGTCTAGTACAGAAGGCCAATTCTTTATGTTTCTACTGAGGAAGAGACTTTCAGTTCCTTTTTTATTTTTATTTTGTCTAAACAAAACTTCTACTTCTGCTTCAACATTCAAATCTCTGAGTCAAATTTAAGCCACAATTTCTTAGAATGAATGTTCTGGTGGAACTCTAACGATGATATACCAGATATAGTTGTTGTGGTTTCTTTCTCTTACCTTTTGCAGAAAAGGCCATATAGATGTAATCACAATAGTGAAACCTAGAAAAAAATAAGTATTTTTTTTATTTCAATGCATAACAATACAATAAAAACATGTTCAGTACTATCTAAACATAACCCACCTATAAAATTGTTTTATGTCATGCAGGTCTACTTAATGTGACTAATAGAACTAACTCAAAATGTACGTTTTTATAAGTTAGGTTTAAAGTGTATTGAAAGCCACGATAATGGGTCTCCAAATACCCTAGTTTACCAGATGGATAAATCGGCATCGGGATTCATGACATTTGGTTTATGGCAGAGGTGAAAGTGACACATACCAACACTGCTGAGAAACATGGTGAAATACATAACCCGAATGGACCTCCACCTGTTCTTGTACGCGTCATCATCACTACAGACAGAGAGGATGAATGTTTGTAAACAGCTCAGTCACTGAATCAATCTTTGCATCGCCTGGCTACTTCAGCGTTTTCTACCAATATTATCTATCCACAAGAAACAAACATAGTGTGCAGTTACTCTGAAGGTACAGTATACTGTAGCCACATTATTGCTGTCTATAGACTATACAGTCTTTACTCGCACAAAGTTAAGTTAATAATGCATTATGGTCACACGACCTAAACATCTCAAAAGTTACCGATTTACAGCAGTGTCAGCTGGCCGAAAAGGTCAGGTTGGAGTGCATTGTTGCGTTAGCCATGGCTAACTCTTCTTTGGAGTTAGACAACAAGGTAGCTAATCGATAAAACGCTTACCTGTCGACGTCGCCTTTCAATAGCGGGGCATTCTCCTCCGACTCCGACAGAGACATTATTTAGCCCTTAAAGATTAAACAATATACAGGGCAAAGACGAAGCAGACCTTAGGTAGCTAGCACAAAGGCAATGTTACCCGTAGAGAGCATGTTAGCCTCCTACCTAATCAAATTAAGATTCCACAAGACTACACAGACATGATGTTAACTACACGTTATACGCTGCTGAAGCGTAATGCAACATGTTTCAATTTAGTGAAATGTTGCACTGTTGACATGAGCACCCTAGAAATCGTATAGGCCTATGATTTAGACTGAAGTACAAACCTCCCTTGTAAATTAACTTACTGCAGATCCCATACTTTGAACTAGCCTACCCTCACGTGAATGTTCATAACGTAAACAGGTAGCCTAGCCTTCCAGAGTAGTCAACATTCTCTGAAGTCAGAGTCCGGTCTGACACTTCTGATCTTTCTTCCCAAAATTTGATTGGACAAAATCAGTTTCTTCGTCTACAGTGCCATAGGAGAGAACATATTTGTGACCCTATACTGACACCAATAGGAGGGGATGATAGCTGCAATGTTTTATTATCCCAAGTGCCCTTATTATCCAAGTGCTCTAAAAAATACAATGTTTGACACATTTATTACTAAGCATGAGTGATTTTATTCATAGATTAGGCCTACACAACTGAATAGGGTACTTTATACTCTGGACTTGGAAAGGGATAGCCTAAGTTCTGTTTTTGGAGAAACTTAATGGGGGAAAAAATCCCCGTTTTATTTATTTTATTTATTTATTTTTTAACTTGAGAGGAAGGCACTTAGATTAAATGTGTCTGGCTGGCATGCCCTACTGTACACTGACACATCAACTTGGCATTACGCCTGGTCCTGCATGTCCAGAAAAAGGCTAGGTGCCCTTTTCTGTTAAGCAAACGAATTTGGAGGAAAATGCATGCAGGCTACTTTAACTGGTTAATGATCACTGACTGAGCAAATAACGGTTATGAAAGTCTCTAAACAACAGAGTCAACCGTGCCAATTAAAGTTGAATTGTTGACTGCTGCGATACTTCTGGGAAGCTGTCACTGAATTGTGCGCTTTCACCACTAACCCAGTCATGGTCTAGTCTGCGAACTGCGCACCATGAAGACATCCGCAACTTGTGCCAACCTCAGTGTTTCTACCTAGTTTATGAATCGTTTAGGGTGTGAAGAGCGCGTGATGGGGACACGCTTGCCCACGCCGCTTTCATTCTTAACAAAGATGTCAACAGCTGTACATCGAAATTCCATTGCTCAAGTCGGAAACGGGGTAGAATATGAAACTGCTCGAACAGGTCGAAGACTTCGTCGTGAACTATCTGCAGCAGAGATATATTCGGACCATGACCCGGATTTAAACAAGGACTCCCACGGCACCAGGGATATGGGTAGGTTCAAGGGACTCATTCTCGTTCGTGGAGTCATTATAAATCCTTCAAAGCCTTACTTATGAATTATTATGTATGTAGGTATGAACTGAAGTCAGTTAGGCTATCAGAAAATATGTGTGATTCTGAAGTTATCATTTATTCTAATAGACAAAATAATAGAACTAATCTAATTAGGCCTAGCACTGTATAAATTATATAATCTCAAAGTAATCAACTTTGTTTACATAGCATACTTGATCAGTGCCAGTCTTTACTAGAAGGCTATGCATAGCTACTCATGGAGATAAAGTGATAGCCTATATTGAATCCAAGTGGCACAGCCTGTGGTGTCTTCATTTCAGAGCAAAAGTCTTCAAAAGGCACTGGAAGCATTAAACGCCAGCACTCAACTTCTGATGACAACATACCCACTGGTAATTCCATTATCATTACCATAACCATATGTCTGTCATGGCTTGTACATTGTGGTTTTAAATGGGAATACATTTATGTGTTTTATGTAAATAGAGAAAGCCTATTATGTGTGTGCCTAAGACTCTATCTGAGTGACTGTAGGGTATTTACGGAAAATTTCTGTCACATAGCCTGTATGTATTTAGACAAGCTGTCTAGTAAGTGCAAGAAGAATACTTTTGTAAGAATACATTTGTTACCGTTTCCCCTTCTGCTGGTAAAAGCAACATTTCCTTACTTCTGACATTCCTTTAAGGAACATTATGATGTTCAAGCCACTATTTACAGGTTCAGGTTCCACCACTTCTGTGCAGCGTTTCCATCATAAACACGCCAGTGCTATTATGCCCGCTTTGGGTCTCCTGAGGTTAATGATCACACCCAGCCAGAAAACATAGTTGAACAAGACCATACCTTGGACCTGAAGGCTTTTGGGTCATTCATTAATTCTTAAGTTTAGTAAGAGTCGCATCAGACCATACACCAAAGAGCTTTATATGAATACAACTCAGGTTACTACTATAGGGTATAAATGTTGTCTGTACTTTTTGACCACACTGGTCTTCAATGTATTCCCAAGAGGAATGTGAACTGTTTTTATTGTGTCATGAAGTTCCTAAGATTACTTTATTGATGTCAGTGTAGGTCCCTAAAATGCCTTACTGTAGTTAAAACATTAGTCAGCAGTGAAGAAGCAAACATAGGCCTACAGTGTTTTACTCAAGCGTGACCTCTTTGCTTACTGGACACATCTCTATGATGGATTGTGTATGTGCCACCTAGATTTCTAGTTCCGGAATTGGGTGAGCTGACTTATAAAAGCAGATGAAGGGCCACTGCTAACTGTTAGTTAGGGCATTTATAGTTAGAGGGCATTTATTCTCAGTTGGTGGCTTTTTGGGGAGATATGTGTCCATTTGATCGCTGCCATTTCCTGTTGCAGTGCTGTCTTTGCAGCTGGCTATGGTGCAAGGGCCGGACAGGCTTCCTGACAGCGAGTGGGCACAGGATGTGCTGAGAGGGAAGCTCCGTCTGCTGGAAGCTGACCCCGGGAAGGTCACGACCCTGCTCTCAGTAAGGCTCATCCAACACATAAAACTACACCATACAACACATTAAGAAAGCCATTAATGGAAGCACACACATTTACTTTCCAATTGTTCATCACTCATGATGAAAGGATCACTACACATTACAATCTAGCAACCCTCTTCTATGTCGACTGTATCTCATTAGGAAAAATCTATTGGTTTTTAAGATTTATGAATGGATTTAAATGTAATTAAGTGGTTGTCTATTAAGGAGAACTTTACTTACTTAAGGAGACAAATGAAGGGTTGGGAGGGGGGGAGGGGAGTTCAGGTGATATTTAAACGAATAATGTGTTTTGTAATGTGATTTTAAGGACTTTTGTGGTAAGCCATAGAGGGGCAAGATATGCATCAGTTAAAATCTGAAATGTCATTGATATGTTGCTGACTCTAAGAAGACCAAACTGCTGACCAAATGGAAGAACCTCAAATAGAATCAGGCAAAAACATTTTCCTTCCTACACGTTACACTTAGTGGATCAAAGATGTTTTGACAGCTCACAATTCACTTGCCCATTATTTGGAAAATGAAAACATTTCAAGAGCCAGAGTTACCAAATGTGAGTTTTTGTCTCTGTACACAATTCTGTCTTTCATCTTTCTGTTAGGAACTCTCCGCCCATCTGTTAACTATAAACAGTGACGAGAACATCATAAATGTCACCTTCAAAACCTTTGAGGAAATCTGGAAGTTCAACACATATTACAAAATGGGTTTGTAATCCAAAACTATACTATGAAATACTAATTTTATAGTCTATAATATGGTTGCTCATGCAAAATGTTACCTAACCTGATGCTAATTTTAGTTATTTGTAGTTATTGACACATCAGTGAAAACATGTAGGGTTTTGCATCTAAAGTTCCTTCACTTTTAATTTTGTACACTCCTGACACTCCAGGATTCCTGGGTCAGTGCATGGAGATTTTGCTGCTGGACCAGAACTTCTGGCTGAACTTGCTGAACCAAGAGGATGCTGGGATAGAAATTTCCATCAAAGAGGAGACCATGAATCTCATGTACAGAGGCATCCTCATGCAAGAAGGTATGTTCATCATCGATCAGCAACGATCCTCTCACTAAGCCGCAATGTACATTATTTTCAAAATTCCCTCTGTATTTTCATTTGTCAGTATTTGAAATATGTTCAGTGTAGCATTTTCATATTCTTTCTAACGCAATCATGTCGGTAACAAAGTATATTGATGTTTTCATGCGTGTCCATTAGGATCTTTCTTTGCATCGTGCACTTCCAACCAAATGTTTGACAGCTCAACGTCAGGAAGTGACCTTTATTTGGAGAAAGGCGACATTGCCCTTTTTGAGCCACCCTTTCTGGGCTCAGGGTGGACAGTGCTGTCTTTGGCAGACGGGTCTCGTGGAACCAAACCTAAACCAGCCCTGGAGCCAGTTATCCCTTTCTATGAGTGAGTAAGGAGGGAAAGATTAACGCACAAAGGGCCTCTGCACTGCAATGTTTACATAAGGGCCTTACCCTAAGTTTTTTTAATCTCACCATTGCCTTAAAGATACAGCCTGTTATTTTAAAACAATGAGGGGTGTCTCTGGCCATTGAATGCAAACTACTGTATTTATTTTGCCAGAATCAAATGGTATTTTATATATTTTTACAGGTGGTTTCTAAAGTCATGTCCTGAAGGAACCATAGTTGGCAATGGAAAAGTAACTCACAGTTTCCCTTATCAGCTTGGTAAGACTGAGCCATATCCAAATTATGTGTGCATACATACTCTTACCCAGTACTCTGTCTTTGTATTTCCTTATGATACACCACATATTAAAAACCTTTCAATTACATCACAAATATTCTATAAACATATATTTTATGTGTGAACATTGTTCAAAATGTGAAATGTAATTTTGTAAAAATGTGTTGACAATGCATAAAAATAGGTGCAATTCCAAAATGGTTAATGCTATAATTTTGCTCAAACACTTCAATTAAAGCTGAAAGTCCACACCTTGATTGACACACTTAAATGAGGCAAAATGATGACATTTGTTTTACTGTCCAAACACTTATGGACCTGACACACAAATGAAAATATATGTGTTATATATAGAGATGCCAAGGAGTATTTCTACTTCAGACAGTAAAGGTGTATTGTCTTACCTTTCAGTATAGGGTCATTCCACGTCAGTTCAACCAGGCCCCACGCACTTAGGTCTCAAAAAATTCAGAAAAGATTACCAGGTCTATCTATGTTACCCAGGAGACACACTGTAAAATTACTCTTATGTAAGATCAATACTTTCCAAGATACAGCCAGTTTCTTTGTATATTCCCACAAGGTGTTTAGGTGCTCTGAAAATGAGAACCAAAATGATTTTTTAGACTTCTAAGGTCTGCTGTTCAGACCCTGAAAGAATTTATTTTCTGTTCATTGTTTTTTGTGAGAGTGTTTCTACTTATCTCAGTAAGGAAAATAAATCAAGAGCCTATGTTGAGTACAAATATGTCTTCTGAAGGCTTAAACAGAGCCCAGCCAAAAACTCCAATACAATGTGTCAACTTTGAGAGACAACTATGACCATGCAGGATTATCCAGACCAAACGTGACTATTTTGCTACATACTATTCCTATTTATGTACCAGCATGCAAAATTTGAGCCTCCTACATGGTTTAGTTCTGGTGCTGTGGGCTTGTGAACTTTGACAAAAAAAAGAGCCCGAACAAAATCGACACCCCCCCTCCCCCTGTAAAACTGGCTGTATCTTGGAAAGTATTGATCTTACATAAGAGTAATTTTACAGTGTGTCTCCTGGGTAACAACAGAATTTTTTGAGACCTAAGTGCGTGGGCCCTGGTTGAATTGACGTGGAATAACCTCACGCCACTCAAGACTAAACACTCTGGTCCCTCTCAGCCACAGGTGCCTGTGAGGCCACAGGAGATCATGACGCTAACGCTCCAGACGAGCTGAGCTTTGAGGCGGGGGATCACATCACTGTGGTGGGGCTGCTGGCGTCCTGCTACCAGTGGTTCCTAGGGAGGAGGGAGACCAATGGAGATGTTGGACTGGTGCAGATACATCTGGTCAAACCCGCAGATACTCTTTGTGAGTAAGTATGTAAGCAGTACACTTACCGTATACAAAGATGGATACAAAGTTCCTCTTAAATGCTTGTCATCTGAATCTTTGTACTTGAAATACTATGGCAATCCACATATTATGTTACCTGTTGAATATTTACTATCACTCTGACTTCATACACCTTCCGTTTTTTATAGGGCACTGTAAAATACTGAATGTCTCGTAGTTAATTGACATTGAATACTGTCTGATATTGAATAACTGTTTTTTTTTTTAATTACTTAATTTACTCTCTATAGGTCAACAGATCTGTTTCTAAGCACAGAAGACAGGTTGTTCCTCAAACTGGAACAGGACAAAATTAAGGAGGAGACAATTAACTTGTTGAAAAAGACATCCCAGAGTGATGTTGGGACTGTCTACCAACTTGGTAAGAATTGGGCAAATTCCAGAAGTCTTGTAATGAAATGTCTTGTTATTTAACAGAGCAGAAGAATAAGCCTCAAAGCTTCAAGGACTGATACAGCAGTTCAAAAGAACCCCTATTTTAACTGACAAACGATATGCAACTTGTTCCATTATCATTCAATTTAAAATACATTTAAATTAGAAATTAAAATGAGTTTTTTTCTTAATTACAATTACAGAGAAGAGAAGGCCTGTGGCCCATTCAGCTGAAATCTAATCTGCTGCTTGTGTCTGACACATTACAACATTGAATTTGGCCCTATTATAATTGATAATGTTACATGTTTTATTTATACCAGATTTGATCAGTGACTCCCTTCCTATTTCAAGCAAAAGTAAGTAATTTTGTAAGTAACCTCTTGAGCTATATAGTATGTATGTATAGATTCATATACAACTGATGGAAAGCAGATAAACAGTCAGAAAAATACCTGAATGTTATGTTTTAGCAGTTCACCGATCAGAAGATGGAGATGTGAACGCCAACACAGAAGTGGAACTGAAAAATAAAATTGTGGATTACCTGCACAATCTGGCAAAGTCTGATGGAATGGTGTCGTCTTCAGACAAGCCTGATGGAACTGACATGTCCTCAGACAAGGTGGTGGAAAGCAAGGACATGCCAACCTTCACTGTCTGCTCTGAAGCAGAGGGCACCAGTACCGACGGGTACCACTCCCTCCTGTCTTTCCTGGGCGGCCGCGATTTCCGTGAGGAGCTACGGTCCCTGTACACCTCTTACCCAGAATTCCTCATGTCGTGCTTCCACGGTCACGCCGACGAGGAGGAGCTGGTGGCTTACCTGGGCGTCGCCAGGGAAACGGCCAGGAAGAAGCGTCAGTCGTGGGCTCAGAGCCGGATCTGCTTCCTGCTGGGCCAGATGTGCGCCAGCCGCTCCAAGTTCTCCCAGGCTCGGGTCTACTACGAGGAGGCCCTGAGCGTCCCCGTGGACTCTTTCTCGGACATGCCCATGTTGTCTGCGCTCTACACCAACCTGGCGCTCATTTACCTGACGCAGAAGAACACGGAGAAGTACTTTGCCCTGTCGGAGCGCCTGGCCGCGCTGTTGATGGGCGTGCCCGACGCCATCTCGGGCACCGAGGACCCCGAGGTGCTCAAGTTCCTCCTGAAAAAGGCCATCTTGTCCGGCAACAAGCCTGCCGAGGCACGGAGCTGTTTCCTGATGGCCAAGCTCCACCTGAAGCTCGGAGAGGCCGCGAGCGCCGTGGCCTTCCTGGAGAGGTTTCAGATCCTCTCCGGTCAGCTCTCGGGAGTCTGCCAGGGGATCCGTAGCCACGGCTACCTGCTGCTAGGGAGACTGTACAGCGACTTAAGCTTGCCCCACCTGGCCGTCAGCTCGGCGCACCAAGCCTCGCTGCAGACGTCCACCACGCTCTCGGACTGCCTGTGTGGCATCTCTCTGCTGCTGGAGAACGCGCCCCAGCTCTATGGCGTCACTGTCCCCGCACAGGTTGCCCCCTACCTGACCAGAGCCGTTCACCTGGCTCACGAAGGCTCAGAGCTTCCCTTGGCTCACGTCCACGCACTCTGCCTCTCGCAGCTGTTCCACCAGCACGGCCTGCCCGACCGCGCCGTGGGCTACATGCGGGCGTTCCTCCTGGGCTTGGGCGCGTCGGCGTCCGGGATGAGCCAGGGCGACGCCGCGGACGCGCTGGTCTGGCTGGCCTGGCTGTACGTGTGCAGCGGGCGGCCCCGCGTGGCCCTGGACGTGCTGGACGCGGTGCTGGCCTCTCTGCCCGAGCACTGCACCACGCAGCAGGAGGGCGTGGTGTACAACATGCGGGCCATCGCCCTGCGGCGCACCGGCAACCTCCGGCACGCCGCCGAGAGCTACCGGGCGGCGGTGGAGGTGTGCGAGGAGTTCGAGGACCGGCACAACTGGGCCGTGGCGCTGGCCAACCTGGGCCTCCTCTGCCTGAGGGCCAGAGCCAGGGGCCTGGCCGAGGAGCACCTGGTCCAGGCGGTAGAGCTCTTCTCGGAGCTGGAGGAGGACGAGCTGGATGGCCACGAGCTGAGCTTCATCACCGTGCTGCTGGAGCTGGGCCAGCATTACGTCTCCCAGGGTTACCACGAGAGAGGGAAGATCTACTACGAGTGGGGCCTGCTGCTCGCCATCCACTCAGGACAATCAGGGAGTAAGTGGTGCAGGGTTCTGAAATCATGTTCTGTTTGTCCACTAGAACTTTACATTCCTCAGGATAAAGGTATCTATGTAGTTAGCTCTATCAATCACTATATAGTGTGCGCCTAATGACTAATCTCAGATCTAGCATAATCGTCAACATTCAATTATTAATGAATGAGAAATTAACTAAATTAAAAGTTTAACATTAACTAGAAATATTTATATTTTTTTCTCTACCTAATTACTTACTACCTTCAGTAATTAAATTCAATTAAATTAATTCATTGTGAAAAAAATGTAAGTTCTTGAATGCCACTCACTTAGGAATTCACATAATGCTACAGTACACCAAAGGGACAATTTAAAAGCCTAGGTCAACTTACTGACCGGAGTAGAATACTTCACCATTTGGAATGACTTATTGTCTTCCTCACCTCTTTCAGGTCAGCTCAAGGCCACTCGTCACTTGTGTCACCTGTACGGTCAGGTATGTCCAAATGAGGCCCAGTGCATCATCTACAATGAACACCAACTGGCTCTAGTGCACCACATGGGGGATCGCAGCGTGGAGGCAGACATTTTGGAGACCATCAGTCAACTGTACCTAGGGCTGGGCACAGAAAAGTGAGCTTTTGTCAACACAGATATTACACTCCAATTTTAGCAATATAGCATCAAACTGATTTGTTTCAGTTTCCAACAATTACTAAAGCCTGTTTACCATCCTTTTCTACATAATACAATACAGTATATGATGATTCTTATCTACAGCAAACTCTATTCTGACATGTGTAGACTTTCATATGCTATAAGGATGTATGATGTCTTATAAAATGTTTATATCCTGCATGTACATTAATATCAGATTCTGCTGTCTTTGTTTGGAATGTAATGATGTGTGAAAAAGAATATCCTTATAGGACAATAAAAGACTCTATACTATAATAACACAACATTAGTTAGCATGCACATTTATCTTCTTCCCATTGAGTTATTATTGAGTGCATTATGTGCCTCAGTCTTAGAATTTATTTGTGCTGTAGGGCCAACAGGTCAGCGCTGGAGCACACCAAGCAGAGCCTGGGCATCTTCATAGACCTGGGCATGAGGAGGAAGGAGGCCAGAGCCTGGCTGCAGGCTGGGAAGATCTATCACATCCTGAGGCAGACAGAACTAGTGGAGCTCCACGTGCAGGTACCCTGAGAAAACCGCCATGGCAAACAAACCCAGTCAAATCGGCATATTTGTGTCAGTTTGGTTTGCAAAGTTGTGTCAAAGACTGCTGAAGTCTGATGAAGAGCTTAAGATGTACCTTATACCTTGGATATTCCTTTGAATTTTTTACGAAAGACACAATACGATGCATTTCGGAGGATAAATAAGAGGGGGTTCAAATGACCCGATTGTGACTCACAGGTGGCACAGGACGTGGGACTGAGCACGGGAGACACTCAGTTCATCCTGGAGCTGCTGGAGGCTGCGGGCGACATCTTCTTCAACAGCACAGCGGAGAGAGACAAGGCCGTCTGCTTCTACAGGGTAAGGAACGCTTTCCATTTCACTCATAAGCCACACTAATACAGCCCATTCTTTGTACAGGATTATTACCCTGGCTGCAAGTTACATTTGCTGCCACTAGGGTGCGTCTAGGTTTCTAGGTTACAGGATTATTATGCATTCATTCACGCTAGAAAAGTTGATAGTGGGCGCACTAAAGCACCGCTCCCTTGCACACCTCACATAAGCATATACAGCTCTGGAAAAAGAGTGACAATCGAATGAGTTGACGGTCATATCCAAAATTTAGAGACCACTGCAAATGTGAATATGACCGTCAACTCATTTCAATGTCACTCAGCAACCGTAGGATGACATCAGAAAAATATGCAGTGGTCTCTTAATTTTTTCCTGAGCTGTATATGGTAATAATAATATAATATGATATGGAGAGAAGTGTGGCTGACCAATTTTCTTTTGAAAGATACAAAATAGCGGACAAATTGTCTATCTTCAGTCTCATAGCCTTTACAAATGGTCATGTGATTTCATGTGATTTGTATTTGCAGTGACCTCACTGTTCAAGATTTCACCTCAACACTTATTGCAGTTGCCTTGTAAATGTTTATTTCTTTACAGCACCATGAGAGTTTTTACGTACAATGTGAACAGTAACTTGAAACTAATGGCCCACTTACCTTTACGTGTGTGTGCTTGTGCGTGTGTGTAATCAGGATCGTGCCCTCCCCATCGCTGTGAAGACAGGCAGTGTGCACTCCCAGCTGAGGTTGTGTAATAAACTGGCCGAGCTCTTACTGAAGATGCGAGCGTGCGAGGAGGCTGTGGAGTTCGCCCAGACTGCACTGGATCTCAGTATTTCACTCGGTATGATGGCTGGCACACACACACACTCATCTGACATGTTCTATGGCCAGAATTATGAAGCTAACCCCTATTGACCACTAGATGTCACATGGTATTACTGTACTGGATTGAGTTTAGAGCTATTTAATATACAAGAACAGGATAGATAGATACTTTATTGATCCCCAGGGGAAATTCAAGATCTTTATATTGACAGTTTTGATTAACTATGCTTTCTCTATTCTGAGTATTAAGGACTATTTCTCGACTGGGGGTAGCCATTTATTTCATGCATTAATAATCACGAGAAACATGTTGGCTGCAGGAGATCATCTGAATGAGAGGGTTGCGTTCCATCGTCTGGCCACACTGTACCACTGCCTGGGTCAGTTTGAGATGGCTGAGCACAACTACCTGAAGGCGCTGTCCCTCTGTCCCACTCCACTACAGTATGATGAGGAGACCTTGTACTATGTCAGAGTCTACCAGACCTTAGGGGACATCATCTTTTATGATCTCAAGGTGAGAGGCTGCATGAGCAACAACAATTGTAAAAAAGGTTCCACTGTATTACCACATTGTTTTGAAAGCGAATGAACAAAATCCTATTTTGTTGAATACACTTGTTTCCGAAACGGTTACACTGTACCTAGCTAAGGTCATGGAGAGTCTAAGTGAGGAGAACATGTGCATGCCACACAGCCACATTAGTGTGTAAATGTATTATTTCCATGTGTATTTATTTGCATGTTCATGTAGGAATAAAACAAAACGCACAACACATTCCACTTACCAGCCCAATTCTTTCCCCAGGACCCCTTTGATGCTGCTGGATACTACCACCTGGCCTTGGCGGCCGCCATGGATCTGGGCAATAAGAAGGCCCAGCTGAACCTTTGCACCCGTCTGGCCACCATCTACCATAACTTCCTCATGGACCGCGAGCTGTCGCTTTTCTTCTACCAGCGGGCCCGGACATTTGCGTCAGACCTCAACGTACGCCGCATCAACCTGGCACCCGATCAGAACTTTCAGAGCACAGCTCAGTACCGAACAGAGCCCCATCGCTTAAGCTTGGTTGCCGCTACAGGATAATCGTGCCAATAGTTGGGCCAGTTCACAGACAGAGACCCAGATCTCACATTGGGCTTTAAAGTTGTTTTTTAAAATGTACCTCCCACTGTGAGTCCCATACAGGTGTGTAAATGACAGGATTCACATTTCTGGCAGAAAAGGCCTTGGTACTTTGTTGCGTTATACAGTTTAATTAAATTCAATCTGGAAATATGCATAACTTGCTATATCTTTTTCTATTACCGTCAAGGCGGTGAATCAAAAGTTGGGTCAAAGATTGAACCAAACTGGGTGGAAATGATTATTATTTAAATTGTTCTCATCAGAAGTGGTTTCCTATGGAAGAGTTGTCATGTTTGTACATTTACCACACTAAATACTTTTGTGGGGATGAGAGCAGACTGACCAGGGGCGCGTTTCCCAAAACCATAGTTGCTAACCTGTTAGTAACTTAGTTGGTTGCAATGCAATTTCCCATTGCCAACAAAGTTGCTAACTTAGTACCGTATTTTCCGGACTATAAGTCGCACCGGAGTATAAGTCGCACCAGTCAAAAAATGTTTCATGAAGAGGAAAAAACAATATATATAAATATATATATGTTGCACCTGAGTCGCAGGACCGGCCAAACTATGAAAAAAAGTGCGACTTATAGTCCGGAAAATACGGTAAGCAACTATGGGTTTGGGAAAACGCGCCCCAGTACTGCAAGGCAGTATTGGTGAAACATGTAAAATGGGGACTGTACAAGTATAACTTTGCCTGACGTGATTGTTTTCCCGAATGCAAATTAAGTAATTTTATTTCTACGAGGTTACAAATTGTGATGTAAAATTAACCATATTTGGGCTGGGAGATTTACTTAATAAAATACACCATTTCAGTACTCAAACAGCATTTCACCTTTATACCATAGTTGTGCAGAAAAGTTTTGTACGACATTAATCTGTAGCCTCTATTTGTATGCACCAGTCCACTGGTCTCTAAGCACATCTATAGCTAACTACAATTTAACGAAATAATTTAATCACCATGATGTCTGGCGACCAAAGTCAGAGGTCTTATTTATTGATACTACTGAGGACCACTGAGTTTATGATTTGCATTCATCCATAAAATATACAATAAGACAAATCTTATCCATTATTGATTTATTCGTTTAGGGAAGGGGTGGTGGTGGTGAATACATGGGTTTTAACCATGTGGGCCTGGTATTGAACATTTATACATGGTGCCAACGATCAACAATTCTCCTTAAAAGCCCACAGAAGTCTCTCCATGTTTTAACTAGGCCCATGTGTCATTTTAATCGTTACTTCAAGGAAAAAACACTAAATATCAAGACACCTATTAAAATTAAAACAAAGTTGACATGAACTTTACTTCCTAAACCAAATTTCACAAGTCTCCAAGTTACTTAGGAAAACCAGTGTATTAACCATTCAGAATAAACAAATTGTGCCTGAATATCTTGAAACTCCCCTTGAAAAAGAAGGCTGATAAGATCCAGAGGCCTTGAGGCCTTTTTTATACTCTAGAGTCAGAAAGCCATAATAAAAGAAAAAGTGGATGATCATGCACCTGTTACTCCAGACCACACCTGCAGATCTCAATCACAAGACAACATATGTTGATTATTTCCATGGGAGCACGTGTGGGGTGCGAAGTCCAGGAGCCAGATTGTTTGTGACTTCCGGGCTGCAGAAGAGAATATAGGAAGTAGTTATATGGAAGCCTGACTAGCTGCTGGCTACTGCATTTGGACACCTCTACGTCACCCTCCCTTCTCTGAAGGAAAAAAGACTAATGGGTTAAGAATGTAAAGAGATATCTGAGCTACCATTAGAAATATAAAGTTGCTAACATCAAGTGACGTGCCTTTTAAAATAAAAATAAAAAAGCAGCTATGTGACAAGTGTTACTGTTAATGGTTATGATACTACATAGTATAGCAATGCTTGGTGTTACCCAAGTCTAAACCTGCCTTTATAAATTCAATCCAGCACTCTGAAAACATGACAAAAGAAAATAGTGCCTTCAGTTTCTTCCATTAAGCTTGCACGTAGAGGCTCTCCACTAAGAACCAAATTGAAATATCAACATTTCATCCTTGCCTGAAAAAAACTTATGTCCCCATGAACCTCACACACCCACAAAAGCCAGGAAGACCCCAGCAAGCTCATGTGGCAAACTGACCTGTGGCTGATCTGAGATGTCACTCCCCACACAAACGGAGACGCAATGGCAGTCTCCACCTCTGTTGGTCAGACATCAGCAAATTAGCCAAACAAAGAGACTTGAAAGATGTTTTCTTTCAAGACAGAATAACAATGTTAAAAGTCTGAACTCCAACTACAGAATCCGACTCACCTTTGTCCCAGTCTTCACTGGTGGGAAAAGCAGTTGTATTGACCGGTATTGAGTATTTCTTTTGCACCTCGGAATTACCTCCCAGTTCTGTTGAGGCAAAAAATATACTCTCTGGCAAATAAACATCTGACAAATCATCAGCAAATCAACCCCAACCCCCCCCCCCACACACACACACACACACACACACACACACAGAGTATCATCACACAACTGAAGGAGACTTTACCGTCAATCACCGATTGCCTATCAACACAGACAGCCATGTGGGCGGATAACTCATCCTTCAGAATGATGTGCCGCGCATTGTAAGGGCATGTCCTTAACTCGCTCTCCATTTCGGGATGGTTCTATATTAACATGGTTAAGAAGTGGATTACAGGATTTAATGAACTTTATAATTAAACTCCTCACATTCAAGCAGATAAAATGTGTGCTCTTTGCAAGTTTGCTTTAGGTCTACATTCTAATGGCAATCACAAAAAGCAGACTGGCATATCCTATCAGTACTTAGACACACAATACAGCCATTTGAAGCTTCCACATTAAAATAATTGAATGTTTGGCATAAATACAACTCGTGAATACAACGGTCATTCCAACCTTTTTGCACTTAAGAATGTGGTAGGGAAAGCGACACTGGCGTATCATGTGGTTGGGGTCATAGGGGCACTTTACTAGCCTATCTGGGTTCCAGATGTCATCCCCTGGAATGAACATGAAAATAAATATTATCCACATACAGGACATATCCCTAGCTCCCTAATAGTGGACTAATGGTTAGAAAACACACAATACCCAGGGGGCAAAACACCCGTTTTTTTACGAAATCAGACATGGGCTGCTGTAAAAGGTTGTCATATAAAAATGAAATCTATGATGTCTGAGGATCACAACCTGGGTGAACAACCCGGTCAACAAGCTGCTGGAAACGTGTAGGATGTGTTCAAAGTATGCATGTCTCTGCTATATCATGTCATGCTATATATCATTTTAGTTGTGAAATCTACAGCCCTACCAACACAACGGGAATACAGCTTTCAAACGATATCTTGATTGTTCAAGCAGTATGAAATAAAGTTGTGATCATGTAACGTTACATTGAAAGACTTTGAACTTCTGTTGCTAATTATCCATGTTTCTCCACTAGCACTAGTTCTAGCTTAGCCTGCTGCAAAGAAAATAGTTTTGATTGATCAAATAGTTTTACGTATACTACTTACCGAAAAGGTGATCTTGTAAAACAGTCCATGAATAAGATATCAGTCGGTTCTGTCTTTGTATCCTTGCACTTTTACTGTGCACAAACTTAGGTCCACAAACACATCAAAAACACAACGTCTTCTTCTGCAGTGGTGCACGATTATGTTAGCGCTACTTCCTGTAGCCTATTGTTGGAAAATAGGCTAGGCTACTTGGATTTTCATTTCACATAGAAGGCAATAAACAACCACTTATTGCTGCTGTGGACTGCAAAGACATTGGCAGCGATAAAATATCGAGAAGCTGGCGAAATCAAGGTTGAGAAATTTCATGGTAAGTGCTTTTTCAGTTGTCATTATAAAACAATTACAACCCCAAAACAGAAAAACTTGGGACGTTGTGTAAAATGGTAATCCGTATTTTCTGTCTGAAATCTACCAACTTCAATATTTATTCATTCTCAAAACTCTAGCAAATAGTCTCCTCAGTTCCTAAACATTTACAGAATTTTGTTAAATGAAGAGGTGAAGCAGTACAGTGATAAACATGCTCCCGTCCCAACTTTTTTTGAAACATGTTGCTGGGATTCAAAATGAACATATATTTTCCATGAAATAGTCCAACTTTTCATTTTCAACATTAGATATGTTGTCTGTGTCCTTTTGGCTGCTAAATATGGGTTTACGAGACTTGTATATTATCACATTTAGCATTTTGCACAACGTCCCAACTTTTTCTGTTTTGGGGTTGTATTTCAAAATTTCGCTATTAATATGAACACTATAATAATGATGAATCGCTTGGGCAGTAAAAAATCAGAAATTTTGGATGGTCTCTGGATGAGGGCCAAGCATTTTCAATTCCATCTACACAGCCTGCCTGGCCTGTGTCAATGACCATGGCAATGGGAAGCCACTGAAGCACATCTTTAATTAACTTGAGTCTACGCCTCGGACAAATTCCAACACTGTGAAAGACATCAAGACATCACTTGATTTCTCAAGTGCTTTTAACACCATCCAACCCCTCAGACTAGGAGACAAGCTATTGCAGATGGGTGTGGATGCTCACCTGGTAACCTGGATTACAGATTACCTGACCAGTCCTGTTCACCCTGTACAGATCTGACTTCTGCTACAACACAAGTCATGCCACATACAGAAGTTTTCTGACTCAGGTCTAAGCCCACTCTGCTACCAGTCTCCATTGATGGGGTCAATGTGGAGGTGGTAAGCACCTACAAGTATCTGGGTCTCCACCTGGACAATAAACTGGACTGGTCAGCCAACACGGACACACTCTACAAGAAAGGGCAGAGCAGGCTGTACTTCCTGAGGAGGCTGCAGTCCTTCAATGTGTGCAGCAAGCTCCTCAGGATGTTCTACCAGTCTGTTGTTGCCAGCGTCCTCTTCTATGCAGTGGTATGCTAGGGAGGAAGCACAAAGAAGGATGCGGGGCGACTTGACAGGCTGGTAAGGAAAGCTGGCTCTGTAGTGGGAGCTGAACTGGAGTGCATCACTTCAATATCTGACAAAAGGACCCTGAACAAATTGATCAACATCTTGGACAATAAGTGTCATCCACTCCACAGCACTATTGTAAAGCAGAAGAGCCTGATCAGCTGGAGACTTCGCTCACTGCCTTGCACAACAGACAGACAAGGAAGTAATTTGTCCCCAGGGCCATTGAACTGTTCAATGCTTCACCTAAGGAAAGAGGAGAGATAGACTTCTCCGCATACTCTGTCTGCCTCTCCACCCCCTCCATGTTTGGATACTGTCTGTCCACTAGCCACTTTTTACCACTGTCTTACTGCCTCACTGTTTGCGTGCTATATTAGCACATATGCATAACCCCTCCCTCCATGCCACAGCCAAATTGTGGCCACACTTTCTTGGATCTTGTTTGACTTGATAGGCTTGAAATTGAATTCCCTCTAAATGTGTTAATGAGTCTGAAGTCTGGATAGTGAAATGATCAAAATATTATTTAATCTGTAAAAGTTAACTTCACATGGTATTTTGTTTATTTTAACAACAACAAAGGGAAAAGAATGCTACCGAATACAATGGAATGTTCTTTAAATATATATATATATATATATATATATATATATCTTTGTATACCTATGAATTAAGAGGCATTGTTAACTTTTACATTCTAATTACATGTACAATCAAGGCTTTAGATGAAAGCCTATCTTCCACTCTTTTGAAAGGTGTGCTCAGTTTGTTTCTAGCATAAAGTATCAGGGAGATATGGCCCAGGATTCATGGATATAATTAAACCTTTTTAGCATGATTGGGTGATTCCGGGGAGTTAAAGCAGAATTTGAGGTAGCATTGTTTTGACCCTAATTGCAAGTTTCCAGCAGCTTGTTGACCGGGTTGTCCACCCAGGTTGTGATCCTCAGACATCATAGATTTCATTTTTATATGACAACCTTTTACAGCAGCCCATGTCTCCTAAACCCCCTTTGCCCCCTGGGTACAATCAACAATACATCAAGTGTGGGAATAATCCAAACTAAAACTGTAAAGACTTACCATTAGCCTCCTCCTCCGACTGAGTGCTACTAAAGCTAATGTGGGGTGGCGCTGGGCTGCAAGTTGCTCCAAAACCGGCCATTCTACCTTAAATTCGCCAACATCAAACAAAAGTAAAGTTATAATCTTTTTAATGTCCGAATACTGTGGTAGATAATCCACTGTAAAGTTTTATCTAATAAGTAACCAATACAGCCTCGCCTGTCTCCACACTTAACAGCACCTTCAATGTTAGCAGTGCGTTAACTTTAACCAAGCTGAGACTGTCACGTGTCATAGAAGAGACTCCTCATATTTACTATTAAGTTAGTACAAGTAACTTGTATATCATGACCTACACAACGTTCCGTCACCTCAACAGAAAATGTATTTTACCTAAGACACGAAACTAACAAATATACAACACTAGGAGAAGTGAAATCCACATGCTTGGGCTTGAGTAAGAGTTGGCTAACATTAGCCGTTACCTTGCCTTGCACACGCATAAACTATCTTAATAGTCTATGTGAGTCCACTAGTTTATGCCATGCAAAATGCAATTAATTCTTCGGAGAAGATTAAAATAAGACAACTTACTCACCTAATCAATAAAATGGTCAACGACACCGATCCTCAGCGTTGCAGGTCTTGAAAGGAAGTCTTTGAAGCACGTACGGAAAATATCGAAGGACAAATAGCTCAGCGTTCATGCTCTCCCGTTGCGTTTCCCAAACGTATGTAGTCTCTATTACTCTAACAATATGCATCCTTGAAACAAGCATCATAGCTCAAATCAGTGTAATGGAAATGCATCCGATTAGCTACATTAGGAGTATTTTTCTTACAAAGTGCCACTGCTGTTTAAGCAAGAGCAGGGGCCACCAGAGGAATAATCAGGCCATGCTGATCAATCATTCACTGTTCATTGATTTGTTTGTTTGTTTTCCTTGAGAGGACTGGACCCCTGAGGAGGTTAATTCATTTAGCAGATGGTTATATCCAAACCAACCATGTCATATTACAAGGATCACTGTCCGCAGAGCAACTCAGGGTTAAGTGCCTGTCTCAAGGGCACAACAGCTGGGAATTGAACCCCACAACTTTACAAGCCACTGCAGCCCAGCCCAGCTTCCTAATTACAACGCTACTTCCACACCATTTTACCAAGGAATTGCCAATAACTTATGATCATATAACCTAATTGCTGTAATGCAGCATTAGTGCAATGAATATACTGTAACCATATACCATCATAACCACTAACTATGAAATGGCAAATTTTGTTTTCATTGAAAATTTAGTTCTCAGAAAATCTAGGCATTAGAGAAGTAATTTTAAAGCTTAGTACATGTCAAAAGCGATTCTAAACTGCAGTTCTACTATTACTACTTTGGGTAGCACTCTGTGCTAAGAAAAGTGCTATATAAATAAATATACTATACTTTACTTCAACTTGGTCATGTTCAGGGTAAACCAATGGGCACTTTAGAGTCACTTGAATTCTACAAAAAAATGCTAGGAGCTGTACCACTGTACATCAGTATTTCAAAGTATTTTCCATTTTGTGTGCATTTGGAATAAAAAATAAAAAAATTCCTCTTTTCTGAAAATGTTCTTTACTATTCACTGTATAAAATATAAATATACATAATGCAGCAGTAAAGAAGGATCCCTTACAGTTGAAAAGCACAATATACTAAACCAAATATGCGTCTTTTGTGTCAAACTCTCAACATACTCCCGACACAATATAGAGAATGGGGGGGGGGGGGGGGGGGGGTGTTCCTACCCGAATAGCAACTTCCTATGGCTAAGATCTGCTCAGAGTGTGGGAGAAGTGCCCTATGGAGAGTTTACGTGCCATCAAAAAATTTTTGGAAATGTTATTTTACGGTTAAAAATCAACTTGCAATATTGATTCATTTTAAAAACATCTTTACTCAAGCCAGCCCTCAGCTGCAATTATTTTGACCAACAGTAACAACTTCTAGTAACAATGTATCCATCCATCTATTTCCATGGGAGAACATGTGGAGTTCTGAGTCCTGGAATCAGGTTGTTTGTGACTTGCGGACTGCAGAAGAGAATATGAGCACAGCATTATTACTTCAATCTGAAACATAAATTACTGTACCATCATACCCAAGGAACTGAAGACACCAACTTCAACAGATGTAACTAAGAGTGGGGACGGAGTAGAATACCAAACATACGTCATAAAATTTCTACTAAATTCGTCTTCAAACACAATCAGTGCATATGTATCGATACCTGTCTATATGCTAATGAAAACTTTGAAACATCATCCATCTCTGAAATAACACCGACAACAGCCAGAAAGACCCCAGCCGTGGTTATCCAACAAACTTACCTGGGGCGGATCTGAGAAGTCACCCCCCACACAAACAGAGTTGCGCTAGTCTCTTCCTCTGTTGATTAGTAGTGGTAAGCAAAATTAAGTGTGACAAAAACTAATGTAAAAATAATGTCAAATTATCTTTCAATCCCAGTTCTGAATTCAACTCACCTTTATCCCAGTCCTCGCTGGTGGGGAAAGTCATAGTGTTGACTGGTACAGCATATTTTTTTAGCATATCTGATTTTCCAGCCCTTTCTAGTGGAGGGGAAAAGAAATAAAACCTCAATTAACCTCACAAATTTCCGAAACAAACAAACAAACAAACAAACAAACAAAAAAGTGTTTACAGTGACCTCACAAAGCAAATGAAGGGAGACCTTACCCTTTTCCACTGCTTGCCGATCAGCACAGGTGGTCAAATGTCCAGCCAGCTCGTCCTTCAGCACCATATGTCGTGCGTTGTAGGGACAGCTTTTCAGTTCACTTGTCAATTCTGGATGGTTCTGCATTCAACACACAAGTGGATTAAATGCTATCTGGATTATACAACAGCAAAATAAACAAGAAATAATTGCCCATTAATACCATAGCTGAGCTCAGAAAAGAGTTAACAAAAAAATCCCACCTCAATAACAATAGTCACCCCAGCCATTTGGGGGCTTCATATTCAAGCAGCAGCCATTGTAAATCAAAACAAAGCTACAGGGTACACAAACCATAGACATTAGAAAGATAGATAACGCATTGTCCGTTGACTTCTATTTACCCGGTGGCCAGAACGAGGCTAAAGGGTACACTTGCCAATGTACCGAAATCCAGCAGATGGTGGTGGTAATGCACTCAGTTTGCAAACTGCTAAAAACTCACTGAAGAAGAACAGGCCAGTGAACCCTTCTTTTTTGGTGAGCTTTTTTTTGGCAGTTTGCTAACGGAGTGCATTACCACCACCATCTGCTGGCCTGAGGTGTAATAGCAAGTGTACCCTTTAGCCTCGTTCTGGCCGCCGGGTGAATAAGGCGAATTAGGTGACATACGTGAACACGCCTGCCATGTTTCTGGGGGCAAACACCTTACTGTCTATGGGCAACACTTGCCGGCATCAGAGACATGTCTGATTTCCAGTGACTGTCGCCCCCACCATGTTGGCGGTGCTATTTACATACGTTCTGGAGCCCAATGCAATAGCTAGCTTTCCAATATCTATGACACAAATCATAGGATTGTTGTGTTCTATGCATTCGCCAGTAGGTGGCGAAAATCATGGCTTAAAGGAGAATTCCGGTGAGATATTGACCTAAAGTCAAGAAAAAAAAACATGATACTGAGTGTGAACGTATGTCTCATAGCTCATCACACATGTTTTCAAAAGGGGTGCCTCGGGCATCGGCCTAGCCATGCAAATAAATCACTGTTTTACACCATTTACAAGGCTCAAAGTAGCTCCACACTTCATTGGTAGACTTCCGAGGACCCTGACATTTAAAACGAGACATTATGAACTTTGAAAAAGCACTGGTAGTTTATTTACAAGACGATTTATACAGACAGTACCTTCAGGAAGTTTACCGTTCGCCGCCATCTTGAATTTAGTCACAATAAGTCGAGCAACGAGTACGAATGAACAGGTATTATAAGGGATCAGATTCCAAAAATAATTCTGTGGAAATGCATGGATTCCAGTTGTTGCAGTGTTTCCCATACATTCACTTATTTGTGGCAGCCCACCACAATATCAACATTGACCACCACACAATGATTTTCCAGGTTATACTAAATTGTGCTTAAATCTGGTTGGCATCATAACCACACTGTGCTAATTTGTTAAAAACTGTTGTATTCTGCAAACCAACCACCACAAATGGAATTCAATTCTGTGGGAAACACTGTGTTGCTACTGGAAGCCTTCGTTTATTCAAGCGAAGGATAGGTCAGCTTCATGTCTGCTTGTGCACAAGGTAGAAAACTAGACCAAAACAGTAGGCTAGATTGACAAAAAATTAAGGCAATACTAGAGGAATTCTGTTCAATTTACAAGCACCATCTACAGGATTTTCATCTAAAGTCATCAAATTGACCATTGAGAGAGAAAAATTACAGTTGCCTTCATAAAATGGAGGATAATGAAAGCATACATTTAAACAACAATGATCATGGTTTGAAATCAATTGCGAGTTTGATTGTCTTCACTCGAACAAAACAAGTGAATGAATAAATAGTATAAACTCAAAACAACTTTTTGTAATCATTGTAAATTGTAGTTTACACATTAGTGTATATGGGAGTTTGATTGCAAGAGACTGGACAAGATTCACATTTACTGTTTGTACTGTCATTTGTTGACAGACCATGTCATTGCGATACAGAAAGGAAAAGACAGCACTGCATAGCAAAGAAAAACAAACAGAAAACAAAAGCAGAAATGTGAACATGGGACAATCTCCTTAGGGAAACTATGCAGTGCTGTAGAAATTACAGTGCAGTCTTCCTAGACCTCCTGATGTTCCTGTCTGTTGGGCCACAAATTCTCATCCACATCACAACAAATATCATCTTGCTTGACATATTTTGACAACTTGTTCAATCATTTTGCATGTAAAGACTTATGCTATGAACTAATGCCTAAATGTTGCGGGGGTGAGACTATTCAACAGAAACCTATTATAATGCATTTTGATCAACATGACATAAGAAATTGATAATGTACGAAATGCAGAGAATTGTACATAATCATTTGCATAGATTTACCAAAGCATTTGCAACTTCTTCAAAGAAATGACAAACTGCTTTTCTGATGTGCACAAGTGACACAATGATGTGAAGATTGAACAGGTAGTTTTGAGAATTTAAATTCTGATCTGAGAAATGTACCAAAGCGACTGAGAAAAACGGTAAAAGGGTTCACTCCAAATTATTGTCCAGGTGTAGTCATAAAATAAATTGGTATCAATGTAATATAGCCTGTTTTCTCTCATAAGTCTCATAGTACTACCAAATTATTTGTGAAATATAATTATCTGAAATGCAATGGCTTCCAATTTCTCAATTAATATTTAATCTGTGTAGCACACAGTTGATTTGACATTCATGAACAATCATCAACACATAAAATGGTTTTAATCATTAGTAGCCATATGTATGGTGTCAGTTAGCTGTGCCTTAATTATGAGAGCGCATAAAGAATGAAATCGAATACAGATTCTGGAACCGAGAGCATAAATACAGAAACTGAGGGGTGGAAAATAATCTTGTGGTGAATAAAACTGTTATCACAACTGTAACAATTATGATTGAGAGCATAGAGCCTTAATCCATGATGTGTTTCAGGTTGGAAAAAATACAACGAGAGCGTAGAAAGTTTGAAAGTGAGAGCAAGCAGAAGACAGAGCCGTTGAGCGGCCCGATGCAAACGTCATTTCTGTGCTCTCAATATAAATTATTACAGTTGTGATAAGTTTTATTAAGCACGAGATTATTTTTCACCCCTCAGTTTCTGTATTTACCACCAGGACCTAAATCCCCAATCATCAAACAACAGTGTCTGCTGTGGACTAGGTAGGTTCCTGGGATCCACCATTTCTCAGGACCTAAAGTGGACTTTCCATATGGTCACTGTCCAGAAGAAGGCCCAGCAGAGGTTAAACTTCCTGTGACAGCCCTGTATATTTAAAGGTGCCATGTGTAAGAATTGAGGTAAAAATATCCAAAAAATGAGCAACACGCATCAAAAGAATGAGAAGAAATAAGGGCGATGATGTCATTAAAAAAATGGCAAGGTATAGTGCTGCAGAGATATCAACCAGAATTAGCATGCTAAATTACTAGCCACAGCCCGACAGGTGTCATAATACCAGCTTCGGCCATGGGAGGCAGTATGCGGGCAACATAACCGCCAGCCAAACTGCAATACACGTTTCTCGGTTGTTACTCTAGGGTAGACCAACTCACTTTCTGGAGGTATACTGCCCCCATATTTTATGCAATGTGGAGTATGAATTTATTTTTTGGCGGATATTACACATGGCACCTTTAAAAGTCAAATTCCTTTCATTTTTAAAATTTGATATTCTCTTTTAGTCTATTTTTTACTACTATTCTTTATGTATGTACTCTGAGAGCAAAGGTTAACCGGAGTCCAATTCCTTGTTGTATACACAACTTGGCTAATAAAGCTGATTGTGATCATTTGCAATTAATGTCAACATGGAAAATGTATACAGATGGTAAATTCACGAGGAAATGACCATCAATCCAACCTTTTTGCATTTGAGAACGTGATATGGAAATCGACTCTGACGTATCAAGTGGTTAGGGTCGTAAGGGCACTTCACCAGCCTATCTGGGTCCCAGGCATCATCCTCTACAGTGAACATAAACATATTAACTTTTTAATTAACATGTGTACATTGATATAATCAGTGGTTGAATACAACACAATCAAAAATGTCTCAAATAATGGGATGTGTATAGGCTACTCAACAATCTTACCACAAGCATCTTCATCTGGCTGTATGTCGTGGCTCCTATAAGGTGTCCCTGGGCTGCAAGTCGCTCCAAAACCAGAGGCCATTTCTGAACACTGATGTTAAGTTAACTTTTCGTTTTGTGATGGATCCCTGTTGTAAATTATTCACAGTAAAAACCTATCAATAAGCAAAAGTGCCACCCAATCTCTGGAGTCACTGAAAGCATAGCCTACCTTTCTTCAAGTTAACATAGTTGTGCGAGCACATCTTGTCTCATTGCTAACGTTATTACCAGTAACTGTTAGCAGCTATAACGATTCAACCGATGAATGACCATCTCAACGTTAAGGTTAGTTAACATATTTGATGCACGCACAACCTGCTTCCCTTAACCTCAGTAAATATAAATGTTAAAACCGAATCAAGAAAATTCGCTGACAAGAGAACAAACATCCGCAATGCATGACCTTTACTTAGATAACGTTAGTTATGGGAACTGGTCTGCATGGTTAGCCAACTTCAGCTAAAGTAACGTTAGGAGCTAACGTTAACTGTGTTGTTAGCTAAGTTTGCTAACGTTATAACCTTGCCAGGTCCATACCGGTTCATACACGAACTAGCTAATATAACATTAACATAACACACAATGTATGTTATTTCAAACATTTCTACGATACAAATCTCGTAAAAAAAAAAAAATCTTACTGTTGTATAAATATCCCTCTTTTTGATTTTTGGCGCTGAGCGGGAGCTCAGGCTCAGGACGCAGTAGGAGCAAAAACGTTGTTACTATTTACCTGTCCTGCACTAGCTTGTATTGAAGACACCTCGTGTCATGTGTGTCCCTTGAAAGCGCAATTAACGATGTCTGATAAATAGATGTCTTCAAACAGACAGGAATATGGTAGCCGGTGTTGTGTGCCTTCTGGTTTCTCCACCTGGTTTCCAGTTCTTTGCGCGTGCACGCGCTGTGCTCATAACCTACATCAGCATGAGTTGTCAGCAACGATTGTTGTCAGCAAAGGTTATAGCCTAGTTGTCAGACATTCAAACAAGTTGTTCTAGACGGATTTGATTGATCTTATTGCTTTACTTTCTTGATTTCTATGTCACGAGTTGAGAGAAATAAATAAAACCTGGAGAGTCAACGGGAATTGAAACTGGAGGCGTTGGTATTAGGCCTGTATAGTATGAGTTTTCATATCTTGTATTATTAGAAAGGGATTTCCTGAACCCTGATGGGACTTAGCTGTGGAGAGCTGCATTCCTGGTAAGTTTTCAGGGACCTGTTTCTTAAATGTTATTTTTGTTTTTAACCCTGCAAAGACGCAGGGTAGAAATATTCTTTTATTTCAGCACAGGGTCAGTGATGACATTGAGGTAGGTGGATGTGTAGACCTTGAGGTGAAAGTCATGGAGAAATCACTGACCATAACTTCAGACCTACATCAGGCAGAGTCAGCAATGAGATGTGGTTAGGTGGAGGTCAACTTTCAGAAAATGGAAACAGGCACTGTTGATGAGTAGGTCATCACACGTGGTCATGTGTAAGAGGATATCAGCCTCCAACTTGAGGAGAAAAGATCATCATCCATAATGACATTGAGATGATGTCTGAGGCATTGCAGGAATCTATTAAACACGTGGAGGTGGTGAAGACCATGAGGGTTCAGAATGCCCAACAAATCACCTAGCTGGATGGTGACCTGGCAATGTCAAAGAGACCACCGAACTCAAGGACATGGCAGAGGTCATTAGACCTGTATATTTCCAAGAGATCACCCAGCTCAAGGATGTGATTGAGATCTCTGAACCTGAGAAGCAGACGACCAGCGAAGTTGAGGAGGTGGTGGATGTAATCAACACTGTGAAAGAGATCTCCAAAGATAAGGAAGTGGTGGAGGTTGTCAGACCTACGGAACGAAAATTTGAGGAAGGTTGAGTCTACTGGTATTCTGGTACTCTATACTAAGAATAATTATAGATTATCTTCATTACATGATTTCAGTGCAAAGGGTTCCAGTTGTCGTCTCTGTCTTTATTTGAGCTATATTATGTTTGTCAGCTTTTGTTCGTCTTCCTTTCCCATCCCAATCCATTATTCTACCAGTGTCTGGACAACCAGGAGCTTTAGGCTATTTTCTGATGCTATTGGATTAGGTGTGCTGAGTTTCTGGAATTAAGTACACTGTGATAACTCCAAAATTTCAATGAATTCCTTCAATGCACTGGACATGGTCACACTCAATAAAGTGTAATAGTTTTACAATACTGTATAGGCTTCAGTCTCTGTGTCTGCTTTTAGTCCTATTCGTTTTTGCTGCTACTGCTACTTCTCTCGGGGCTGCCTTGGTTCCATCTCTATGCAACCATGCTGCCATCTAGTGGCTAAGATCATGTAGTTCTCCTGTAAACCACATAGTGAAAGAGAGCACCAGAATGAGAGCAGAGGTACATAACCTACTTATTTTGCATCTCCTTTGGTGTGCTGTCTATACTATGTCTTTCATAATACACATAGACATTCACATAATTAATATTTATATATCCATACAGTTAATAGTGCAGGAAGCTCTTGGGGCTGACATTGCATTGATGTCTTTGTTGGTTTTAGGATAATGTCGTTGCACTGGGCGAAGCGTCGAATGTTAGTTCATCTCCTGCCCGCAGGCCTCCCAGTGGCCCTGGTCTAGAGCCCACTCTTAGATGGACAGTAAGACAGGCAATGAGGTGGCAAAACAGAGACCCATGAGCTATACACAAACAGTGATAAGGCACACAGACTGCTGTTTAAAGTTCTTATGAATACTTTATTGTGAGAGAGTCGAGACAGTTGGAAAATTAAATGAAAACATAATATGCTGTCTATATCCTATAAATGTATAATGTAGAGGGGTTATGTTAAAGCAGGGGGTTTCAACTGCTCTCTCTCTCTCTCTCTCTCTCTCTGTGTGTGTGTGTGTGTGTAAAGTGAATGTATCAGTGTACTGTCTCGCCCTAAATGTATCTGAATAGTAGGCCTACTCATGTTATTGTCTATAAGTCTTGACATTGTGTAGCATTGCTTAAGGATGACATTTATCTCCCTAATAAGGACACCTCTTTTGTAATTTCAGTTTGTAATAGGCCTAGTCTTCAGTACAATATAAGACACTATATGTTGTGTGAACTTTAAACATTGAGATGACATCAATAATAATGTGAGTAATAGTCAAAGCTATACTAATTAGGATATAATTGTGTTTAAACACACACACACACACACACACACACACACACACAAACACATATCTGACTTTCTCAAACTTTTGCTCCATAGAACTTTTTATTTATTATTTTTGATTTCTCCTCCATCTACCCATGTCCTTGATTGCCTAGCCTTTCTGCCCCCCCCCCCCCCCCTTCCCTACACACACAGCACATTGTCTTCAGGATCTTCTCCAACACACATCCGCTACATACTTACAGCACACTGCCCCCACCTACCCACACACACACTACACACACACACAGTCACTGCTCCACTCCCCTCCCGCCCACACACACATCTTCACTGTCATCCCTCACATACATCATACATACAGTACTCTGCTTGCAATAGTAAGTCCCTTTACCATACTTGCAGTTCACTGCCCCCCCCCCTCTCCCCTACATACACAGCACATTATTTCATCAGGAAGCTTCTCCAACACACATCCCCAACATACTTACAGCACACTGCCCCCCCCCCCCCCCCCCCCAATTGATACACAGCACATTGTCTCATGAGGAAGCTTCTCCAACACACATATTGCACACTGCCCTCTCCCCACATACACAGCACACTATCCCATCTCCCCTGTCATCCCCCCAGCACACACACCAAGACCCCTGGCAGTTGGGTTAGCCCCTTGAGCCGTGGATCTGCCCAAGGTTTCTTCCTTGGTAAGGGAGTTTTTCCTTGCCCCTGTTGCTCTTGGGTGCTCCTTGTTGGGGCCCCCCCCCCCCCCCCCCCAATCCCAATCCTCCCCCATCTTTCTTATGGAGCCCTTGCAACTTAATCTACTAAACCCCTCTTCTACTGCCCCCCCCCCATAAATGCATAAATAGGCTGACACCAGACATAATTTCACTGCATTTCTTACTTCCAGTAACTATATGCATGTGACAATAAACTTCCTTGTATCCTTGTAAAGTGGTACACAAAACAGGTAAATCAAGAAGCCCTATTTTGGTTTTCAGCAATCTCATGCTTACATCATAGAGGCCTTTAGGTTCCTTTAGGTAGACACTGGTTCAATAGAACACAAAAGGTTTTGTGATGTAATCATGCCATAAGATGACAAGATTCTAAAATCACGGTTATAATTTTCAAACATTTGTCTCTTATTCACTGTGTTTTACAACTCAATACAAGTTCACTATCCAAGTACTGTTCTTCATTCTTTCTTTGATACATCACTTTCTTGGTGAACTAAGGACTTCTGTTAAGCAAGGTAATTTATTATTTTATTTATAATGATTTGCTTATTATAATTATATGAAGAAAATATTTTAAATAGATTTCAGCATCCAAACACAATTCTGATTTACTTATATTTAACATAATTTGTCCAGTTTTACTTGAGCATAATTTTTTTTCTAGTTTCCAACATCTCTCTTAAAAATGAGTGAGGAAATGCGAAACCGTGGCAGGAGCAGGAAGAGGAAACGGTCCTCTCGACAGTCTCGCCAAGCTATTCAACCAAACAGCAGCTACTACATTCTTTCTAGCCGGGAAGGAGACCCCTCACTGCCAGGCACATTAGTACATTACGCTGTGTTTGGAAAATAGGGTCCCGCTGGATTTTTATGTAAAAATTGATTTTCTTGCATATTTTGCTAATATTGAGTCTAAGGAAGAAGATTTTTTTTGTCTTCAAATTTTCACGATCCATCTTTAGTGTTTTTTTCTGTATGTTTTAAAATAAGCAATTATATCTCGTCCGAAAAGTGATTTTCAAAGTGATTTTCTTCTAATTTTTTGACAATTAATTCCACTTTTTGCACACAAAACCCCCAGATAATGTAGAAAGGTTGTTGGTTCTAAAACAATATCCATAGTTTCCAAACTTTGAGTGTCTGAAAAGTGTAAAAACGCCTCCACCCTTGTTGCCTATGTCAAAAACGATTTCTTAATCTTTGCTTTTCTTGATGCTTTCCTTGACCTGCCATGTCATTCTATTGTCTACTTTAAGAGAAATTTGTCTTGGAAATAATCTATAATAGTACAGGCAACACAGTACACCACTAGGTGTCATAGGCATGGGTAGTTGAGTAACAATTAGGGCTGTCAATCGATTAAAAAAATGAATCTAATTAATTACATACTCTGTGATTAATTAATCTAAATTAATCGCATATATAATTTTTGCTGTGAAAGTATTTTAAATATTTAAATTCAAATGAATCATTGAATAATCAGCATTAGTGACATTAAAGTTCAAAAACTCTTTTATTATTATTTTCACTGTTCAAATAATTGCCATAATAATCTATGATATGATATATCCACAGATATAACCTAGGGGACACAATGAAAATAAATCAACACTCCCCTCAATGTCAACACTTATTTCTTTGCATTGATGTGCAACTATAGAGTTGATGAACTCCAGTGATATGCAAATTCCTTGCAGCAGACATTGCAGAGGACTTTATTTTCAACACTTTATTTTTTATGAACACCATCAGGCCGTTTTTAAAAAAGTAAATGTTCCAATCAATGATCCATGCAGCAAGTTTTCTTCTCTCTCCTTCATTTTACAGTCTAATTTTTACTGACTAGAACGGCTCGGGGTCAAAGTCATACGGAATCGATTAATCTGCACTAATTTTTTTAATCAGTTATTTTTTCTCAAATTAATTAATCGAAATGAATCAGTTATTTTGACAGCCCTAGTAACAATAGGCAAAATTAACAAACAAAAGAATATAAGGTACAAACAAACAGACAAACCACGGATGGCCCTCTCACAGCCTGAACTAATACAAAAAACAAATAACTCAAGGGAAAATATTGCTTAGACACTAAACCATATGCATTTGCTCTCTTTAAAAGTAACGGGTTATCCACAGCCAACAGGCCGGGTGTGCGAGAGAAGCAATGAAGTCTTAGAATTAAGAATAAAGCCATGTTCTTCCAAAAACAACAACCACAAACACCCATGCGGCAAAAATATCAAATGACCGGCTGTGTTTTCCCAGAGAGGAAGCTACGTATATGATCACCACCCACGTGGGCGTGTGCGCCAGCGCTGCAGGTCAGCCTTTCTGCATACACACCTGGCTTTAAAGTTCACCATCCTGGTAGCATAGACAGAAGTCGGGTACTCTTGATGTTGCACCACCCAATCAGTCGGTGGACTGTCCCTGTGGTCACCTCCAGTATTTCCAAGTAGGTGGTTGACTGGTAACTGTGGCTTCTGACCGAACATCAGCTCGTATGGGGAGTGCTGTGTGGACTGGTACACGGTGGTATTATAGGCGAACAGGAGCTGAGGGAGCAACTGGGGCCATTTACGCTTCTTTTCAGGGGGTAAGATCCTGAGCAAGTCATGAAGTGTCCTGTTGAAACGTTCACATTGACCATTCCCCTCTGGATGATAAGTGGTGGTTCTAGTCTTTGTTGTGATGTAGGTGTCACACAGGTGCTACAACAGCTCCACCTCAAAGCTGCGCCCCTGATCAGAGTGGATTCTCCTTGCCACGCCATACACATAGAACCATCTCTCAGTTAGAATCTTAGCTACGGTGGAAGCTCTCTGATCAGGGGTGGGAAAGGCCCTGTTTTTTTTGTGCTAGCCCAATCCAAGAGAGTAAAGTCAATTGAGATTATCTACAAAGGCTTAGTGGCTAACAGATTTCCCAAGAAGGTTCTGGCTTGGGTTGTCTTGCTTTAGCAAGCATAGTGCTCACACTCAGAACACCACTTTTGCACCTCATGCCACATCTGGGGCCAGTAGCACCTCTGTCATATCAAATCTGTGGTCCTGTCCACCCCCAGATGGCCGTGGTTGTTGTGTAGCCTAGTGAGCTCTTTGACTCGCAACACCTTGGCAGTAAAAGCTGCAGCACTGGATCCCTGGAAGGAGGAGCCTGGATCGCTCGGTACAAGGTCCCATCCACTTCCTGTATCTGGGACCACTGCTTTATCAACTGCGGACTTCCCTTGGTTCACTCCACTTGTCTTAACGGGTATGTGGTCGTCCCTGTCACCAAAACCACAGGTATCTGGAAATACAGGGATCAGTCCCTTGCAGGACTTTCAGGTCTCTTTTGGTTCGACCAGGGATGGTGTCCACCATACAAGATTCTGTCATCCAAGAGTCTTGGATAGGTGCACTCGAGGCCTGCATGTTGGCAATGCAAGCGGCAGGGGGATGTCCAGGGCGTATGACACAGATCGCACAGTGTTAGTGGGGCTTGTGGGAAGCCTAGAAAGGGTATCGGCATTGCAATTAGCTGTCCCAGGACGATATTTGATGTTGTAATAAAGAGGGCAAGCTGAGAAACCCAGCAATGTTCCACAGCGCCCAGTTTCGCTGACTGCAGGTATTGGAGGGGACTGTTGTCAGTGTACACGGTGAACGTGTTGCCCAGGAGATACTTGCCATTACATTTTTTTTTGTGATTGCCCACTTGACTGCAAGGAGTTTGAGTTTCATGGCACTATAATTTGACATCTTCCTCTCACTTGGCCGCAAGCCCCGGCTAGCAAAGGCTATTGGTCGCTGTAACCCGTCCTTCTCCAGAACTGCCCCCATTTTCACCCGTTCTATGTTGCCTATGGGGGCCAGTTTTAGGCCGCAAATGCTAATTAGCAGGTTTAAAACTAAAAAATCAGCTAAGTAAATATGATATTCGGAATCAGCACCCAAAAATTAGGCAGAATACCCTCTTTACCAGTGTTTTCTCACATTTGACCCCCAAGTGATAGTAGTCCCAGTCTTAATTATGCATTATATAAATGATGATGTTATCTAAGTGTGAAAATGGATCGTGAAAATGTGAAGACAAAAAAAATCTTGTTCCTTAGACTCTAGCAAAATATGCAAAAAAATCAATTTTTACAAGAAAATCCAGCGGAATTACACAAGACACCGTACTACATCCACAGCAACCTCTATCAGTTACCACACTGATCTAGAGCAGCAGCTGAGAGCTGACTCCCTCTTTCTTCTGAGGAGTGATGTTTTCGTTCTGGATGATGAGGACTCAAGACGGTCCAAGAGGTCTAGACCAGTAGGGTCCTCCATGCCAACCAATGGCAGAAGGTCCCCACAACCAGGGACCTCACGAGACCTCTATGCCCCCTCAGAATTGCCACTATTAGTGATAGTGAAGATACTGCATTACCATCTATGACAAGGGCAGACACACCGATCTTCATTACTGATATCTCTGATGATCAAGATGAACTTCCGGACATCTTTTTTGTTGGCATGCTTGGCACTCCTTATATTGAGATGGAATTCAACCTGGTGGACGAAGTCGTGACCCTTTGGGAGATCCACAACCACCTCCCCTTGAATGAAGATCCCACCATGATCTTCAACCCTGAGAACGCAAATGAACAAAGTGATTGTAGGATCTGTCTGAGCAACTGGAAGGAGAGGAGCTCACGATTCTGCCCTGCAACCACAATTTCCACAGCAACTGAGTGAATCAATGGCTTCTGCAGAGCCCCACCTGCCCCATGTGCAGAACACAAATGAATTAGAGCACCGTAAACTGAGGGACTAACAGTTTCAGCCATGACTACTTCTATTTTAATAAAATATCTCACATAAATCACTGCTGTTCTTTTTTTATTCATATAAGTAATGTCTAATTTCATGTAAACTAGTAAGCTACCTAGTTATTCTGATAGCTTGGCTATAATGATAGTACTGTGCTAATGAGTATCATATTCATCAATGTTCCTCTTATTCTTATTTTGTGTGGGGTTTTTGGACCTGGAACACCTAGCAGAGCTTGGCCTGAGTAGCTGGTGGGAATAACTGACTTGAAACTCCATATCAATGACTGTGGAAACTTTATTGTTTTCCTCTGGCAGTCATATATACATTTAATTTACATTCGGTTACAGTGGGCTAAAGAAAGGCAATTGTGGATTGTGGCTGATTGGATGAGTCAGAGATGAATCACAAATCTGCAAAGGGCATGAGATGATGCTGAAATTTTTGTTTAGTGCCGTTCCAATGAAAAATATAAAGATGACAGCCTGAAGAAAACAATAAAATGTCCACAGTCATTGATGATATGGGGTTGCATGTCTGATAAAGGACGAGGGGAGATGGCAGTCATTATTTCTACAGCAAATGCACAATTTGGACACATTTGTCATTCCATTAATCAAAAGAAGTTTTGGCAATGAGGAAGTCATTTTCCAGGATGATGCTGAATCTTGCCATAGAGCAAAGAATGTTAAAACCTTTCTTCAGGAAAGACGTGAAGTCAATGGCATTGCCCCAAACAGTCTGGATCTCAATTCCATTGAAAATGTATGCTTTAGCAAACTGAAGAAAAGGATATAGGCCCCCAAAACTGAAGAGATTCTCTGAGAGCTCACCTTCCATACCACCACAATCCTGCAATCTATTATGGCTCTCATGACCGATATCTGAACACAACTGCATTTAATTTGAACAAAGAGATGAAGCATCCAATATATTTTGTGGTGAATGTCTTTACACTCTCACAGAATAAGAAACCTCAACCAACCAAGATACTTAACTGTCACTTGGGATGCAGTGTGTTCATAAGAGCCTTCAGACTACGGCCCCCTGAGTTGCCCTGTGCTGATTCCAGCTTCTTAAACTTGAATATTGTCATCTTAACTTGCTCCTTTTTCACAGTAAACTGCATATCTTTCTTTTTCACAGTAACTGCCTATCTTTCTTTTTCACAGTAAACTGCCTATCTTTGGTGTGTGGACAAAACAAAAGAGGGCATAATCTTGGGCTTTGTGACACTGATTGACATTTTCAGTCATTTAATCAATCAAACAACTTTATTAATTGAGAAAATAATTGACCGACGGATCGGATGGATAGATGGATTGATGGATGAAAGAAGCCCATACTGTAGCTGTCTCTTGCAAAATACCAGAAATATGGGCATTCTAGATGAGCATTCTAGAACATCTCTGAGCTGAGCGCTTACTCTGGCTGACTTCTGGCTGAATAATAATAATAGTAAAAGTAAGCTTTATTTGTATAGCACCTTTTATACACAGAATGTTGCAGCAAGTTGCTGGTTTATAGAATGCTGCAGCTCATCTCATCACGAATCTTTGGTGTGAATAGGCCTTTAGGCTGCTCTATCTGGGTTATGGAAAAATAAGATTAGGCCTAATATCAAAATAATTGAGAGTGTAACGTGTTGTGTTGAACCTTTTTCATTCACTTGTTTCAGCTACAGATGTTCTCCAGTCCTTACTTCTGGAGGTACCACAAATATCCGCTGGCCCACTTTGATGGAGAGAAGGTAGATCTAGCTGCTGAAGTGGATGAGAGAGCAGAAAGAGCAGCCCCCCCCCCCCCAGCCCTCCTGTTTAATCTCCTCCACCCTGCAGGCCCTCCACCTCATCTCCCCACCTAAGGTCCCTGCTGTCCCAGAGAGAGTGACAGGGCAGAGTCCAGGGCAGTTCACTGGCTCCTGTTCCTCTGACTAGTCCAGCTTAATGCAAGTGCTGCAGTCCTACGTTCACGTAGAGAACACAGTGTTTCCTCTAGGATTTTTTTAAGCAGTGGGGGCAGGCCTGTCCGAACCCCCCCCGTCCCACGGAACTGACAACTGACACTTCGCTGCAACACAAACAATTATATGTATTCACCTCTATTCACACACAATGAGGCATTATTTTCTGTTGTGATTGAGCTGTATATTTGGAGAATCTACAACAGGTCTGCACAATGAATTTTGAAAGGCAACTGCGACTATTGTACGTCTGCCCCATTTCTGATACCGTGGGGAAAGAAAATTAAACCGTGGGGGGCCGCCACTACCAAATCAACATAGAGGAAACACTGGAACATTCACAAGCTCAACTGGGATTGAAGCCCTGATGTTTTCATGTAGCAGAGCTGTGTGCATTTCAGTGGCAGCTATTTTTGTCCTTTTAATAGTTTAATGGTTAATGGCATTACACTATATTTGGTGTCCCCACTATGCCCTCTATCAAAGGCCAGCCAGAGGTTATGTTATATGCACACACAACTATACAGAAACAGTGAACAGACACACACACACACACACACACATACGTTGTTTATGTCATTTTATAAATAATTATAAATACATGACACATTATTACTTTTGTTTTTGTTTTCATCCATGGTTGGTTGACATTACAATAGAATGGACCCAGTACACACTGCACTTCCCTCAAGAGAAAATACAAAACCTTGTTGCTTTCACAGTGTGGGACTATTCCTCTTTGACACATCAGATCTCCAAACTCTTGTGTAAAACATTTCTCATGAGTATTCCTAACAGAAAATCTATCCATGCCCTGTTTATCGACTATCAATGTCAAAATAAAATGGGCCTATACATGATGATCTTGGTATTATCTAAAAATAAAATATTGAGATGTACATTTGCTGGCTATATGAACACACATTGATTATGAAAAATAGGCTACTATAATATTTTGATTATTGCAGTGAAGCAAGCAGACAAACAAACAAACAAACTAAATGTGTTATTAGCAGCAACCTTTACACTTTGTATTCTGTGGCTGTGCTTTAGTAATGATGAATAGGTTATATGGCCTAGACTATTTACACCAGACACAAATGTAATCAGTGGAAATTATGCTAGAAACTGTAAGTCTAGTATTACCAATGTGTAATTAATAACATAATAACAGAACATATCGGGTGCCCGGTTTGGCTTCAGACATCCCGCCACATTCAGAATCACGCTACTGGGTGGGACTGAGCAGCGTTTTATGGACCCACAGAAGGCAATGGACTACATCAAATCAACAACGTCTTTGGAGATCCCGGACCCAGATTAAAAAATTAAAGATTAAATTTAACATTGCAAGAGGGATGCGGGTGACTATTTCCCATGGTGTTTTGCAATAGACATTTCTATAATGCACATACAGGCAGGAAGAGAATTGATTCAGAGGATATTAATAGAAATGCTCAAATATGGTCCTCACAAATATATTGAAATCTAGTTGAGCACGGCATGTCATTCCAAGCTTTTGAAAACTCTGTAGCTTCTGAGGAGATTTCTACACAGTCTTCACCATCACTGTAAAACCGAACAGTACAAGTAAAACAATGTTTTTGATTTGTAAACACTCAAAAATGAAAAAAAGTTAATAGTACTCTAATCGTCTGTGTTACTTGAACAAATTTGAACTTTTAAGTTGACAGCACTCATCCGCTTTAAGTCATTTGAAAAAATACAAAGCGTGGGAAACTTCCCCACGCAAATTGTAGCAAATTTGTAGGCGGATCTTCTGCCATACGTGGACCTTGTGTAGCTACAGCACCAACTAGCCAACGCCGAGTGACGCGACGCCGGCAACGGTCGACCACCAGATGACAAGAGTCGAGAACAAGAGCAGTGAAAATAGACGACGGGATGAGGAGACAACGAGAAGAGAGAAAACCGCAATTAAACGTAAGTGGAAAAGTGACGTGCATGTTGACCCTAAAGCACGTCCTTTATCATATTGTTTAAAAACCCGAATGTTTGAAAATATTGTCTTAGGCTACGTGACGTAACTTTATCCAGTTAGAACTAGCAAGCTAGCACTAGCAGCTAAGAATTTGGCTGCTGTATGCCAGCACTCGCTGGATCAGCCAGCGATCTAGCTCAATTTGCCAATGTGAGTACTAAAAATATTAACTAATTAACCCCCGTTAGCACTATTTAACACAATAGCTGGGAAGTGCAAGCTTTGTGGTGCACTGCTTGATAACAGGGCACAGGTCCTGCAACATTATCGTTTACAGCATGTTAGCAATGTTTCCTCCATTAACGTTAGTCTACTGTCATGTTACTGACTGTACATTTAAGTCAGTAGCTTAAATTCATTTGACACGGTCACACACAGTTCATGCTCAGTCAGAATGTGTATTATTCGCATGTCAGCTGTGTAGGTGAAAACAACCATTTAATGTGCAAACTGTTCTCGGCCATTTAAGGATGCATTTAAAGCGACATCATGAGATGGTGGATTGTCCTAATAGAGATTGTCAGTATGTTCAAATGTGTATTCGTCCTTCAATTCACAGATTCAGAAGTTGATGCAAACAACATTGGCATTGAGAAGGAAGGAGATCATATCAGACGTCCTTCCCCGCAGACATAGCCTATTGGTGCGGTGGTGGCCTGCAATCATGTTCGAATCCCAGGTAAGCCTTTCTTTTGTACAAATACTTGGAATAGATTAATTTCATGTGTGGTTCTGACCAAATGTGTTTTAAATATTTACACTTATCCCCCTATTTTGAGTTTTTGCTCGAAATTGCACACCGCCTACTAACAATGGCCCTGTTTCCACATACTTTGACTTATATTCAAGTGCTAGACCCCCTGAAAGCAGAGGTCTTGTAGATTACAACTCCTCCATGGACTTAAGATAAAAAGAATGCTTTGGTTTCAGAAGCTGTACTATCAAAGAAAGGTAATCATATTGAATTGCATTTTGTAGTTATTAACTGGCTTGACTCCATGTTTTCTCATGCAGGGATCCTCAGATGTAAATATCCGACGTGCTGTGGCGCTCCGTGGCCTTCCTTTCTACCTCCATGAGGATGATGCCACTTTTCTAAAGACATGGGATGTAAGTAAGCATGTTTTCTATTGACATGACAGTTAAAGCGTAACTGTGGCATTAAGCGACCCATGGCCTGTTGTTTCGAGGTCAACGCATGCTATTAGAATGAAAAACAATGAGAAAATTGGGTACAACATAAAGCAAATACTGGTCCAGCAGCTTAAATGGGTGGAAATGAGGTCCTATGTCTAAAATCCTGAACCACCCCTTTAAACTAACCTAACAAGGCATTTTAACTGAACTGAAACTAAAGCCAAATTCCCTGGTAGGTTATCAATAGCTGCTGGGCCACTACTCTATGTTGCACCAATTTTTTTTATTCTTTTAATTTTATTCTTACGAACAGCCGTGACCTCGAACAACAGGGCTATGCGTCGAATAACGCTGGAGTTACATTTCAAGCTTTTGTTTTTCTGTTTGTTTTTTCACCAAGAAACTCCAGGGAAGTTACTTAGTATTATTTCAATTGAAATAATACTAAGTAACTTCCCTGGAGTTTCTTGGTGAAAAAAGTAATTATTTCAATAATGCAACTTGACATGTAATGCCTATTAGATATTCAATTAACACACAATTGTTCTTTGTTCATTTCTTCAGGTCTCTCAATCGGAGTTCCCAGATATTGAGGACCTTACTGTTGAACTCATTCTGATCAGCACGAACAGTGCAAATGCATCCCTCTGCCCAAAGAAGACTCCTGTTGTTTTGGATTGAAATGATTGTTGAATTTCCTAGCATTGGTCAGGCATTTGTCTATCTAGTCTGTATGCCCTTGATCTAAACTGTGTTTATTTGAATTTAGCCCCCACTACAGCCCTGTTCTGAACTCCAACCATTTTAAACAATCATGTTTAACAATCACAATGGTTTACATGAAAATAAAAGATTAAGAAGAATTTCACTGGCCTTTGTCAACCTTTTTAATAATCTTTTAAGTCCTAAGTTGAAACTAATCAAAATGGACAAGTTTGTTCAACTTTCTGGAAATTAAAACTTTTACGTTTCAAATTTAATTTAAAGAATTGGTTGAAGCAAAATGAAATATTTCATGCCGACATCAATAAATCCAATTAAGCTATCTAAGCTTAATTTTATTAATTACCGTGAACTCATGTAGTTGATGTTTCTTTAACTTAAAAAAACCTTGTTGAACACACTCAAAATTTGCTAGTGAAGACTAATTAAAAAAGGTAAGTTTCTTTGACTTAGCAAAACCGAGTTACTATTACTTAAATTTTTTTGTGTAATCGGTTTCACCAATTTTTTTGAGTTCAATTAACTTGTCGGGTTTTACAGTGATCCTCTTCATCCGCGTCATCTACATCATTAGGTTCACCAGGTGCCCAGTAGCTAGATTAAATAAGCTCTGTGAGTGAGCACTCCAACACATGCTTCCACCAGAAAAACAACACTAGTTTAACAATATCTTAATATTGGGTTTTACTTACGGGTTTGTCAGCACGGTGCCATCCACCCATTTCCATACACCCTCCTCTTCAGTATCCGAAAGACCAATCCAGTGATTCTTGTAAGATGCTAGGAATTCCTGTGAAGTGACATGTATGCAATACAATGCTGATATGTTGATATGTCAACTAAATCATACTCTTGAATGAAAATGTAAAAAAAAAATCAAGGTATGTGTAGATCATGTCTTTAATGAACATCAGTGTAATATCATTTGATCTCACCTGCTCATCTTCATCGTTCACAATCACAAGATCTGCCCCCATTTTTAAACAAATTTGTCTGCTTTCACTCCAGGATTTCTTCGCAACACTGATTTTATAGAGACTTGTTTTTCTGCGAATCCATTTATCCATGATACGGCGTGACACTAAGGAATGTTTACATTGGCACACTTTGAGACTTTCTGGCCAGAGGATTAATAATATATAAAGTCACATCACATTGGCTGCATGTCTCACAAATGACAGAGATCCATTTATTATGCATACGAGACATCCAACATTAATGAAAATGAAACAACTTATTGCATAATACCTTATGTTAGAAGGCATAAAGAAGACTTTAGAACACCTTCTATTTCAGCGCAACCTCTAAGGACACTTGCATGAGCTTTTTGTGCAAGAGTCTGACAATCATTACATTTTTACTCACCTAATTTGTCACGTAGGCTCTGCAGCTCATCTCTTTCTCTAGTCAAGTTGTTGTAACTGCTCTGTAACTGAGATTTCTCAGTGTTCAAGTGGCCGTAAATGGTCTGTAAGATTTCTTTTTCTTTGGTCATGTTGTTAAATGTGTCCTCTAACTGTGACTTTTGAAGGGACAGGTTGTTGTAAAGTGTCTGTATGAGGTCTCTGTCTCTGGTCAGGTTATTGTAACGGGACTGTAAGTGGACTATGTCATGGGTCAAGTTGTCGAGAGTCTGTTGTTGAAGTGTCCCATCGCTCGCGTTGTTGCTGCTGTGTGATTTGAATAATATGATGGCAACAAGTAGAATCACACACAGCACCGCCAAACACACTGTAGCCAGCTTGTAGGATCCTGAGGGAGACATACAGGGTATATTGTAAACACACTGAGGCAAAGATACACTTACATCATGTAATGAGATATTGAGCACTGACAAGATTGGTCTCCAGAGACTCTCCATGCAACATGTACCTTGCCTTTGCTTGATTAGTGAAAATTAAAACCAAAAAAGAAAGATGAACAGTGATGTCGTGATTAATATGTCTCTCTGCCTGGGCTAGGGGATAAACCGTAAATATACTGTACCATATATACAATGTTGACACTATCGTCTCATATCTATACATGTCCTGATGCAGACATACTCCCACTTGCCCTGGACTCCTTTGCTTGCTGCTGTCCCTTTCTACATTAAATTGAGATTTTATTTCTATTTCGCGCAGTCGAATCGTTTTTCTTTCACTGATAATACACACTCTACCTTTACTAGCTGCAACTACTGGACAGGCACCAGGTAACTACACAGTGTGGTCTAGGGTCATAGCTGTTGTTGCACAGCAGTTGCTAGGTAATAAGATAAACTTCTGTATGTCTGCTGCCGATCCAATAAAATCATGCCTTTTATGTCTGTGTACATGATTTGATAACCAAGAAGAATTGCAGCAGAAGAAAACTAAGGTTTTACTTGAAACTGTGAAAAATGTTGTATACATATTTTATACAACATTTATATATATTAATTAAACAAGTGTGATTCAATCATGTTACAGTTACACTGCAAAAAATGAATTCTAACCAAGTGTTATTAATCTTATATTAAGATTAAAAAATCTATTTGGTATTGTTTTTAGTATAAAAAGACTTACCTAGCGCCCTCTCAAAAGAACATTTGACTTAATTTAAGAAGACTTTGACTTATTTTAAGCAGTCTTATCAAGAAAAATTTGCTCAACGCACTGGCAGACAAATTTGCTTGTTTTTAGGACAAATTTGCTTAACGCACTGGCAGACAAATTTGCTTGTTTTCAGGATGAGATGTCTTAAAATAAGTCAATCTTTTTTTAAATTAAGTCAAATGTTTTCACAAGAAAGCGCTAGGTAAGTCTCTTTATACTGAAAACAATACCAACTTTTTTTTATCTTGATATAAGATTAATAACACTTTGTTAGATTTTGTTAGATAAGCAGTTTTTGCAGTGTACATATTACAGTTTAAACGTATTCTCTAGAGAACTACAATGTTGGTCCAATATACAATGAACAAGAAAGCAATTAGCCACATCATGTAATACATCATGTAAGCTGAGTTATTTATTATTTACAACAAGATTACCTTCTTTACTAATACTGGATATGCCCATCTTGTTGAAAGTCTTACTGGTGTGTATTTCAAAATCTTGCTTGTTTTCTTCATCATCAATGTTCTCAACAATCGCCTCAGTCATCTCCATTTTGTATCCCTTTGATTGACTGACTGCAGAGAGAGGGAACAGATCTGTTCTACCCTGAAATTAATAGTCTGATATACATCTCACAGAGCTGGAAAGTTGAGCACTTCCTGTACTTTCAGGAACATGATGGTTAAAGAGGAAGTAAGACTACTAGTTTCTACTTATTTCAGGATTTTTCCTCATCATCATCAACAATGAAGACACTGTGTATAATAGTATATTTCTTTACACACACACACACAAACACATACACACACACACACACACCCACACACACATCTCTACTGACCATCAAGGTACTGGATGCCAGTTAGTGTTATTATTATTAATTTGCTTAATGCAGGCGTCACATTTATCATAATATCTCTATTAGTCTGTTTCTGTTAGTTTTTTAAAGTTTGTGCTGTCAATATCTTGTACATCTCTATGCTCATTGTGCTGGGGAGCGCGGTAGCGACATAAACATCTAGCTTTTCTAACGACAGCCTTTTTGTTGTAAACAAAATCAACCGAAGCGTCCTCAGGTGACATGAATGACTAGGCACCGTTGCTCACATACTGTACCTATGGTTGCTCATCCATCATCATATAACACCTGCCCAGACGATTCGATTGGTCTGTACAAGTTCTCATAGAGGCTTCTCAATGGAACAAGTCCAGACCGAATTTCCCAAACACAAATTTTGTGGGCGGGGTTTAATTCAGGCTTGCTTCCAGGCTAAAGAAAAGCATGTTATTTACTGTACTTTCCTTTTACATAATTGGATAAACCAAGTGTCAGGAATCAACAACTCGCAAAAATAACATGTATATATGAGCACAACCAAAAGATTTGATGCCATTTTCTCTCACAATATGCTAGAACCAAAATGAGCACAGGATGCTGTAGTCTTTATAGTTTCTGTGTAAGGATATGCCTTTGATCTTCAAAAAAGAGAAAATAGGAAGGTTTCTAACCAGATCCAGTCACTGAACAACACAATGTTTGGTAATCGAAAGGAAAGTATTTCCCAGAAACTCAGTACAACCCCTATGTGGGCGACTACTGAAATGCTGACGCCCTCAATTTTAAATGAGGAAGTGTCCAGACTTTGCTGAAGATGATACTAAGTACGCCCTCATATATTGTTACATCTTACAGTATTGCTTTCCAGCTCTCTCCAAAATCATTTGTTGTTGACTAAATAACCAAAATCAAACAGAAAATACTAAAATAGCTTCAGTACCATGAACATATATAAAATGGTATGAGATGCATGGCATTACTTTTCTTGACACATAGTCATGGCCCAATTTGTTGACACCTTAACAGCTCATTAAAGGAATGCTTCATTCCTCCTGAAAAGTGATGGCATCAGAAGTGAGTGTGAGTGTGTTTTTTTTTTTTTTTACAAAGATAATGGCCCGGACTGATTTGTTGTTGCCTCTAAAAAAAGATGATAACATTTTGGATTATACTGGTGTTTCAAACTAGGTGTTTCACTTTAATTCATATCACAGATTTAAAGATTTTTGATATTGAATTCAGTCATTTAACTTATAATGAAGTTTTTAAACAGTCTTGGCTCTGTAAATAGAAAACAAATGTGATTTATACGCAGAGCCGGACAGCCGCCAAAGTCAACTCCATGGTTAGATTTAGATAAGAGATGAAACCATGGACGAAACAATGGATTAAGACGCAGCAGGTCCATCCCGGGAATGTGCCAACCTGTGGCCCCACCTCGCCAGACTATTTCAATTTTCTGAACAAGTTAATGATAGTTTTCGCTTCAAGTGTTTCCATTACAAAATAGTATTTTGTATTTGAAATACGTATTTTAAATACATGTGTAAGAAATACTGCCCATCCCTGGCAACATGGTAAAAGATGAAAATGACTTGATTTTACTTTCAATCCCTTTTACATTCTCCAAGGTATTAACATTAAATTGTTTTTATAACTCCATGTAGGATGTTTCTGTACTGTGCACTGTGGCAGTAGTAATGCAATATTTAGAAAATGTACTCTTGTACTCTTGATACTCAAGTACTTTTAAAAACTTTAAAACTTTTACTTTTACTTTTACTTAAGTAGACATCTGACTGTTGTACTTTTACTTGTACTTGAGTAAAATTTAGCAAAGGGTATCTGTACTTTTACTCAAGTAAAGCTGTGTACTCTGTCCGCCTCTGTTTATACGTATCCATGCTCTATATTATATTGGATTGGTTGTTGTGTTTCGATGTCAATAATCTGTCAGACTGTGCTCTTGAATTAGTGCTCCATCTAGTGGTGTAAAGTGGTGAATATTCCTGACTAAATATCCAGTCCCATCAGTTGAGTTTCCATGGTGTCCATGGTATTCAAGTCAGAATGAATACATTTGCTGGGTGAAAGAGAACACAGTTGACACAAAACATGACATTTCAATCATTTAGTTGATCCTAAACATCTTGTGATCAGCACCCTTTTGTTATGCAATTGTAAGCTTTGGTAGCTCAAGGTGCATATTACTGTATGATACCATACGCAAACAACCAGGGTTTCCCCACTTCTACCTGTCTTTCTCTATGATGTTAAGGACAATATGAATATATACAGAGAAAACCTTTGGTTAGGACATCAGACAAATAAAATTAGTAACACAAACATGTTTTGTTATCATCTTGTGTATGCGATAAGAAGAATTAATTTAAAGGTGCAGTCAGCAATTGTGCTTACATCACAAGTTTATTTCTTAGCAGACATTTTGTCCAAAGCAACGTACATTTAGCCTTAGAAATCTAGATGCACCCTAGCGGCGGCAAATTAATTTGCTCAGCTTGTACGTCTAGTATCGAACCATAGGAATTTCTATTGGCTTAACACCGTGGATGACGGCCAATCACAGCGCTCTATTTCGTTAGAGAGTCTTAAGGCGGGCTTAACAGGATAATGACATCCTGCGACGGTGAACAACAAGGAAGGTGGCTATGGCAAAAGAAGAGCGGTTGTTTGAATCGGCGTTGGCGTCAACTTTGGAGGAGTTGGACTTGTGCTTTTCTTTGAAAGTAGATCAACACAATGCACTTAAGTCATTCCTTTCGAAGAAGGATGTATTTGCCGTTTTGCCGACCGGATACGGATATGGTCGTATAGCGCTGGCCTATTGCATGCCTAGGCAGTTTGAAAGACAATTCTTTGCCCGCCCCTTGGATTAAGCGAGGTGAATGATTCGATGCCAGACTATACATGTCAATGATATAGGATGGCCCGCCAGGCTAACGTACATTATATATAATCAAGGAACAAACACCAGAGAGGTAGCTCACCCCCTATTCCCAGAGATACTCCACACAGTGCACATTTCTGTTTGGGGGACATGCTACCCCCACTTTGTTTGATTACAGTTTTCGGAGCCTGGGCTGCCTAGACCGGGGTTTTTTTGTACAGTACTACTCATGGGATGGGAAGCTAGCGGATTGTAAGGAGATGTTCGCTGAATGTGACAAAATATGGTACGCGTTCTACACAGACACATAGCAGAACTATAACTACACAGCTTTCAGTGGGTACAGAGGATGGAACACAAACATTGCCTTTTGCATTGCATTTCCTGATTGCAAATAGTTAATTTATGCTTTTTATTATGGTAATTGATATTGCTGTAATGCTCATACACATATATTGACTCAATCAGTGGAGACTGATAGAAGGTCTTAGAAATGGTCCTCACAAATGTATTGAAATGAACTATAACATGGGACATCATTCCAAGCTTTCATAGGGTCGGCAGCTTTTGAGGAGATTTCTGCACAGTCTTCATTCCCTGCATTGTTAGGTTCACCAGGTGCCCAGTACCTATGAAAAATTTACTCTGTCAGCTGGCTGATTCAGTGATGTTTTCAAACAGATGCTTTGACCAAGAAAATCTACGCAGCTTTAACAAAATGGGCATGACATTTTTAGATAGCTGCAAACTATGGTAGAGGTAACAAAGCTAATACTTTATGGTCAGTGGTGTGCCGTCTACCCATTTCCAGACACCCTCGTTGTCAGTATCTGAAAGTCCAATCCAGACATTCTTATATGGTAATAGGAATTTCTGTGAAGTTACAACAACATAAAAGACAATCTGTTATTCATGCTGTTTAGTCCAAAATCAGAAACCTTGGCCTGTTTGTGTCGTCCTCTGTATTTGCATTCAATTGCTGTCTATTTAGACAGTTATATAATATCAGTAAGTTGGTTACTCTGTTGTACAGTTGAATGAGTGTTCCCATAATGTTCTGCAAGTGTGAATGGAATAATGTATACTGGTCTTGCAATTAAGTGAGGGAGGTGTTCTCATGTTATTGTGTAATGTTTAGTAATATCTATAAATCATGTCGTGTCAATGTAACTGAGCCTCTTGTTGACAGATGTGTTTAGCCTACCCTTAATAATGTGTTTTCATTTCTATCCTAGTGTTTACCTATTTTTGTCCTCCATTCAAATAAATGGCTTGGTAAAGCTGATAGTAAGTTTTGTTTCCCGAAGCCTGTTACAATGTAGCAGGAGTATATACAATAGAATATAAAAACAAAACTACAACATGTCCATATTTTACTGTACCTGCTCCTCTATGTCATTCACAACCATCAGGTCTGCCCCCATGTTTAAACAGCTGTCTCTGCTCTCCTGCCAGGATCTCTTCTCACTGCTGACTTTGTAGAGACTTGGTTTTCTGGCAATCCATCCGTCTGCAAGTTTTGAATCTGTTGAGCAAGTTTGAAAGAATTTGAGATTTTATGACCAGAACACGGGTGTCATACTGATATACTCCTTCATTACACCTATGGGCAAAAAGTACAAATCGTGTGCTGTTCTTCCTTTTTTGCCCTACCTTCCATGTCAGTTTTTGTCTGCATCTTCCTTCCTGATGATGGTATGTAATGGTAGGATTCATCAATTTATTATAGAGATATTGCTTATAACACATTGTCACAAACAACTGGAGGTGAATATATCTTTTCATTATTTGATTTTCCTTTTGTATCCAAAAAATCTGGATATAAAACCTGCTGGCGGGCCAGTATCATTGACACCCCTGGACCAGAGGCTTAGGGTGGTGAGTAGGTAGAAGGTATATTTTCTGCATTACTTCCATACTGTACCATCATCTTAACAATGTCTCCACAGACGCTCAAACATGCAACGGAACACAGAAGCAGACTATTAACACAGCTCCCTAATTGTACATAATGAAATGTAAAACATATCACACAGACTGTTAGTCATTACTTTTTCCCTCACCTAATTTGGTACGCAGCGTCTGAAGATCATCTCTCGCTCTGGTCAAGTTGTTGTAACTGGCCTGTAGCTGGGCTTTCTCATCAGACAGCATGGCGTTGCTAGTTTGCAAATCAGACTTCTCTCTGCTCAGATTGGTATAGTTGCTATTTAATTGTGACTTCTGTAAGATTAGATCGTTGTAACTTATCTGTAAGAGGTTTCTGTCATCAGTCAAGTTGTTGTAACGGGTCAGTAGTTGGGACTTCTCTTGAATCAAAACGTTGTGACTGGTCAGCAAGAGGTCCATCTGTTTATTCAGGTTGCTGTAAATCGTCTCTGACTGGACTGTGTTGTGGGTCACATTGTTGTCAGCTGTTAGGCGTTGAAATGCCCCATCACTGTTGTCGTTATTGCAGTTATTGTGTGATTTGTGTGATATGATGACAATAAGTAGAATCACACACAGCACCCCCAAACACGCTGTAGCCAGCTTGAATCCTGGGGGAAGCATGCAGTGGCATCATTTGTACTGTAAACATATTGTGCTGTATGTGAATGAAAGTTCACCTGAAAGGTTCTCATTTTAATAAGCCTTAGAGCCAATGTGAACGGAGACCAGCTGGGGCAGGGCTAGGGTGGAGTAATCACTCTCCGTTTTGGGCCCGTTAAACCGACCAAATGTCATGTCCCCCACAGAGGACAGAATTAATTGCAGGTCTCAAGAGAGATACAATTCTGACTGGCTGACTGATCAGTGCAGGCATTGCCTGCGTATAAGAGTGCCTCAATGGTGCTTATCGGTCTGTCATCGTATAAAGGCCACTCTCAGATAGGTGGTTGTGATTGGCCAGGCTAATTTTTGGCTGGGAGGAAATCCGTTTCAGTGTTAGATATTCCAGATCAACCAACCAAATGAGCTCTCTGATTTTAAAGGCTTTTCAGTCTAATGTCTTAAGTACCACGTATAATGAAATTCTTACTTGAATGCTTCTTCTTGCACATTACCATGCAAATAAATTAGGGCTGTCAAAATAACTGATTAATTTCGATTAATTAATTTGAGGAGAAATAACTGATAAAAAAAAAATAGCGCAGATTCCGTATGACCTTTGACCCCGAGCCGTTCTAGTCAGTAACCATTAGACTGTAAAATGAAGGAGAGAGATGTAAATGTGCTGCCTAGATCATTGATTGAAACATTTACTTTTAAAAAACGGCCTGATGGTGAGTTCGTCAACTCTAAAATGGCACATCAATGCAAAGAAATAGTGTTGACATTGAGGGGAGTGTTCATTTATTTTCATTGTGTCCCCTAGGTTATATTTGTGGCCTGAAATGCCTTGTATGTGAAAAAAACTTCTTCCCAAAGGACTTTTGAATTTATTTCCTCAGCATATTAGGCCATATCATGGATTTATGGCCATTATTTGAACAGTGAAAATAATAATAAAAGAGTTTTTGAACTTTAATGTCACTAATGCTGATTATTCAATGATTAATTTGAATTTAAATATTTAAAATACTTTCACAGCAAACATTATATGTGTGATTAATTTAGATTAATTAATCATAGAGTATGTAATTAATTCGATTAAATATTTTAATCGATTGACAGCTCTAAAATAAATACAATTAAATGGCAATATGTGTATGTTAATGAGTGCTTTGAGAACACTCATTAACATTCAGAATCAGTACATTAATGGAATACATAAACACTATATCTAGTGTTATGAATGCAATATAGGCTACAATTGACAGTGAAGGTTGTTAATGAGCCACATGAATTAGTTGAGGTATTTATAGATACCAAATTACCTTTCTTGCTATGTCTGCCTATGCCCATTTTGTTGAAAATCTTACTGGTAGATATTTTGTCACCTTGGTCCCAGTAAGACCTGCTTTCTTCGCTATTGTGCACATCCACAAGAATGTCCTCTGCCATGTCCACTTTCTATTAACCTCTCAATAATAAGTGATAGACCCAAATCTGTTTTGCCCTTTTATCAGCGGCCTGCGCAGGCAAAATGCGGACGTGGCATGTAAGAAGGAAGTCTGAGGGGTTACATGAGAGTATGTGCAACTGTGACCTCTCCAGTACTCAAGTGAGGCAGTTTGCTATCAATACAACTTCAGTGGGTCGTGTCAAAATCACAATATTGTACCTTAAAATCATCTTAATTTAGGTATTTAACTATTGATTGTAGCCTTTTACTTGTTTGTGACGTTTCATCAGACAAGTCTGATGTCAAAACATGTTGAATGAGTAAAAAGATAATTGGGAGCAAATACTGTGTGCTGGACTTCTTTTACGTATCTTGTTATGCATGTGCATTACCATCCCATCATAAGGATGATATCCAAGAGAGAGGTTAATATTGCGTAACTGCTTCCTCTCAGTTGAAAAAGCAATTGTACACATTTTGCTGAGCAAGCAGCTTCATGCTGAAAACACGGAAATGTGTTAACCCCTTGTAGCATGAGAAGTGCAACCTGCCTCAAAAGTCCTTCCTCTAATGACTCAGTAAAAAATAGATTTTTCTTGGTAATAAATAACAAACAAATAAAAACTCAATCCAAAGCACAATTTGTCTCAAATGATGCTTGTTGTCAATTTCTGTTGTGGAGTAATCTGTTTTTGATGGTGGATAATATTAGCTTTTTATAGTTTTTTGTTTTAATTAACCATAAATGTATCATTTCATAATACATTTAATATTTTTCGTATAAAGAACAGTATAATGTGTTTTGTAGTGGGCAATGGCAGATGTAGACAGCCATGACTCTCCCATAGCATCTATGATTATATCCTAATGACTAATGTCTACAATTCAATTCAATTCAAATCACTTTATTCATGCAGGGGGCATTTAAATGGCACAAAGAGCAACATATTCCACCACACTACGTTCATGAGGTCAGAATCCACAAAACACATTCTGATCCCATTCCAAATCCAATATTTGCATTGAATTTATTAATTTAGCAGATGCTTTTGAAAGCGACTTAAATATGTCAATTAAATTACATGGGCTATTCTCCCCAGAGCAACTCGGATTAAGTGCCTTGCTCAAGGGGACAACGGTGGAATTTAATTGAATGAAGCCGGCAATTGAATCCACAACTTTTCAGGCAACTGCATGCAAACCAGCTCCTTAACCACTACGCTATCATTGCCCAATATGATTCATTAACATACTTCATACAAAGAAGAAGGCTGCCATGTATGATAGATTTCCAAAATGCTGCTCTGCACAGGCTACAGTGTTCTTCAGTGAATAGAGAGAATGCATTATGGGAATAGTGAGGCTATGTAAATGAAATGTTAAATCAAACTATTTCCAGTCCCAGTGTTGGACAATTTTGCAGGTGTGGGGGATGTGTAGAATTATAGTCAATGAACACTCTTTGGTAACACATATTTGCTCAGAAAGAAAAAAGGCCGCACTTTGCATATATGTGTTTTATTGCACAGACGCGTTTCGGCTTAGCGCCTTCCTCAGTGTGCTCCACATATTTGCTAACATGAGATAAAAAATATATATTTCCCAAATTATTCGACAGTTTGTATTGGTGGCCATGCACAGGCTGTAGAGTTCAATGACTCTACTGAATTCTGTCTGTTCTGAGTGATTTCAAATGCTGATGCCTGCTATGTTAAAATGCTGAGAGACAAGACTCTTGGCTTTGCTGACAATGAAAGATTGTGTGCACTGTCATGTTCAGTATGAGTATGAGAATAGGCCTTATCTTTATTCAGTCTTGTGAGAAGTCATCAGGATTGTATAGTGTTTTGACATAGTGTTAGAATACTTTATACCATTAATAGGCCTACTATTTTCTCAACAATAACAACATGGGATCCTTGCCTGGCCTCACACAGAAGGCTTTGGACTTGGCTCATAAGCGGAGGGAGCGGGGGGGCAGGGGGGGCGGTCGCTCCGGGCCCACGACCGCAGAGGGGGCCCACTTTTGGCCAAATCTATCTTGATTAATTGTTATATTTATCGATGCTTATTTGTACTGATTGCTGGGGGGAAATAATAATGACAAATGTTAGGCCTACTAAAGATGCCACTGGTCCGTAGAGTGCGCTCACAATGGGAGTTCGTCTGTCATGCTGCAAATTAAATAGCCCGCACTCTCCCTCTCGCTACACTGTTGCGTTTTAAAAGCGAAACTGATGCCACAACCGGTCTGGGTTTGCCGAAGTAGCCTATGCTACAGGCTGCATTTATTAGCCTACAGAAAATCAGCAACATAGCATGTGGGTCTGTGCCTACACTGTGCACTTGCCGCGACAACAGCAGTCACTATCAGGCGCGCCAGCAGGAATGAATGGTAAGCGCACCATCTACCCCTCCGCGCGCAACAAAACATTGAAAGGCTTAATAATATTTGTCCGTTTCCCGGTTTCGTTCGTGCATTGGTCACCTAAAAAGCAGCCTACTGTAGTACAAAATCCATATGCAATATACAACAACAACGCCTAATAACGACCTATTCATTTGGACAACTTCATACGGCCCTATAAAGGGTAACGTTACCTTTAGTTTTGTTCTAGTTTACCGTTGTGTATGGCTTTAAACAGCGTTCGTGCTTTAACATCAGTAAACATTATTCAGTATAATCCAGATGTAATGCTAACGTTTTGACAAGCATTTTGCCTACCTTGTTCATCTGAAATAACTCCTAGTTTTGCTGCCTCCATCCTTTGCTACCTCCACCCTTTCATTGTTTCCAAAAAACGTTTTATATTCATGATAGCCTTGAAGTCTTGAGTTAGTGAATTAGCTTAACATTGTGTGTTGATAACAGGCAACCATAGTAAAAGAAAGCAACAAGTAGCCTAGCCCACCACAACGGCTGTAATTGCTGCGTGCGTTTGTTAGGCTATTATTCCCTCTCCTGCTCAAACAAAAGGTGTGTACATTAAAGTTGATTTTGACAACGTGTTTACAAATTTGAAAGAAAATTGTAAATAGCCTATTGTCGAGCAGTTAATGGGATACTGCACAGTTGTGAAGCAGTTGGGAAGTTATGGTGGGCTAACTTTGTGTGAGCACACACAGGGAAAATTCTCTCACGTACGCATATGTACGCACAGTGCGTACGGCCGTAGGCCTACACCTGCAGGCGCGCCTGATCACTACAGGTCGCATCGTCGCAGGCCTAAGCTGCCCCGATGCACAGACTAAACGGTAGGCTAGGTCATCAGGACATAAACCAAATGCCTCAACCTCTAATAAGAACAATATGAAGTGGACTAAATAAAAACATGAATTTGGGATAAACACCGACAGTATAGGGGCCCACTAAAGATCGTCGCACCCCCTATAGTGAACCATTAGCTCCGCCCCTGACTTGGCTGACTGGGGGCAGGAGTTTGCACTGGCTATAAATGGAGCTAAGACCCAAGACATGGTTATTAGGGCAGGAAGAGCTGCTAACATCCCCTGTCCTCCCTTACCTTTGATTGCTGGACAAAAAATCATTAGAGTCCATACCTTGAAACTTCTTGGAGTTCAGTTTTAATCAGCTTTTTCCTGGGACGCTCATGTCAAATATATGATTTCTTGAGTCAGACCCAAGATTCATTACCTCAGTGTGGTCTCCCATCTGATGTTTTAAAACAGATCTATCTGAGTTTCATTCACCCTGTCCTGGAGTATGCCAGCCCAGTCTGGGGGGAGGGGGATTATATATGACCTTGATTATGAGTTTCACTTTTGTTGTTTGGCTAAATTAAGGACTGTAAAAACACTAAGTTTTTCTAATATTTCTGCCATGTCGAAATCTGACATCTGAGCACAAAGCTTGACAAAACATGGTGAAAAGAAAAATATGTTTTATTTGTTGCCGTAAAAAGAATGTTTTTTCTTTTCAGACTTTTCATTCTTTCATATGAACTCTTAGAAACCTTGTAGGTTCTCTCATATGGCCATGTGGTGGCGTTGCAGGATCATGAAGATCACACAGCAATCAGGATACAGTTTACTTCTATTTGGCTACTTCTATCACACTTCACAAGCTGTTTTGTAAAAAAAAAAAAAAAAAAAACGTTCTGCCATGTTATTTGTATGTGGGCCTACATTTGTATAGATGAAGTGACTACGGCTATAGAATTCCGTGGCTTTGGACTTGGCCACTACCAAAAGGTTCTAAAGCGCTATGCTCTAAAATCTTTGGCCACTGCTGCTACAGAACACATGCGTACTGGTCTAGGAATCTACAGAGGGAAGGATGGCAAAGACGAGGTGGTGTGCCTTGAAGCAGGTGGAGCTGGATCAAGAGAACCTGTAAATTGGTTTCCAGAGTCTCCATCGTCAGCTGTAAAACACTAAAGTGCTGCGCTGCACTTTACGGCTTCTACCTTATTTCTACCTCTGGTCCCTAAGGGCTGATTCAGACTGCATGTATTGCGTGAGCGTGTCAGTTGCATGGCGTGTCCATTTTTATTTCGGCTCCCATGTTAACAGGTTAGAGCTTGTACACTGCCTGTGTGACACGCATGTCTCAGGCGCTGCTTTAAAAATAGGACCAATGCCTATTTTTCATGCGGCACACAAACGTGTTGGGAGCGTTTCCATTCAAAAGAAACGTGAAGAGATGTTTTAATAGGCAGAGGGGCCACCACAGCGTCAGGCACATTTCTGATGCGCAAAGACATAGAAAACGCCACGCAGCCGCCACAACTGACAAGCAACAGAAGCGCCACGTTCAGGCCACACAGGCAGTCTGAATCAGCCCTAAGGGCTCCTCCACACTGCCTGTGTGGCGTGAGCGTGTCAGCTTTGTGGCGTGTCCATTTTTATTTCGGCTCCCATGTTAACAAGTGAACTAAACTACTGTATAACAATGTATTTGTTGCACGGTTGGTGTGATTATTCATAAAACTAAAGGTGCTTTAAGCGAGCCACCAAATCACCGACGAGATGCACATTTAGGAAAGTTTCAATTGCACGGGAGGGAGGGGGACGAAGTAGCGAGCTAGCTTTCTGTTTTGTTTGAATGTCAACAGAAGTGACGTTACCCATCATTGCTTAGGCAACTCAAGGCTTAAGGGCTGTATTTTGGGTCACCAGCGCATGGCGTAAAGTTCGTTATTCACCGGCGCGAAGTTGAATTCGTTATTTTGCACCTTTATTTTTTAAGCATTGCGCCCAGGGGTGTGGCAATTAACAACCTAGGGAGGGACCTGGCGCATTGTCTAAAAATCGCTATCATACACCACCTAAACCTGGTCAGAAGTCAATGGCGAGTTGTTCATATGCTATTTTAAGAGCGCATGTCAACAGTCATATTGGCAGGTGCACGCACCATCCTTCTATCATTCATGAATCCACACCAGCGCACGTCCATGCAAAGCATTACAAATTGCATGATTACAATGGTAAACATAATTAGAATAAAGATATTACGAAATACTGTACATCTCATGATGAGTAGTTATTCACCATCATTTGCAAAGTGATTAGGGGAGAGGCGAGAGACACGTATGGAGCACAGCTGAAGACGCACTGTCACAAGATATAAGCAACTCCTCTGCAGGATAAATGTTGTTTTATTCAGTCATTTGAGCAACATTAGGGTAAGTGTTGCATTTTCCAGCCTATGTTTTCGATGGTAACCCATTGTCAGTCAATAGTGAAAGTAACTGCATATAACTGTCTTGTCGTTGACTGACTCCTTGGTGAAGTTAGTTTCACTTTGCCAATGAGTTCAAATAATAGACGAGTGCAAATGCGTGAAGGCTATGCTAGGCTTTAGTAAAGCATGGTTTAAGAATGACTATTCCATACGGTCTCGCAAGCAGCCTCCTTCAAATGCGCCGTTGAATGCCAAAATACCGATGCATTTATTTGACATATCGCGCGTTGCGCCGTTAAAGGGAATGACAGATGTCATTCTCATTGGTTTAAAATGATGTTACGCCCCAAACACACCCATATGACTGATTAAAAGACCTAGGAACACCTTGTTACGCCATGCGCTCCACTTTTGAGAACGAAACCCCTCCCAATGTGAACTGAACATCCTACTAAATTTGAATAGACTTTTGACGAGTGACGATGCACTTCAGAATGTCATGATAGGGCCCTTATCGTCAAACAACACTCTGAGGTTAATTTTAAACTCACAGAAATGGCCATGGTGCTGGACACATTTTCTGAAGTGGGAAACTTAAAAAAAATACTAATTTCATTGTATGTTGAACATAATTTGGAAATAACATTACACAAAGTGCAGAGGATTCATTGTAAATAGTACATTTATTGACCAAGATGTGCTAAAAGATCTATAAAACAATGTACTTGGATTCTTATTTAGTCTATGATTTGAGTATACAAGCAAGCAAAATATGTTGCATTCTATATATTACTGTAAAAAGGCTACTGATTATCAATCATGGTCTAAAAGAAAACACAGACACACTCTCTATAATTGTCTAACATTGTGTGGTTAACAAGATCTCGAGCTTAAAAGGCTCAAGCATTGATGTTGCTACTCGATTACCCGAGCACTTATTCTGTGCAACCCTTAGTACCCAGTACACTGGGAGTTGTGTCACAACTTAAATAATCAGTGTACAATCATGTAAATAAGCAAATACAAATGGGTTTATGAAAGCAGTGAGATTCATTTGCATAAGTTCAGAATATTTGGAGTTTAGCATTATGAAAAAAGAACTAGTTTAAGATCCCCTTCAGTGAAAATCAAGTTTGTAACCTTCTGCATGATATCTGCTATATTTTACAAGACATACTTTATCACAAGCAAAATGTGTAGTCAATGTCATGACCGAGGATTTCTGCTTTGGATTTCTGGTCGACCGATCACAGCCTCAGTATGCGACAGATATGCATATAAATCATTTTTAAGGCCATGAGGGGATTTTCCATGAAAAAAAAACCTTCTGAACATACACTTTTGAGGAGCAGAGAAGAGTTTTAAGGGGGGTAATAAACATCTGGAGTCTGATTTTAATAAAGCATCCACCATCATTATATTATTTGATATGGCAGATAGAAACTGAGGAGATGATAAGAGGAGATGAGTTCTTACCTCCATCATTAAGACTAGGAGAGAAGAATGGGTAAAGTTTCTCAGTGAACTTAACATTAGCATAAGAGTAGAGATGATACCAACGGTCTGCATCATAAAAGGAGACCAGACCTGCCTCATAATCCACAAACACCCCCACCCTCTGGGGCTTCTCTTTCAGGGAGAGGGGAACAGAGGGGCCAGCTAGTGCCTTATACTCAGTCCCATTACGCAGCCATATTGTCCAGTATCCATCCTCAGGGCTCAGAGTTATCTTTCCCTTCCTGGTAATGGACTCTCTGGCCACCCCTAAGCTCCACTCAGTCTTCCCCTGGACCTGAACCTCATAGTAGAATTTCCCTGTGGAAAACCCCTGTTTTCCCAAGACATTTACAACAGGACTGAACCTTTTTGGGTTGTCAGGGACAGATTGTTTTGTGTCACCATGTCTCACTTGTTTCCCATCAGCAGACAGGATGAGATGGGCATGTGCTGTGTCAGGATCCAGAGTCACATCCACTAAGATAGAAGAAAAGACATGGCAGCTGAAAATATATTTAGTCTGAAAGAAAATGATACATGCTATGAGAAATGTTCTAAAGAAACTGTCTTTGACAAGTGTAATTATAGAGACTACGTAACCCATTTAACTTGTGCATGTTCCAAATTGGCATTATTACAGGGAGATTACACTAGGCGCGTAACTGAAGCATTCTGTTCACAACACGTTAAAAACAATTTTAGAAGACTGGTCTACTTTTTTCTAACGTATGTGCCGCTATCATGCTGGTGTAGCCAGTTCCATTAATCGTAGTGGAAGCTTATTGTTGCAGCAGACGCTTGAACAGAGCGCTTCAATTACGTACCCAGTGCAGCCTCCCTGTTAGTCCTAATGTGTGCTATTAAAGACCCATTCGGTTGTTATGAGCCTCTTAGTTTGATAAGTGTATTTAGTTTGGTACCTGAGGGTCTAATACCTTCAGGGATTTTCTAGTGCCGTGACAAGTTATCTCTCATTCACAAAGACAGATGTACCTGCCTCTGTCTTCTGTTCAGAACACAGTGATAACACAGGTAGACACTGCTCATTAGCCCAAGCACAAGGAAAATCCCCCACAACATGCACAATCAAAAGTTTGTAAATACCTACAGTACTCTTTTATGGGTCTTTCTTTTTCTGATTATTTTAACATTGTAGCAAAACTGAACACTCCTATTAATTAACATGTGAGGTTTGTGTTACTGTAAACAACAAAAGAGTAGGCCTTAAAAAAGCAACATGTTATATTTTAAACTCTTTAAAGCACTTCACACTCTTGGCATTCTCTCAACCACCTTAGTTAGACATGGGAATGTTTTTCCCTCAGTCCTGAAGGAGTTCCCATACATGTTGAGTACTTGTTAACTGCTTTTCGTTCACTCATGTTAATCGAGAAGCATTCCAGGTGACTGTTTCATGAAGCTGGTTATGATGATGCCAATAGTACACAAAGCAGTCATAAAGGTAAATGGAGGCTATTTTGAATAATCTAATACATGCAACATGTTTAGTTTCTTAACAGAAGAGAACAAAGTATGTTTCATGAGTCAACAACACAAAATGTGATGATTGTCAGAGTTTAAAAAATACCTGCATGACTTTTAATCCTCTTCATGTCATGTGATTCTGTGAATAAATAAGAATAAATTCATGAAGTCAAAGACAAATCTTTTGTCTGATTGAGGTAGTTGGATTAAAGAGAGGACAAAGTGCAGAGCAAATAAAAAGATGCTGAACGAGTGTTTTTCAAGTGCGTGGACCAGGGGCATAGGTTTGATTTAGAAGGTGGTGAGGACAGAACTCGGTGACCTTGAGAATCAGAGATCTATGTGAAAAATCGCCGGATTTCTCCTTTAAATTTGAAAAAGCCTTTAATTAGTTGGTTCTTTTGGTTAGATAGAGAACCTTAATAACACCTGTGAGCTAGTGTTTAACTTTGCACTATGAAGCAGATGCATTGTCAAATTGAGTAAGCCCAAAATTAAAGGCTTTTATTTATTTAATGTGCCTTTTGGCAAGTGCTTTTTGGCAAGACTTTTTACACATTCAGAAATCAACAAGTCAAAGTTACTTTTGTTGAAAAGATTTTTTTCTTGTTCTTCTATCTGATAAAGGCTAAAATACCCAAAGACGTAACTTTTTAAAAAGTGTTCACTTGTAACTGATAATGTAGAGAAAGATGTCATCAGCCACACAGGCCACATTGTCTCCCTCCTCTTCCTTCTGGACACCCAGTGGCTGGAGGCCTGTTGCATCTGCATTTGCAGCTGGAGCCTTTCACACTGTTTTGCACAGTTAGTGTTGTCAGGGAGGTTTGTAGATATGACACGATATTTCTCAGAATTTTCTAAAAATATTCAAACATTATAACAAAAATGATTATTCAAGTGTGTAAATCCTACCTGTACCTGACGGTAACCTGTAACTTCCAATACGATTTTCTCTTTAATTGGAAAAAGATGGCGGGAGGCCATAATTCAAAATGCTGTATCTTAACAACAATTCAAGATATGACTTTGACCAGGATGTTGTTCATGGTGTCCTCTGTCCATTGATGCCAAAATCTCAATTTTGAATTTTGGGTCACTGTGCCTCATTTTGCCAGGTCATAAATGTACACTGTTGACAAACACTGTCCAATTAAATTCAGATCTACTTACCATTTGTCATATTTGTGGCGCAACAGCGCTACACTCTGGGGGCATGTACATGGGAGCTCACGAACATGCCCACAGAGTGTAGCGCTGTAGCTGCCTGGCTACATCAACTCGAGCTATTAAAGTAAAACTGATTGTTTCCGTTTGTTTTCGTACCGACACTCGGGGACCTCGAGAAACTGAGATTTATGTGAAAACTCGCCAGATTTCTCCTTTAAATAGAATTGTTTTTGTGTGCCCATTTGGAAAAAATCTGTTGAAGTAAATTGAATATTCACTGTACATGTTTACAGTATAGCCTATGTCCTGTTACAATCCTGGCTCAGAGCAAAGTAACAGAGTAGGGAAGGCCATACGCAGAGTAGCGATATATATGTTAGATTTATTAAATGAATCGTACTTAACAGAATGGGTTAAGTAAAGTCAGTAGTGGAGATGGATGTAGAAATAAAAGTGTAAGCACCCAGATAGCAAGAGACTGGCGGACCACTGTCGGTCCATTGGGGGCATAGCTGGCGGTCCGCTGGCATTTTGCTCATCGGTTCTCTGGCGGTCCGCTGGCAGGTTGCAGACAAATTGCCCAATATTTTGCTATTGGTCATTACACTCTTGGTCTAAAATCTTTTTCATTTGTTCAGTTACACTCCATATATCATTGTATTAACTTTTCTTAATATTCATGACAAGTTAAATTTAAAGAGATGGTGGTCCAACGGTGGACCACAAGTGGCACGCCACCGGCAGCATACCACCAGCGGTCCGCTATCTGCCAATCTGATTTTGCTATCTGGGCAATCATGATGCGGTGCAGTGAATAAGCAAAACAAAATCCTAAATGGTGCGGGAGAGACGGAGCAGCGGCAGCCGACAACCCGGTCTTCTCTGAAGTTTTTAAAGGCCCAGACCAGGAAGTAATTACTGCGACTCCATACACCTGCGCCCAGACGCAGCACACAGACACAGGTGGAGGTGCCAGGCAAGGCCGTGACAGTCCACTTTTATAGTACATGCAGTAGCAGTGTGTTAATATATATATATTCCTTTCATATACTTAAAATGTTTTATATATGAGCTATCTTTCTATGTTTACTGTAATATATTGTGTGGCTGTATCAATATTGTATCAGTAACTGGAATCATCACTTTTGTGACCTGAAATGGTAACACATACTGAGAGTCTGCGTGTTGGCTTTTTGTGTCACTATTTTCAGTTATGGCCTCAAGTCCTGGTTAACGCATGTTGTAGGCAACAACTGTTTTAAAGCAGACCTGTGCTGTCATATTCTTTTGTCAGAGTCTCTCAACCCCACAGACACCCACTGGTATCTCTGGCATGGAGGTGTGAAGCTAGTGCTCAAACTGGCAACTTCTCAAAATAGAGACATATTTCACATAACACATTAATAAAAAAAATGAGGGAATACAGAGCTTGCAAAAAATTAGAGACTGATTCAGAGCTTTAACTTCAGTAATCCACTTCCACTTTCACACACGCAAAGGCAAAGAGGAAAGAATCAGAATGTAAATATGTCCATTAGATTTTGCAAACTGTTAATCACAGCAACGAGCACCGTTGGATAGCGCGGGTTGTGCACGTGTCACATGATGTCTGTGTCAGAAGAACTCTGAGCAATGCAAACAAGCTGTGAATCTGTAGTTAAAATGTATGCCTGGATCAGGTCGCAATTTAAAATGCATACATAATTAATATCAATATAGTCGTGGGGACAGATTTAAGTAATCAGAAATGAGACATGTTCCTGAGTCCTAAGTCCAAACCATAAATTACGCCTAAGGAGTGGACATTTGGCACTGACCCAAAAAAATGGACTAAACAGAATCAGGGTCCATCAATACTGAAACACTGTCACTGGAGAGTTTCACTGAACTAAAAGTCTTTACAATATAATCAAAGCATATACAATACATAACTTGACCCTGTTTTGACCATGACATCTGTGATCCTTTATTTAGATTTTCTTTATTCTGCTTATTTGGAACGTGTTTTTTTCTGAATTAAAAGCCTCTCTTTCTTCCTTCATATCACGTCAAGGACATTTTCTGACTTTCTATCTTTGTTTTCAAATGATTGTCTCTGCTTCTGTCTGGAATAAATTACATCTGTAAGGCAAAATTCACTCTGAGAATTATTACATCCAAAGACAATGTCATCATTTGCTTAGATAGATAGATAGATAGATAGATAGATAGATAGATACTTTATTGATCTCCAGGGGAAATTCTTGAAATTCAAGAAATTCTTGGGTGGCCAAAAGGCAAGTCACACCACAACCTCCCAACCTGAGCTGTTTGCATCTATGGACTGATTATATCAGGCATCCAAGGCCTGGCCACAGTGGTGCTAACTGCATCTCCTGCGTCCTTTCATCATCTGGCTCAGCCCCTCACCAGCGTCACAGAGACATTCAACATGAGTGGTATTTCTAGTTTATACAATTATACTGTGTATTAACGTAACATATTCATGTTTGGTCTTTAATTGATCTTTCTTATTATGACCGCCGCGCAGCGAAGTGGCGGTCATATAGGTTTAGTCAGAATTTTTTTTTCTTTTTTTTTTTCTTTTTCTCATGCCCAAATTTCTGTCAATGATTCCCGGGATACTGAAAGACCGGGGTACACGAAACTTGGTGGGCATGTAACCCCACATAGATAGCACGGAACCATCGTTTTTCGTTTTGATCTGTAGCCCCCCCACTGGACTGGACCCCCCGAAAGGAGGGTAGGGCAGACACAGTTTTCTGTGAATATCTCGAGAACCGTAGGGTTTAGGAGGACCTTTTTTTTTGTATGTTGATCTCAAGGGGCCATGTCAACCCATTCCATAACCACTCATTTCATGTATAGCGCCACCTAGTTAAACATAAAAAAGTAAAAATGAGGTGTTGTAATCGCAGGTATCTGTGACCTAACATAGTCAAAACTGCACGAAATTGGAAGTGTGGGATCATTATGACACCCTCTGTATGCACGCCAAGTTTCATGGAATTCCGTTCATGGGGGGCCACACAATAAATTAATTTATGTTACTGTACACCAACTGGCCTGTAGGTGGCCGGAGACAGTTTTCTGTGAATATCTCGAGAACCGTAGGGCCTAGGAGGTCCACCTTTTTTATGTATGTTGGTCTTAAGGGGGCATGTCAACCCATCCCATTACCACTTATTTCATGTATAGTTTCATTACAATCTGAAATAAGTTCCATAGATGCACAGCCCAACTAGTCCCATGTAACCTCTGCTGGGCCTGGATTAATGGCGATGGAGTGTTATTTTAGGGCCTCAAAGGATGCAAATGCAGGAATGGGTTCCAGGGTATAAAACCAAAGACCTGTTTGGTCTCTACTTCTCCTGCTACTGCTCTTCTGCATGGAGATCCTTGGGTCTCCTGCTCTTCTATTCTTTCACTCTGTCTCTCTCTCTCTCTCCTTCCCATTTCCCTTCTCGGTTCTTTCATTTATTGGTTACAGTTATACCGTACTTAAACCTTTTGGTTTTATCTCACATACTGTACTGTCCCTTTACCGTTCATATACTGTACCTCCTGGTATGAGTCATACAGTAAATATTTATAATATATATATATATATATATTGTAATATGTTATATATATTGTAGGTCATTAACTTATTTAATGAAGTCAGATTACTTGTATTTTCTGCAATATTTATAAATCTAATGCATCTTACTATCCCATAAAGTTCTGCACTTTCCCGTCAGATGTTTTCCGTCGTTGGCAACATTTTGACACTCCTTACCCGTCCAATAGAGTGGAATCAGTTATATGTATATAAGCTCTCAACTGTCTTCTCCTTGGGTCCTGCTACGGACTCACATGGCTTCTTCTAACGTCACACAACCTGCCCTTCCCATATGCAGACTTCACCGTCTCCGTATAGATTTTTGCCTGTTTATGACTGAAACTTCCACTGAGAGACAGAAATCTGCAGATGAATCTCCACAAGAGTGAAGAACTCGCCAGGCCTTCATAACAGTCTGTCTCAACTGGGAACCTTCATTGATTAAACAAAGTGATTGCAATCTCGGGTGCCACTCAACTGAACATTTGCACAACAGTTAGTGCATTTCTCACAACAATTAGTGCAAACTACACCGCAAAAGCGCTTATTTTGCTCAAAATGCTTAGTTTATGGCTCAAAAGCAGATATTTATGTCAATGAAATAGTCAGTGCTATCCAAATGACAAGTCATGATGCCATAGTTTATGTCAAGATAGTCAAACTGTTTTGTCAATATGACAGTTTACTCTGTAAGTTTTTTTTAATGAACAATGCGCACGGCAGCACTTTTTTCTATTTCAAAACTACAGTTGCACATTATTAAGGGGGTTGATTGCAAGATAGTGGATATGTTTAAAAGACATTGTGACAGTATAAAGTAAACAAAGGCTTTTACAACATTGTGCAAATGAAAAATTACAAATAGTACTGTAAAACACCCCTTTGTCAGAGCTGTGCACCACTGTACATCTTTTTATACATTCTGATGTTCCTGTCTGTCAGGTCACATATTTATATGTTAGACAGACTATGACAACTATGACAGCTAGTTCAACACATTTGCAGGTAATGACACAAGCAATGAAATAAAGGTAATTTGTTTTATGGGGCAGGGAACCAGTTAGTGCATTTTGACCAACATGACATTAGCCATTGAATGAAGCAACAAAAATGGACCATGATGAATTGAAAAGCAAATATTTCTGATGTTTTTATAATGCTCAAGAATAGACTGCTTGAAAATGCTTGAAACAAGGAATACAAATGTGCATGATACTGTTTGAAGTTGTGTGTTGACATGGACTATTTTGCCAAAAAGCAAGCTGTAAAAACATTGACTGTCTGCAAAAACTTCTAAAGTTCTAAAGAGATGCAAATGTTACTTTAGCGCAGGCTTTAGTTTTTGCTTGCTTTGAGACAGATAGAAATCCCTCTTATGGGCACTCTCCTTTGTTTAGCAAGAAGGCATTATTAGTTTCTAACATATAGAATTCCCTCTTATGGGCACTCTCCTTCTTTTAACAAGATACAAATAGACATTTTATCTTCTTTTATTTTATTCTAATTTATCTTCTTTAAACAAAGAAGGCATTATTTTAAATCCTCATAGCGAACTCAGCTGTGTCAAAGAGAGTGACTCGCAGACATCATATCTAATCACAAAATGCAGCACCACTGAAAATGTAAGGAAAAAAACAGCAGACATTTGTACAAAATTAGTTGCATAGATGTACAAGTCTCTCTGTATAACCGTGTCCTGGCCTCACTAATCTGCATACAGCCTGGAGACCCACAGGTCTCCGCTTTCCAGCGTACCAGTGTAGCCCCACCGTCCAGCATGCCTTTCCCCTGGCGTGTACCCTACCGGGCATCGCACCCTTCTGCTGCGCCTGCCTGCTACTGCTGAGTCAACTGCCTGCTGCCACTTTTCGTAACGATCGCTGTGTGACCTCACTTTTATGTGTTGTTTTTATCTGTGTGCCCCACGTCTGCAATGTAATCCCCAGGCCCTGTTGACAGGGCTGTGACAGACCGAGCGGCCAACTGAAGTGTCGGGAAGCGACCCGAGAACATCCCATCGCCTGCTCACCAGTCGAGGGGACATTGCCGGCCAGGTCGTGGCAACCATTGAGTAGGGGAGAGTGGGGAGAACTTTGACTAAGCCAGGCTCAGAGATGACCGTGGCCAAGGACGACAGCCTTGTTTTTAGAGACTCTTAACAGTTCAACTTCAATAAATTCTGTTAAACTTGTATCAGGGGCCTCTGAACCTTATTGTCGGGTGTAGTATGCTCCTTAGGGAAGTAGGTTGAGGGTGGTTGCCCAAGTGCAGCGCAGCGCAGTTACAGTTGTAGCTCCTTACGCTCTAGTGCGCTCATCTTGGAAATTTGCAGCATTTTAGCCAACATTGACTCAATAGCAACTAGTGAACAGATGAGACAGGACGTGAAAGTGCCACCACTCACTAACCCTACCACAAAGCAGACCCAGTACATTAGCTTTGAGCTCCACTGGATAGCTAGTCTCTATCAGAGCCGTATGCACTGATGATGGAATGAAAAACAATGGGCTGAGCTTAGAAAGTTGGCTCTTTACAAAAGGCTGTCATTTCTGGATAATCCACACAAAATTAATTTCTGTAGGAGAAAACCTTGCAAAAACATTCTCTCTGTTATCAAAGCAGATTTATTTATGGGTATTGTGATGCCCAAGTCCCATGTCAGTGTTTATGTTTTCATGCATGCAGGGTGTGGCTTGTGGTCAGACGACGGTCCGCTTGGCTGGCTTTAAGTGTATAGTTTCTGTCCAAAATTGTAAGGAAATTGCACTTACCGAGTTTGCAAAGACGTGACTGTAGTTCATCTCGCTCACCAACCATGGCACTGATGTTGGTTTCCAGCTGAGATTTCTCAGCGTTCAGCATGGTGTTTCTTGACTGTGACTGTTCCCTCTCTCTAATCAAGTTATTATTAAGGGTCTCTAGCTTGCCTTTCTCTTCAGCCAGGTTGTTGTATCTAAGCTGTGACTGTTCCCTCTCTCTAATCAAGTTATTATTAAGGGTCTCTAACTGTTCTTTCTCTTCAGTCAGGTTGTTGTACCTAAGCTGTAACTGTTTATTATCTTCAGTCAGGTTGTTGTACCTAAGCTGTAACTGTCTTGCCTCCTCAGTTCTGATGCACAGCCCTATGATGATGACAGCCAAAAGGAGAACACACAGCAGCCCAAGAAACACCACAGCCAGCTTGTAGGGACCTGAGGAGAACATCACATATGAGAATACTTTGCGTAGAACAATAAAATATAAAGGGACTTGCAGAATAATGTAATGTATAATTACCATGATTACGACCCGCAGAACGATCCTGGATCTCGCTGTGCTTCAGTCTTTGCTGAGACTTTTTCGGAACTGCATTCATATATATATTTTCTGTTTTGTTGCTAGTTCTTATATTAATATTGGAAGAATCTGGATCTTCATAAATGTCGTCAGACATGTTCGGTTCTCTCTGCTATCTGGTCAGTGTGTGGAGTGTGAACCTGCTGGTCTGGACCAGTAAAGAGTGAGTGTTTAACTGTGCTGCAGTGCATGTCAAATATCTAAAGAGGAAGTCACAAGTGTGGTGTACAGCAAAGGAAAAGCAAAAATAACTGTGCAGCCTTTTCACACCATGTCTCATGATGAGTAAAAATAATGTGTAATTTGGCTAATTTAATTTAAGATAACGTACAGCACTGCAATGAAAATGTTAGGCCGCAGTGACATTGCTTTCATTCTTAAATGATTTTCTAAAAATGTGGCCTACAGAATCCTCACTTCTGCGATATGTCTTAAATATGAATTAAAACTATGGGCTCTATTTTTTATGACATGCAAACCACAGCGCACACTAAAGCCACCATGCAACAGAGTGAAAACATGCAGTTATACCAATATTTATCGACACATCACAGGGTGCAATGAGGCAGAAATCACTTTTTAACATCGACAGGAACATGACCAAGGTTAATTTTGCCATGACCAAGGTTAAATAATGTACTGAGACATTCCTCATCAGTGTGCTGACCCACCAATGCACAGAGGTAGGTCTGCTAGAGAGGCGGTCAGACGGGGCAGGCTTCATGCTGGTCCACAGAACAAGGGGAAGGTAGAATGCCTGATTATACCTGGACTGGCGTGCATGTAGAGGGGTGTTCCATGAACTCTGGATCTCCTGAGTGAACATCCACTGTAGTGGTTTTACTGTGTGTGTGTGTGCGTGTGTGTGCATGCGTGTGAGTGTGTGCATGCGTGTGAGTGTGTGCGTGCCTGTGTGTGTGCATGTGCGTACATGCCTGTGAGTGCATGTGTATTCTGTGTGTCTATGTTTGTGTGTATGCATGTGTGTGTGTGTGTGTGTGTGTGCATGTGTGTGTGCTTGTGCGTGCATGCCTGTGCGTACATGTGTACTCTGTGTGTGTCTGTCTGTGTGTGTCTTTGTGTGTGCATGTGTGCGCGCAATGCGTGTGAGTGTGTGCGTGCTTGTGTGTGTGCATGTGCGTACATGTGTACTCTGTGTGTGTGCTCTGTGTGTGTGTGTGTGTGTCTGTCTGTATGTGTGTCTGTGTGTGTGCATGTGTGCTTCCGTGCGTGTTTGTGCATTTGTGTGTGTGTTTATGTGAGTGTGTGTGTGTGAGCTCATATGGCTCCCCATGAACTGAATTCCACAAAACGTGGCATGCATTCAGAGGGTGTCAAAATGGTCTTACACTTCAAATGGCACCCTCTTGAAGCACTTCATGATGATGGGGGTGGGTGCAACTGGACAGAAGTCATTAAGGCTTGTTGCAGTGTGGTGTTTTGGCACCGGCACAATGGAGGTGGTTTTAATGCACACGGGGACAGCTGCCTGGGCTAGTGACAGATTAAATATGTCAGTCTAAACCTCAGTTAGCTGCACAGCACAGGCCCTGAGTACGTGTCCGGGGATACCATATGGGTCATGGGACTGATTCTCATCACAAAGATACAGTAGCACGTGCATATCACGTGAAACTGCAGGGCCTGCACTATCCAATGGTGCTGGTTGATAAATGGTTTGCATGATAACCTTTTTAATGGTGTAAAAATAGCGATTTAGTTGCAAAGGCTACGCTATGCCCCCACAGCTACTCGGCTAAAAACGGCGTAATTTGGAATGCTAGGGGGTGAGCGAAGGTGCCTATTGGACACATGTGAGTACTCGGCAACATCTTTCAGTACAGCTAAGGTCAATTTCACACCGAACTTCTCCTTTAAGAAAACAACACACAGTTTAAATAGTAGCCGAGCACAAGTTGAATATGTCGCTTTTCAACTGTGGGTCATATGGGGGTGGTTTAGGTTGATTCCTGCTCATAAATTCCATAAACGTAAGTCCCATAAATGTTGACCTACGGAAAGGATTTGTAAAGTCAGCGAGCATGTCAAAATTTGCAGTGGGACAGCCATGGATAAACATGTAATCACTGGATAACTGGGCATAGACAGATGGGACCACACAACCTGCAAACACTGTTCACACTAAACTAAAGTGTTTTACTTATTCTATAACCAACAACTCTTAGATAACTTATGCAAATAAATTGGTCTTGTGACAACAAAGATTTCAGCTATTCAGCCTTACACTTTGGTGTTAGGGTTCCTCTTCAGAGAGAGAGAGAGAGAGAGAATCATTCATCATTTGATATTCTACATAATCTATCACTGTAGTAGAGTAAGGTGCATATAGTACCAGGAGCATGAGCTTGATCCCCAGGCAGAACACATGCTGATAAAAGTATCTGTTCAGCACTGTACGAGCATAGGGTCCAAAATGCTATATCTCCATTTTTAAAAACATTAATAAATCATGGTATTTCATTGTGTATTTCAGGTAATATCAATACAGTTTTGCTGTTTTTAATTGAATACAGATAAATCAAATAACAATAACCCAATTACAGTTGCACTGAAATTACCTTGTCAATAAAATGTAAAAAAATGATGTATGAAAATTCAATTAAATGGAGGATAAGGCGTTTTAGAACCAAACTCTTCACATAGTACCAGGAGCATGAGCCTGATCCCCAGGCAGAACACATGCTGATGAAAGTATCTGTTCTGCACTGTACGTCACTCTGCCTAAAAGCATACGGTTTATGAACATATGTAAACTGCATTATTACAGTGTGATATGAAGCGTTTGTCAGCAGTAACTCATTGGAATTTGGTTTACAATAGCACAAGTACTTAGAAATGGATAAAGCTTCTCAATGAAGGAGGCACCAGTGAAAGAGTGGATATGGTGCCAACTGTCTGCATCATAAAAGGAGACCAGACCTGCCTCATAATCCACAAACACCCCCACCCTCTGGGGCTCGTTCCTCAGGTAGAGGGGAACAGCAGAGAGTTCTGGTGCAAAATATTCGTTTCCTCTCTTCATTATTATCCAAAATCCATTTTTAGTGCTGTAATTAATATGGCCCCTTCTGTTAATGGATTCTCTTGCCACTCCTATGTCCCAACACATCTTCTGACCGACTTGAACCTCATAATAAAACCGCCCAGAAGAGAAACCCTCTTTTCCAAGGACGCATGGCACAGCAGTAAATCTCTTTGGGTTGTGATTGACATACTGTTGTTTATCTCCAAGTCTGACTTGTTTCCCATCAGCAGAGAGGATGAGGTTGGGGTGTGCTGTGTCAGGATCCAGGGTGACCCTCACTGTGAGACAGGTGGTGTGCAATAAGTTTTAGGTAATTTCATCATGCAATGATTAAAATCGTTTGAAGTAATCATCCTGCATTTATTCAACAATGATGTGTTAGTACGTATTGCTCTATAGTAATTGTAGGCTAAATTAAATAATAATTGTGGGATTACACCACACATACCTATATAGCGTTTTACGTTCTTCATCGACTCTGAAAGACATATATTAATTACAACCTGGGGAAGAGATGAAAAAAAGAAACCTAAATACTTTTCTTGATGACTGATGTGAATTCTTCACTCACCCAGTTTAGTTAATTGTATGAGTAGCTCATCTCTTTCTTCTGCTGTAGCACTGCAAGCGGCCTCTAACTGGGATTTCTCTTCATGTAGTTGATTGTAGCTGACCTGTACTTGTGATTTTTCTTTAACTAACTTAGTAAAACTTTTATACAGTTCATCCCTTTCTTGAGCAGTTGCATTGATTTCGGCTTGGCTGATGTAACAGTCCTGTAACTGTTGTCCCCCTTCAGTGACCATGATGCTGAGTCCTGTGGTGACAACAAGGAGGAAAGCACACAGAAGGCCCAGAAACACCACCGCCAGTTTGTAGAGACCTGCAGATAAAAAGAACAAAGTAAACGGCAGAGGTTGCCAGCAGAAGTACACAAACGTCATACACAAGTATTTACACACTTTTAAAGTATTTTTTGTACCATACTCCATTACAAGCTGAAGAGAAATTTTCCAGTTCCAGAACTTCTTAGTTATGAGTTGAGAGTGTTCACTTGACAACAGGGTCATTCCGTGTCAAATCAAACAAAGGCTCACAGGTCTCTTAGAAAAATCTGAACAAATCACAGGTTCTCCCATATGCTGAACCTATGTAGAAATGTCTGTATCACTAATAGATTTGAAGTGTGGTTTATGGCTCATTGAAATTTTAAGCATTTTGATGGACAAGTCCTTTTGTCAAATTTCTAACATTACTGCTCCTTTGATGTGGCATATGTCTTACGTGGTAGCCAGCAGCCGTTTCCTGCCAGTGCGTTAAAATATAATTTTGGTGACGTACATTATGCAAAAACCTATTTAGCCTTTAGATTGGGTTGTGCAATTTGTGTTACCATTGACTGACTAGATATGTCAGGAGTCAGATGATTCATTTAAAAATGTAGAGGTAAAGAGTAAAATTATGTGGGGAAATACTCAACTGACAAAAAGTAATATTGATGTATAGGCAACATTAACGGATGTAGTTTGTGGTAAATACAGAGTCATGTACAATAAATACTATGAATAATATAAGTATGATAATGTTCATATTTACCAAAGTGTTGGATTTGGCCATCCTGAGCAAGGATAGAGTGATCTGTTCTTCTAAACACCAAACTGGTGTATACTTCTTCATCATCGCTGCTAGCAGGGACATCACGGTTAAAAGTTTGAACATTTCTGTAAACAACTTTAGTCTCCATCTCAATTTGTTGCTTGAAGCTGTGAGCTTTTGCAATCATACTCTGGTCCTTCCTGTACATGTTGGTGTGGCCGCAGTATGTTGCAGACCACCAGCACAGCTCTTTACAGGAAACCCAGAGAGGAAATGGAAGTCAGGTACAGCAGATGGCCTGTCACTCACATACTGTATATGTTACTCAAACGACATGCTTATCTTTAAGAGAGAAGTACCAGCAGGGACACTATTGGTGTCCCTCAAACCACTGGTGCTCTTGGAAGGTGAAAGTCGTCCAGACAAGAGGGAGGATTTTGGGAAAAACTCCAGGACCAGACTTGATTTTGACAGAATTTCAACATTTTCAATATAGTTATTGCATACAAGTACAAAGACATTCTGTAAGAGCATATATGACATTTGTCTTTCTACAGTGTGTTCCTGTAGAATAAGAAACAAACAATCTCAAGACCCATGGGCTTAATCCACCAGGCAGAAAACATGTTGTTAAAATATCTGTTCTGTGCAAGTCAATCATGATAACAAAGGCCTCTGGTGCATCAATAAATAAATGCAATTCTTGCAGTGTTACTAATGATGTACATATGTATACAGGATGTAAAGCAAATGGAAAACATGCTGACCAACAGCAATTAGATCAACAGTACCTCTTACAAGGGGAAGAGAGGAATTTGGTTTATTTAGTACTTAGAAATGGACAGAGCTTTGCTGTGCAGGAGGCATTAGTAATAGGAATGGCCTAAATATGATCATATCACCATCATAAAAGGAGACTACATCTGCCTCCCACAAACAACCACAACTTCTGGGGCCTCTCCTTCAGGTAGACGGGAACAGCAGAGAGTTCTGGTGCAAAGTATTCGTTCCCTCATCATTACTATCCAGTATCCATTTTCAGTCCTGTAAATTATATCACATTTTTCTGGATTCTCTTGCCATATTCTACATCTTCTGTCTGACTTGCACCTCATAGTCAAACAGCCCTGTAGAGAAACCCTCTTTTCCAAGGACACAAGGCACACCATTAAATCTCTTTAGGTTGTGAGATGTGATGCCGAGTCCTATGATGACAACAAGGAGGAAAGCACACAAAAGCCACAGGAACAGCACAGCCAGTTTGTAGAGACCAGCTGGTGAGAAGGACAGATACATTGAGATGGCATATTGATAAGACAGTAACAGAATTGTCCATTAGAATGTTATATTCCGATGTGTGGAATATTTTGGGAGCTGAGTGATCAGTTGGAACTGGTGTATAGTCCTTCGTCTTTGCTGCCAGCAGGTGAATCACTAATTGTGTGAAAACGTCTAGAGAGCTATAGTGGTCTCCATCCTATTCTTTTGTTACAAAACTAAGAGCTATTTTGTTGGTGCCCTGGTGGTTGCGAGAGTGACGTTAAATGGGTCGTCTGTGGTCACACACATCCTGCATGATACACGATCAACTGAAAAATGACATAAAGTCGGATGAAATATTTGAATCCTTGCAATACTAACTGTCAAAAATGTTTACAACTTCCAACTTTACATGTTATAAACAAAAATAGGTGTACAACTGGGGCCCCACGTTTCCAACTTGAAAAGGCTGAACATGCTCTGCTGTCTGGGGACAGTCTGGCAGCTGTAGAAGTGTCAAACCACATACAGCACTGAGGGTCGAGACCGGAAATGGCTTTGACCTCATACACGATTCTTACAGTAATTCATCTGCTGCAGCAAGAGCATTACAAGACGTGGCTCATTTGACACATTTAGTGTATATTGACCAGTGGAAAAAACAAATGATACCAAACAGAATCATGGAAAAATATAATCTGCTTTTCAAAAAGCAGGGAATAAACTCTGACAAAACCTATATGACTGTACTGCAGCGGTCATAATAAGTGGCCTATAATAAATGCACTGCATAAGATGTCTTGTGTTTATGTGTTTATTTACTGAAAGTCTGTACTGTTCTAGGGAGTCTTCTAGTGTTGCACTCATTGTATCTTCTTATTCTTCCCACTTCATCACTTTTGCTGTGCACATCAAACTATATGACTGTGGCAGCCACAAACACATGGGGGCATGGGAGCTTAAAGATGTGAAACAGGAACGGGGTGTTACTCATTATGAGCTCTAACACTTTTGGCTCCCTCATGTGGTCATATACATACACTACCAGTCAAAAGTTTGTAAACACGTACAGTGTGTGTGTGTGTGTGTGGTTGAATCCTTTCAACCAATGTCTTATGCACATACAACATACCATTTCTGCCCATAACAATCAGACAATGTTGTGCCCTTGGGCGCTTGATTCCATAATCTGGCTTTGTCCAAGGTAGTAGTCCTTATCCCTTAACTGGAACCATTGTGGGCCTACACACCCTCTCCCACCACCACCGCCCCTACCTACCCCAGCTCGCTCCGCTACTGGGTCCCAGCCTAAATTTAGAGCCCCACACATGATGGGGCTTTCAAAGAGACCTCAGCTCAGGAGGCTACTGTGTGTGCTTAGATAACATGGCCCTTATACACCGGCACAAACTCTGCGCTCTCTTAATGCCGGTCTGTTGGTCATCCATCTGTTAATAAATAAAAGGAGTCAAGGAGCATTTACCTTCCATGCGCCATACCTTTGGAATGGCCTTCCACTAAATGTAGGGAAGCAAATGTAGCGAAGTTGTTATATGGTAGGAAATGTTTGCTTTATTTCAATCATTTTCTTGTATTGTTTTATTATTCATTGTTTGATTATTATTATTCTTATTATTCTTATTATCATTTTGCTTGTAAAGTGTATTGAGAGCATGTTCCATGTTGATACTGCAATAAACAATACGTTGATTGATTGATTGATTGATTGATTGTTTGATTGATTGATAACATAGCATTTTGCAATCAAAATATTCAGGACTCTACAGTAGTGACGTTGCTTTGATTTTGAAATTATTTTCTGAAAATGTAACATCCAGCACCCTCTGTCTCTGACTTTATTTCTCTCTGATTTAAAACTCTAATTGGGCTCTAATTTGTTTGACAAACTAAGAGCAGCATGCACCACACAGTGACACATGGAGTTTGGGGAATTGATGTACAAGCGGAATGTGGACAAAAAAAATGGAATTACTTCATAAGTGTGCAAATTTATCGGAAAGTTCATTGACGTTTTAAAGAGCGCATCACAATATGAAATTCAATCAAGCAGTATGTTATGTTTGATCTGAATGATGGAGCAGTGGGCACTGTAACAAGCGTGGATGCCTCACTGACAGACGATCGAAATGCTGTCAATGCACAAGACACAAACGCAGATCGTGCCACCCATCCACCTAACAAGTGAACTATTACAATGTATTCTTTGCACGGTTGGTGTGGTTATTCATAAAACTTAAGGACTGTCTGAATTTGATGCTTTGGGTCATGGTTTTAGTGTCAAACAACACTCTGAGGTTAATTTTAAACTCACAGAAATGGCCTTGGTGCTGGACACTTCATAAATTGCTGCATCTTCTTAAGTGGGAAACTTAAAAAAAAAAAGACTTTCATTGTATCACACACCTGTATTAATATCATACACCTGTATGTTGAACATAATTTGGAAAAAACATTACACAAAGTGCAGAGGTTTCATTGTAAAGTACATTTATTGACCAAGATGTGCTAAAAGATCAAGAATCATTATTTATAGTCTATGATTTGAGTATACAAGCAAGCAAAATCTGTTGCCTATATATTACTGTAAAAAGTAAAATCTATTTACTGTAAAAAGTAAAATCTGGTGTCTATATATTACTGTAAAAAGGCTACTGATTATCAATCATGGTCTAAAAGAGCACACAGAAAATCAGGTGTGTAACCTTCTGTATGATATTTGCTATATTTTACAAGACATATTACAAGCAAAATAAGCAGTCAATGTCATGACCGAGGACTTCTACTTTGGATTTCGACCGATTACAGCCTTAGTATGCCACAAATATATAAACCATTTTAAGGCCATGAGGGGATTTTAAAGAACCTTTTGAACATATACTTTTGAGGAGCAGAGAAGAGTTTTAGGGGGATAATAAACTGTGCTGGAGTCTGAATTTAATAAAACATCCACCATCATTATAAATTATTTGATAGGGCAGATAGAAATTGAGGAGATGATAAGAGGAGAGGAGTTCTTACCTCCGTCATTAAGACCAGGAGAGAAGAATGGGTAAAGTTTCTCAGTAAACTTAACATTAGCATAAGAGTAGAGATGATACCAACAGTCTGCATCATAAAAGGAGACCAGACCTGCCTCATAATCCACAAACACCCCCACCCTCTGGGGCTTCTCTTTCAGGGAGAGGGGAACAGAGGGACCAGCTAGTGCCACATACGTCCCATTACGCAGCCATATTGTCCAGTATCCATTCTTAGGGCTAAAAACTATGTCCCCCTTCCTGGTAATGGACTCTCTGGCCACTCCAAAGGTCCACGCAGTCTTCCCCTTGACCTGAACCTCATAGTAGAATTTGCCAGCGGAAAACCCCTGTTTTCCCAAGACATTTACAACATAACTGAACCTTTTTGGGTTGTCAGGGACATTCTGTCGTGTGTCACCATTTCTCACTTGTTTCCCATCAGCAGACAGGATGAGATAGGCATGTGCTGTGTCAGGATCCAGAGTCACATCCACTAAAACAGAAAAAAGATATGACAGCTGAAGAAATGTATTTTGTCTGAAACAGAATTATACATGCTATGAGAAATGTTTGTGAGAAATGTTTTATTGAAAATGTCTGTGACAGGTGTAATATGGTGACTAACCCTGTAGCCTTTACAGGTTCCTCATTACCATCATCAGTCCTGATGTGTGCTATTAAAGACACATTCTGTTGCTGTGAGCCTCTTGATAAACCCAAGGTCACTAGGTAGACACATTTATTTGGTACCTGATGGTTTAATACCTTCAGTGATTTCTAGTGCCAAGACAAGTTATCTCTCATTCACAAAGACGGACGTGTCTGTCTGTGTCTTCTGTTCAGAACAGAGTGATAGCACAGGTGGACTCTGCTCATAGAAAATAGCCGACGCACAAGGACAATTCACCCACAGCATATACACTCCCTGCCAAAAGTCTGTAAACACCTCTGTTATGGGTCTTTCTTTTCCTGATTATTTTAACATAGTAGAACAAAACTGAAACTATAAATTGGCACGTGGGGAGTTATGTATTAAACAAAAAAGAGGAAACAAAACAACATGTTTACAGGTGACTGTTTCATGATGCTGGTTATGATGATGCCAATAGTGCACAAAGCAGTCATGAAGGTAAATGGAGGCTATTTTGAAGAATCTAATACATGCAACATATTTAGTTTCTTAACAGAAGAGAACAAAGTATGTTTCATGAGTCAACAACACAAAATGTGGTGATTGTCAGAGTTTAAAAAATACCTGCATGACTTTTAATCCTCTTCATGTCATGTGATTCTGTGAATAAATAAGAATAAATTCATGAAGTCAGACAAATCTTTCGTTTGAAGTGCAGAGCAAATAAAAAGATGCTGAGTGTTTTTCCAGTGCAATGGACCAGGGTCATAGGTTTGATTTAGAAAGTGGTGAGGACAGAACTCGGTGACCTTGAGAATCAGAGATCTATGTGAAAAATCGTCGGATTTCTCCTTTAAATTTGAAAAAGCCTTTAATTAGTTGGTTCTTTTGGTTGCTAGATAGAGAATGCCAACCTTAATAGCACCTGTGAGCTAGTGTTTAACTTTGCACTTTGAAGAAGACGCATTGTCAAATTTAAATGCTTTTTTTTATTTAATGCAAAGCAATGTGGCCAGGCCTATGGCCAGGCTGTTAATAACATTATTTGTTAATGTTTTTACATGTAATGGATATGTAGTCGTGTGTTTTTTATTTGAAATTGTAATCTGTAACTGGGTATTTCCCAGAATTGGGGCCTATTTCTGTCCACAGGGTGTAATTCTATTAAAAACACATTAAATCTAATAATGTTTAGCATCACTAATTAGTATAAAGAAAAACAAGCCTAGACTTTTTTAATGGTTGCTCCTACTCATGATTTAGACACATTTTATTGGTGTTTTATGGTACAATATCAGTGTTTTGGTGTTGTCCGCAACCAGAGTTTTCACATATTGTGCCATATCTCAAACATTATTTATCAAAAATGAATTAAAAAAATCATGCATATGAATTAAATCTTATCTGAACTAATGAACTGCATGCACACATTATGCATATATGCATTTCCTGCTTTATTTTGCTTAATGTTTACCTGTCCCATGGTTTAGCTGTCATTACCAGCACACTCTACATAAAGGCACTTTGCTACTGTTTTTTCATCAAAAAAATATTTGGTAACCATGGTCACCTAATATCACAGTGGAATACATGGGTGTCAAGCAGAAAGATTGATGCCTTGATGTCCAGAAACATAAGAAAATCTACTCTTTATCCCTCGTTTTGGGCATGTACACTTATTATGTGTCATTACCATACGCATTGTATTTCTGTATTTTTGAATATTCCTGAAATTTTTGCTTCTCAGGGTAGTTTTTCGGTATAAATGTCATCACCAACACAGTCATTACCAGCACATTAAAGCTTGAAATGTAGTGGTAATGACGACTGTGTTGGTGATGACATTTTCGCAGATACATTTAAAGTACTCCTTTTAAAAGAAATACGTTTTTTTTCCACAAAGTCAGTTCAACTTGGGTTTCTAAATTATAAACATTTAATTGCAATAGATTACGATCAGTGATTTGTCATCACCGCAACAAATGTCATTACCAGAACTGCAATGTCATCACCATCACCATGCATATTTTTGCCAATAGATTATGTATAAATTACAATAAATTACATTAATAATATATTTTTGACAATGTTGGACAGTCTAAATTGCCACTGGATGAAAACAGATATGATATATGGCATTTATTTCAAATAAATTAAATTCCAAGCCAGGGTCGAGTGAAAAAATCAAAAAATAAGATACTTAAACGACTATAATTCATGTTGTAAGTAAAATTCAACAATTCTAATAAGTTCAAGATAAAATAGACTTCATGTGAAACCATAATTGATCATTGATTGATCATTGATTGACCATTTCATCTTTAAAATGTACATATTAGATGATGTGATGGTAATGACATTTACCTGAAAAATGACAAAAAATCTTAAATTCCCTTATATTGTGGTCTCAACCAAGCTCACAAGGTTACTCCTATCAAAATGACTGATAACTTGATGCATACCAATTAGTAAAATTTTGAATTTTATTTTTCAAAATTTCAGTAACCCAAATAGGCCCGAAATCTGAGAAATGCCCAACTACTAAACTACTTTGGTGCCTCAGGCCCTTTGCATAAACAATTGAAGTCACCCTTAATGTGTATTGCATGTATCAGAGCTAATTCATCCTGGGCCAAAATTCGTCGGTATGGGGCCCGCGTAGCGCTCTCGCACCTGGGCCCACCATTGGTTTGTTACGCCACTGGGTGGACCACAAGTGGCACGCCACCGGCAGCATACCACCAGCGGTCCGCTATCTGCCAATCTGATTTTGCTATCTGGGCAATCATGATGCGGTGCAGTGAATAAGCAAAACAAAATCCAAAATGGTGCGGGAGAGACGGAGCGGCGGCAGCCGACAACCCGGTCTTCTCTGAAGAGTTTTTAAAGGCCCAGACCAGGAAGTAATTACTGCGACTCCATACACCTGCGCCCAGACGCAGCACACAGACACAGGAGGAGGAGCCAGGCAAGGCCGTGACAGTCCACTTTTATAGTACATGCAGTAGCAGTGTGTTAACACATACAGTACATATTCCTTTCATATACTTAAAATGTTTTATATATGAGCTACTTTTCTATGTTTACTGTAATATATTGTGTGGCTGTATCAATATTGTATCAGTAACTGGAATGATCACTTTTGTGACCTGAAATGGTAACACATACTGAGAGTCTGTCTGCATGAGAGTCTGCGTGTTGGCTTTTTCTGTCACTATTTTCAGTTGTGGCCTCAAGTCCTGGTTAACGCATTTTGTAGGCAACAACTGTTTTAAAGCAGACCTGTGCTGTCATATTCTTTTGTCAGTCTCTCAATCCCAGACACCCACTGGTATCTCTGGCATGGAGGTGTGAAGCTAGTGCTCAAACTAGCAACCTCTCAAAATAGAGACATATTTCACATAACACATTAATAAAAAAATGAGGGAATACAGAGCCTGCAAAAAATTCAGATTCAGAGCTTTAACTTCAGTGATCCACTACCACTTTCACACACGCGAAGGCAAAGAGGAAAGAATCAGAATGTAGATATGTACATTTAATGTGAATTCAATTAGATTTTGCAAACTGTTAATCACAGCAACGAGCACCGTTGGATAGCGCGGGTTGTGCACGTGTCACATGATGTCTGTGTCAGAAGAACTCTGAGCAATGCAAACGAGCTGTGAATCAGTTAAAATGTATGCCTTGCGCAGGTCTTAATTTAAAATGTATACATAATTAATATCAATATAGTGGTGGAGACAGATTTAAGTACCGGTGATCACTGTCACTGGAGAGTTTCACTGAATTAAAAGTCTTTACAATAATCAAAGCTTATACAATACATAACTTGACCCTGTTTTGACCATAACATCTGTAATCCTTTATTTACATTTTACATTTTTTCTGCTTATTTTGCTATGTGTTTTTTTCAAATTAAAAGCCTCTCTTTCTTTCTTCATATCATGTCAAAGACATTTTCTGACAACAGTCTGTCAGTAGACCACTCTTTGTTTTCAAATTATTGTCACTGCTTCTGTCTGGAAGGGGTGGCATCATAAATTACATCTGTAAGGCAACATTCACTCTGAGAATTCTTACATCCAAATAAATGGACAATGTCATCATTAGCCTGGGTGGCCAAAAGGCAAGTCACACCACAACCTCCCAACCTGAGCTGTTTGCATCTATGGACTGATTATATCAGGCATCCAAGGCCTGGTCACAGTGCTGCTAACTGCATCTCCTGCGTCCTTTCATCATCAAAGGGGCAGCCGTGGCCTACTGGTTAGCACTTCGGACTTGTAACCGGAGGGTTGCCGGTTCGAACCCCAACCAGTAGGCAAGGCTGAAGTGCCCTTGAGCAAGGCACCTAACCCCTCACTGCTCCCCGAGCGCCACTGTTGTTGCAGGCAGCTCACTGCGCTGGGATTAGTATGTGCTTCACCTCACTGTGTGCTGAGTGTTTTTCACTAATTCACGGATTGGGATAAATGCAGAGACCAAATTTCCCTCACGGGATCAAAAGAGTATATATACTTATACTTATCCCCTCACCAGCGTCACAGAGAGATTCAAGATGAGTGGTATTTCTAGTTTATGCAATTATACTGTGTATTAACGTAACATATTCATGCGATTTTTCATCAGCGATTTTTGTGTGAGCATATCAGCGAACACCCCTGACCACTCGGTGAGTTTCACGTCTTTGTAAATGAAAGTTTAGTGCGTTTTAGGAAGGATTGTTCCAGTGCACCTATGCAGTGTTGTGGAGGAGGGGGGGCGCTACCACAGAAACCGAAAATCCTCAGGACAGCAGCATGTGTCCAAATTTCAATCTTAAACGTTCTATTTAATCATAAACTATCTGAAATCAGGGCTTAAAGTGTAACATACCGAACTTGTCCTTTAACCAATAGGATATTTAGAGATAGAAGGTTGGGCTTGTGGAATTATAGGCTACATGTTCCTCGCTTTAGATTGGGGGGCTGCAAAATGTAGGCTACTAATAAGTAAGAAAGGTCTTATAAGCGTATTAGTTATCCACCTCTTTGTCATATACAGTACACCATTAACAAGCATTAACAAGCTGCTTGTTAACACTCATAAGCTGCACGTGAAGTGCTAACAAATATGCTTGTAGTAACTTAAAAGACTGCTTATTAAAACTTACAAGCTGCATGTTAACACTTACAAGCTGCTAAACAAATATGCTTGTAAGTAACTTAAAAGGCTGCTTATTAAGACTTAGGCTACAAGCTGCATGTATAACCTAGCCCATCTGTTACAATGTATGTGTCATACGTATGATTACTGTGAATGTATGTGTGTGCGTGTGTATCTGTTTATGCACATGTGTGCATACGGAATGGGTTAACATGGCCCCTGGAGGCAAACATATAGAAATTGGTCCTACGGTTCTCAAGATATTCACAGAAAACTCCCCCCCATGAACGAAAGGCCCCGAAACTTGGCATGCATTCAGAGGGTGTCATAATGATCCTATGCTTTCAATTTCAATTGTGGGGCTATATCTGCACCAAGTTTCGTGCACCCCGGTCTTTCAGTGTTCTGGAAATCCTTGACGGAAAATTGTGCATGCGAAAAAAAAAAAGAAAAAAAAAAAATATATATATATATATATAATTATACACACTGACCAATATGTGCGAAAACAGTGATTAGTACACGGGTATTAGGATAAAATGCACAAAGCTGTGTTTTTCTTATGCTGTGTGTGGTAATATTTCTGCTCTTCCCTGTTTGGAGAGCTTAATTGGGTAATTTGGGCATTTTACTCAAAGTAGTTTAACTGTCCTTTCAAAATACAACTTGGTGATAGCATTTGCCATTAACAATGACAGCCATTAAACTGTCATTCATTGTCCAGTATAGGGTGCTCTTAGTCATTGGGTGTCTTTTTTATATCTGATGTGCAATTTATGTTAAATTGCTTTTTTATTAGTGAATTCATATTTGACCATTTTATGGTTGTAATATAGGCTATGGCTTTGCCTACTGCATTCAAAAGTAGAGATAACTCCAAATCCTGTCTCCTCATCTTACATGTTTTGACTGACACACCGGAGTGTTAACAACCACATTTTAGTAGTGAGAGAAACAGTCCAAACACAACTTATGCAACAAAACCCTTCCAGGTGGTCCAGAATGAGGTGGGGCATCTGGTTTACAATCAACCCAAAAGGACACACACAACTCCACTAATCATCAACCTATTTTTAGAGCCTATTTGTGTTCTCTCGCAATACTTTTTGCGTTCCCTCGCATTTTTTTTTTGTCTGGTGGTATCAGTTATAGTTGGTGTTGGAATCACCTTTTAAACTCTGTCTTTTCTGTGAAGCACATAAATGTGCTATATAAATTACATTAACTTACTGACAATCCAAAGAATTCAGAGGGACAGGGTCCAACCAAATAGACAATCTTAACTAGTCAAACACTTAAAAAGAAAACAGTCAAAGGAGCAGAAACATATTGTTTGAAAATCCTTAAGAACAGGCAAAATGTCAATAATCTACTGGTGGAAATATTGCAAAGAAATCAGACTTGAGTTCTTGAAAACAAATGTGTTCTTCAATAATGCACTCACCGAGTTTGCAAAGACGCCACTGTAGTTCATCTCGCTCGCCAGCCATGGCACTGATGTTTTCTAGCAGAGAATTCTCAGAGCTCAGCATGATGTTTCTTTCCTGTAACTGTTTATTCTCTCTAGTCAAATTGATATTAAGGGTCTCTAACTGGTCTTTCTCTTCAGTCAGGTTGTTGTACCTAAGCTGTGACTGTTCCTTCTCTTCAGTCAGGTTGTTGTACCTAAGCTGTAGCTGTTTTTTATCTTCATTCAGGTTGTTGTACCTAAGCTGTAACTGTCTTGCCTCCTCAGTTCTGATGAACAGCCCTATGATGATGACAGCCAAAAGGAGAACACACAGCAGCCCAAGAAACACCACAGCCAGCTTGTAGGGACCTGAGGAGAACATTACATATGAGAATACTTTGCGTAGAACAATAGAATATAAAGGGACTTGCAGAACAATGTACTGTATACTTACGATGATTATGACCTCCTGAACTATCCTGGATTTGGTTTTGGTTCATTTTTTGCTGAGACCTTTTCGGAACTGCATTCAAATATATATCTTTTGTTTTGTTGCATGGTCTTGTATAGATACTGGGAGAATCTGGATCTTCATAAATGTCGTCAGACATGTTCGGTTCTCTCTGCTATCTGGTCAGTGTGTGGAGTGTGAACCTGCTGGTCTGGACCAGTAAAGTGTGAGTGTTTAACTGTGCTGCTGTGCATGTCAAGAGGAAGTCACAAGTGAGGTGTAGAGCCTACGTGTACACTTCTTATTACACAATCAACTTTCATCAGGCAATTTCAATTACAATTGTAGCTTCTTACTCTGTAGCTCAGGGGTCCCCAACCTTTTATGTACCATGGACCGGTTTGTTTCCTATTATTTTTTCACGGACCGGCGGGGGGGGGGGGGTGGTTGTCGGGGGTTCCATGTTCCATATGTGTTGTGCATGCATTACTTAAAAAGAACTAGCTCCAGTTATGTATGAACAGTGAAGGTAACGATCTCTTAAATGAATTATCCGGAGTAAAATGCACTTTATATCAATTTACGGATTATTGGGAGTACATACGTTGAGTTGACATCAAAATCATGTCATTCGGATGTGTTTTGAGAAAGTTCGATTTTACCGTTTTTAGTCAAAACTCGTTAGCCTGGAAGTGACCAGGGCATGTCATTTCGCTGCTACAAAACACTATTTTTATACCTCTTCTACAGTTCCAAACAACATTACACTTACGTGGTAGTGAGTAGAGGGTCCCTAAAGCCAAACCGATGTATCCCGAGGTCTTTATGTGGTCGGATAGAGAGTCCAGAATGAATTTCATCAAGCCAGTACCTTTCCGGAAATGTTGCTGCTGCAGCTGGCATAAAAGTTAGCTTTTCTTTTACACGTGTGTGAAATCCAATGACGCCAAGTGTGCGTTTCAGACTGTCGTTCAGCCGCAGCATTAAAGGAACACGCCACCCAAAATCAGTAGTAATATATGTTCTTACCTTAACTTTCACGAGTTGAGTCATACCTCTCCCGCGCCGGTAGGTGCACTCAAACGCTCTGTCGCGCGGCTCGAATGTGTTAGCATGTTGCTATGCTAGCGGGCTCTGCCGTGGCCGTAAAGAGAGGAACATAGCAGTATTCAAACACCTCCACGTTTTCCCTACTTAAATACAGTTGCACGAGTAGTTGATAAAAATGTGTACGTCACACAACATGAAACGTGGCGATTTTCCAAGCGAATAAACAGGAGAACTACAATGTGTGGCGCAATAGCACTTGGGAGTACTTCGACCTAGCGTGGTAATATTATTAACACCTAATTGTAGATCCTATCCACCACAGAGTTTAGAATCCATGCTGGATCGACCCTCAGCCTCTCCCTCCCCCTCTGAGCGAGAGTGAGGCACACACACTAGAGATGCACTGATGGGCTATTATTTCAACCATAACTGCATAGCAAAACTTATCATCCATCAGCCATCCATCAGCACCAAAGTTTGTTGACCAATTTTCAAAACTGCACCCGCCCACCATCCGCTGGTTGTTTTAATGTAGGCTATATGGGTGATGCAGCGCTGCTGACGTGAGGCTAGAAAGCCCTTGCCTGTTCTAGAAAGACTGATCTAATGCAGCAAATATATATATATAAGGCAAAAGTTGTACATTGGCTAGGCCTATCCCCAGAATATCAGCAGCAAACTCAGTCTCTGTCGCGCAAAACAGTCTCCAAATAAAACGCACATCGGCCTGTTGCCTATTCTGCCGCTTGTGACAATATATCGTCCAAAATGCTTGATTGCATTGCATTCTCCAAATTTTTAGCTAAATGTTCATGTACCACATCAGCATTTTTGTTCAGTGAATCTTTTGTAAATTGCTTTACAATTACCGTCGGGCCCTTGTCAGCAGACTTCGGCTTGCCTCTTGCCACTATTCACTCCTTGTCTTCTGAGTCATCTACAGATGTTTACACACATTCACCTCCCTAAATAGAACCAACTTCAACCTGTGTTATATCCTAGATGAGACTGCCTGGGTTATTTTGTTTAGATATTAGCCTAGCCTATATATAAAACACATAATTGTAGCCTACCATTCAGGGAATAGGCATTTCAAAGAGAGACAGAAAGTGATATGACTAAGAAATGACATCGGGCGATGGCAGTGCGAGATGTTCAGGACGTAAGAGCTAAAACGTCTACAAACTCAATAACATCCACAGCGGAAAAAGAAGGTAAGAAAAATAGTCGGAAAACTTAGATGTGTAGGCTAAGGCAAGCAAGCAAGTTTGGCGGTTGTTACTAAAAATGTGAACATGCACGTTGCATTGTTGTGCGGTGGACTTTCAGAATGAATGGAGTCGGAGTTTCTTTAATATTAAGGCGTCATATTTGTCCGATGGCCTGCTATAAAATGAATTGCGATGTCTGTCTGAAAAAGACGCGCTCGTGCAGTCAAAATGAATGGGAGTCTTCAGAACAGGCTTGTCAGTCAACCTGACATAACAGTGTGTAAAGTAGCCTATAATGTGAATTACTTGTTATTTTATCAAGGATTTCTTTCTTTTTGCAAAAAATAAAGTACAATAGGCATTAATTAGTAGGCCAAGAGCATGCTGAAATTATGTGGCAAATTGCGTTTTTTATTACAATGATAAAATTGTAAAAGGACGTGACCGAAGCTGAGGCAAGCCAGGCAATAGGCCTATAGGCCCGACGGTAATTGTAAAGCAATTTACAAAAGATTCACTGAACAAAAATGCTGATGTGGTACATGAAAATATAGCTAAAAATGTGGAGAATGCAATGCAATCAAGCATTTTGGACGATATTGGTGCTGATGGACTTTGGTGCTGATGGATGGCTGATGGATGATAAGTTTTGCTATGCAGTTATGGTTGAAATAATAGCCCATCAGCGCATCTCTAGTGTGTGTGCCTCTCTCGCTCAGAGGGGAGGGAGAGGCTGAGGGTCGATCCAGCATGGATTCTAAACTCTGTGGTGGATAGGATCTACAATTAGGTGTTAATAATATTACCATGCTAGGTCGAAGTACTCCCAAGTGCTATTGCGCCACACATTGTAGTTCTCCTGTTTATTCGCTTGGAAAATCACCACATTTCATGTTGTGTGATGTACACATTTTTATCAACTACTCGTGCAACTGTATTTAAGTAGGGAAAACGTGGAGGTGTTTGAATACTGCTATGTTCCTCTCTCTACGGCCACGGCAGAGCCCGCTAGCATAGCAACATGCTAACACATTCGCGCCGCGCGACAGAGCGTTTGAGTGCACCTACCGGCGCGGGAGAGGTATGACTCAACTCGTGAAAGTTAAGGTAAGAACATATATTACTACTGATTTTGAGTGGCGTGTTCCTTTAAAGAGTTACTGGATTTAGATCACTAAATAGTAGGTTTTAGAAGGCAGGCAGCAACTGATGATTGAAAATGGTTTGATGGAAATAATTTTAAGTGCAGGTAAAGGGATAAGCAAGCTGACATTGTAATTATAAGGTAGCTTATAAGGCAATAGGGACTAATTATTACACACGCACACTAAAACATTTAAGAGTGACCTTTATCTTGTTTAATGATAATACAAATGATGATGATAGTAATAATGTCATCATTATTTTTTGTAATTATTAAGTCTTAGTTCAAAGTTATATTTATGAAGCTTACTAAGTCTTTTAATACTGGTAACTTTGATTTGGTTGTTGTTGTTATTATGTTTTTGTTCAAAAGACTAAGTTTCATATCTTAAGTTTCTATTTTTATACATTTTATTTATCAGAACTTTAATATATTTCGATGTTCCTCTGTTCCACTGTGACAATATTATTTAAAAATGTAAAAAAGTTTGTTTTTGAAATGCATTATCATATTATTTTAGTCAATACTCATAAATAACTACAAATAACTAATGTTAGGGAAATCTGTTAATGTTTTGTTGCGCGTTTCTGAAAAAAAATATATATATCGGCCGATATATCGGAATATCGGATTTTTAAATCAACAAATATTTGTATCGGTATCGGCCTTCAAAATCCTTTATCGGTCGGGCTCTATTTGAAATGTCCAGTCAATTGCGCAATTTGGTCTTATTCATTGCCGAAAACCCGGCCTCGCATAGATACGTGGTGGGAAATGGTAGCAACGTTATCAGCGCTTTTACGGCTATCTCGGGATATTCTGCTTTGGTTTTGATCCAAAAACCGCCAGAGAGGTTTCCTTATGCACTTAAAACCACCGTCATTTGCAATTTCGATCAACTGCTCTTCCTTCTGCGCTGACAAGTTAGGACTATTTGGGATAATGACAAATGGGTTGCGGACCCACTCATTGGTTTGCCGTGGATCTTTGGAGGATGGGAAGTAATGCTCAAACTCATTTGAAAGCGCAACAAGGTGAGCGCAACCAGCTGCGAGAGAAAGGGCCCTGCCTCAGTCTCTCCCAAAACCCCCACTAAGTTTGGAACATATCAAATACACTCTGGTCCACTCGTCGTCCCCACAAATCAAGCTTAAATGCAGTGACTTTATCTGCCAGTTTAAAGACAGTCGTCATTCTCCCCTGGAGTGACAGGTTGAGGTCATTAAGCAACCCGAATATGTCACACGGGTAAGCGAGTTTTGACACCCAGTCCTCATCACTAAAATGTGCAGCTAACGGTGACTTTTTTCTGTAAGAAATCTCTGCAGCGGCTCTCGCAACTCAAACACTCTGGCCAGTGACCTGCTAAAGATGCTTGTTTTTTCTTGCTCATTCTAGCAGTTTAGCTAACTTCGTGTGACACTACCGTTCGCTAAGAAGGTGAAGTGAGCTGACCTGAGGCTGCGCAGCGCTGAAGGCAATATGTAAAAGTGTTGAAGGCGGGACAGACAGACGGAAGAAAATAGACCTTGCAAAAAGCAAACATGCGTGCAATCAAACAACTGCATATAGGCCTATGCCATGCAAAAACGTGACATTATTGCGAATTAAATTTAATTTAGTTTGCATGCATTTTTTTTTAACTCATGTCGTAGGCTACAGCCCGGTTAGGAATGTCCCACGGCCCGGTGGTTGGGGACCGCTGTAGCTCATGCACTCAGCTTGAGCTTTTCTAGCATTTTACCCAACATGGACCCAATAGTGAACACACGTGAACTGTGAAACTCGCGGCTAATAGGTCTATGTTTTGTGGTTGTAAACTTAGTCCAGTATCATCATAACTATTCCACCTGTATTTGCATGGTTAAAATTCTGAAGTGCAAAATAGTTTAGGCTACACAAAAAAATTCTATCCATACATAAAAATAATTGAATTCTAACTGCTGAATTTCATTTCAAACTGCACCAGATTGATACATTTAAACGTTAAAATATTTTCTTACGGGGGAGAAAAGGGGGGGGGGGGGTCCTCTAGTCTAATGACACCCGTGTTAGTGGATGAGCATCCCTAAAGGTCCTATCCTAGAATCGCCCCTGCTCCTCCCCTGTGTTTGCATATGCCTAATATCCATCAGTGCATATTAAAATATGTTCAAATGGCAGCATGTTCAAATGTATCATGACAATTGTTTTTTTTGTAATTTTAGTTAGATACTGAATGTGAAAACAAGACAATGGTTGTTCCATAACACGGTGCATTTAGTAGTGTGTAAATGTCCCACACTGGGAAGCATTATAGTTTGATACTGCAGCTGAAGTTAGACTTGAAGAAGAATCTGTCTGTTCACCTGTTCCATTTTTTAACAGCCATTCCATTATTAAAACGTGTTTTTATATATGAAATACATTTCTATGTTAAAATGTTTTAGTAAAGAAAAGATAGAAATTAAATCTTTGTGTGTGTCTGGGCGAAATCGGCCCAGAAAATTGCAGTTGGTGCATCTCTAGCAGGGCCGTAGTCACCATAGACTTTGGGGGGGACGTGTCCCCCCCAATATTCAGATGTGACCAAAATGTCCCCCCCAATATTCGGACATACAAAAAAATAAAGAAAAAAACGCTATAGGCTACTACAGGAAACCAACAAGTCTCGCCATCTGAAATGCAATCAAACGTAAATAACACACAAATTAGTGACCTATTCATGGTTTCAGAAAGTACACTGTGAGTGGTTTGTCCTGGAGGTTTTGCGTTTATCGTTTGAGGCGTGCGCTATCAAAAGCTTCCTGCGGTGCCGGCTGTCAACAATATCGCAAAAGATAGCGGTAGGCTACAATTCTATTCTACTATTCTAATGCATTCATATGCTATTATTAATGTCAGAAATGAACCGGTTTATAAGCCTCTTAGAAATGGCTGTTGCATCTTGCATGTTGTATTTAGATGCGCACTCAATCGCGCATCCATGCAGGCAAAACATAACATTCAAAGTTGAAAAAGGTCCATTCACAAATAAAGGCTGTGTTTCTACATTTTAACACAAAACGTAATTTCTGTCAGAAACCTGCCTATAATGCATAGGGTAACTTGAGGTGAGTCAGACAGAAGAGGGACCTGTCTTAGTAGCCTATATTGAATCCCATTCCTTTCAAACAACCTTAAAATTGTGTGATTAGCCGCCAGAATAATAAAATCAAAATACAAAATATGATTGGGCTAGGTCCAAACCTATGAGTAAGCATTCAGTGTAATATAGAGATTATCAAAGATACTCTAGTTTGTATTTTATTTTAAAATATACATTTTGGAGACAAATGGAGTCATACCACAGGTCTATATCCAGGGATGGATTATTGAATGGGCCTACTGGGCCCAAAAGCTCAGGGGGCCCTGAAGCCTAAGACTGTGTGAAGTTGCTTCTCCGCCCTTCTCTTCTATTTCCACAAAACTCACAAGCCGTCATAATATAAAGGGTCATTTTTTTTTTTTTTAAGTCTTCCGGGGAAGTACAGTAGCCTATGCCCCCGGGCCCCCCTATCTTAACAGGGGAGGGGTTTTTTTGCCTCTATGCCCAGGGGTTCATAATCCATCCGTGCCTATGTCCGTCAAAAGTTTGGTATATCCTAATTGACTGACTTAACTAATGACTTGTACTTCCCCGGAAGACTGATTTTAATAATATTTTTGCATGGCAGGAAATGTATTGAAATTCTGTTATTGAAATTCACACCGCACCACAGATTTGGTCCCCCCCAATGTTGACATAATGGCTACGGCCTTGATCTCTAGACATGATGTATTACTATTAACCAGTATTACAAAGGTTTGTATTCCACAGGATTGTAGGCCTGTATGATATTAGAGACATAAACACCATATTCCTGTTTCTTGGGCCTCAAATCTAGATAGTTTTGCTACAAGTTCAATGTTACCAGTGTGAGACAGGATAAAACAGTGTTTCCCAAACTTTTTTTCTGGGGACCCACTTTTTAAAAATGACAGACCGTCGCAACCCATTTCACTACAGATCTAACATGCAACCACCAATATTGTTTTAGGCCACAGGTTCTCAAACTTTTATATGCCCCCCTATCCATTCTACACTGCCATATGTATAGACCCTTTCATGGAATTTTCATGAAAATTCCATGAAAGGGTCTATACATATGGCAATGTAGAATGGATAGGGGGGCATATAAAAGTTTGAGAACCTGTGGCCTAAAACAATGTTGGCCCCACAAGACTTCCTTTTTAACATTCCATATGTTATCTTAATGCAGAGGAAGTAGATTGGGGCCCAAATAGAATGTTCAAGCATTGTTTTTGTTTACCTTGTTGAAAGGGTCCATACGTAATAGTGCCTAGGTCTGGCCTACTACCACTACTATTACAGGGATTGGTGATGCACTGACTCAGTTTGCCACAACTCTGCAATCTCAATTACACATGAAACAATGTTAAATATTTTTGTACAAACACACAACCTCAGGTTTTCCTCATCCTGCTTTGAACACAGTTGTGTTGCATTTTGAGCACCATCAGCGTGGAAAGTTACCTAAAATATAACGTTTTAATGCGCATCCGAGAGTTTGGGGATATTCTTGCATTCTACGCAATCGTCAATCTTCAACATAGTAAGCTGTTCCTGTATATCATAGTAAGCTGTTCCTGTATATCTAAAGAGAGATGTTGTAGGCTACGTTGCGTTGCAGACAAATGGATCCATAACAGCGTTAATTCCGATGTAAACATAGCAAATAACTCAAGTCGTTATATTGTAGCCTGGCCTTGCCTTCGTACGTACTCCCGCTCGATTTTCATCTCCCTCCACGACGCGTACCAAGGGGATGGCAAATGGCCAGGCTAATTGTAGCCTTCTGGAGGTTTCTTTGGAAAGTTGAATCCGCAAGTTAAACGTTTGCTTGTTTGTAGGCCTTATACTAAGGCTGTGTATTGATGTTGTGACAAGCTATGTTGTTGTAAGAATGTGAAATGAATAAATATCAGAACAAGAGGCTTTTGCGCAATATCCAAAAGATAATAAGAGTTTGCGAGGTTGAAAACGAGAGGAAATAATAGCTTTTAAAATTTTAATTATATTCCATTTAAATTATAGCCTTATATAATGCATTGGTGTGCATTTTAAATCCGAAATAATAAGGAATGTGAGGAGGCTGCTATTAACTTAAAGAGTGCATCTACAATCGAAACTATCAGCCTATGACGCAAATTGAATAGCCATGCCCGGTATACGAATGTCTGCTTTAGTTAGCAGACATCCCAACCTGCAAAAAGTCATTTCAGGGAGGTATCACGAAGCCCCCCCCCCCCCAAAATAAATAAATAAATAAATAAACTTTAGCCTACTTAAATACAGATTAATATGTTCAATAATGTCTAGTCAGTACACCAAATAAGGAAGGCATAGAAATTGTGAAAATAAAATATGCAGATTTTGGTAGTTTGGTCTTTTCATGTAGCCTTGGCAACTAGCCATCTTGTAGGCGATAGGCCTGAATAATATGCACATGAATTGACACTTGTTAAACTCACCTCAACATGTCTTTTGCAATCATTTAACCCGCCATGGGCAATGCTAAAGTCACTGTTACAAACAGTGCAGCGTGCAAGACTAGGCCTATCATTATTTTTTACTCTTATGAGAAGGGTAGCCTACACTTTGAAATGGGTCTTACATTTTACTTTTTTTGAGGCACTGACTCTGCCATGACGCTCCTGTTCCTATACACTGAACTGATTAATTAAGTTCGGGAGAAAAGAGATAAAAGCCCGCCTACACTGAAAACTGATTGGTTGATTTAGCGAAACAGGACGCTCTCTGTCTTGGATGCGCTCAGGCACACACACACCACCCCTCTCTCTCTCTCCCGTCGTGTGCGCGCTACACTCACATGCGGTCTCGCATGCGCGCTCTTGATTGCTCACTATAGATTCCGGGAGATTTTATCTAATTTGCGGGCGTCAGGGAGCCGCTATCAATATGCGGGAGACTCCCGGAACTTCGGGGAGACTTGGGATGTCTGCATTAGAAACTAGATTTTAATCGGTCAACGGAAGCAGCTGTCCGTTAATGTTCATGCTGATTCATGTCCCTTGCATTTTGAAACTGCGAGGTCCATAGCAGGCGCCCCACAGAAATGTTTCATTTTGCAGTTGCAAAATGCAAGGGACATGAATCAGCCTATTTGCACGAACATTAACGGACACCAGATCTTCAACTTGACCGATTAAAATCTAGTCAACGAATGCAGACATCCGTATACAGGACATTCAATTTGCGTCATAGGCTGTAGGCCTAGATAGTTTCGATAGTAGATGCACTCCTTAAAGTGAATAGCAACCTCCTCACATTCCTTATTATTTCGGATTTAAAACGCTCAACAGTGCATTATATTAGGCTACAATTTAAATGGACATTTTAAACGCTATTATTTCCTCTCGTTTTCCACCTCGCAAACTCTACTAGGCTACAGTGTAGTGTCCACTGTGTTTGTGTCAAATTGTGCATTTAAATCAGCGTTTCTCAAACTATGGGTCGCTGGGTCGCGGAGACATGCCAGGTGGGGCGTGAACTGACGTGCAAAACAGGAGTTTTTTAATTATTTTTTTTATCTGTAGACTGGGGCCAGGTAGCACCCGATGCGCAATGGACGCACTGATATTTACAGGGAAGCGCTCGTGTCAAGGCAGCTTAGTTAGTCCCGACCTACATGAGATTTTGAACGTTGTTGTGAGAGTGGTGAATTTCATCAAAACCCGGCCCTTAAAAGCGTGTCTATTCTCCGCACTTTGCGAAGAGATGGTAGCTGACCAAAAGGCTGTACTGTTTCACAGCGAGGCAAGGTGGCTTTCCCGAGGTAAAGTGCTGTCGCGCGTGTTTGAGCTCCGAGTCGCCTATTCTTGGAGGAAGAGCGCATGTTTGAATCTGCAAGCACGTTCACTAATGAACATTTCTTGACGAAGCTGGTCTATCTTAGCGATATATTTGATGTATCTTAGCTGTCTTAATGCTTAAATGCTTAGCTTAAATGTCCAGTTACAAGGCAAAGACAAGCACCTATATACCTCACCTAGCAAATAAGATTACTGCATTCACCAAAAAAACTTGAGTATGGGACAGGTGCCTCGATCGCAACAGTATTATGCCTTTGAGATTTCTGAGTGAAATCGCTGAAACATCTGTTTGGGAGGTACTCTTGTGATCATGTATTAAACAGTAGGCCTACATCACATCCCTGCAAAGTTTGATTGGGAGGTACTCTTGTGATCATGTATTAAACAGTAGTGCTCAGTATGACTGGATTATGGATCCATTTAATGCAGCATGTTGGTATTTCATTTAATATATTGTACAATGCTGCAAAATGGCCTATGCTTCCTAATATGTTGCTGGAAAACAGAAATATGTGTGTTATGTATTTATTTATTATTATATCTGCAGCACCAGCTGATTTTAACTCTGTTGAAGAGGATATATTTATAACTTGTCATTATTATGACCGCCTCGCAGCGAAGCGGCGGTCATATAGGTTTAGTCAGATTTTTTTTTCCTTTTTTTTTTTCTTTTTTGCATGTCCAAATTTCCGTCAAGGATCTGTAGCCCCCCGCTGGACTGGACCCCCGAAAGGAGGGTAGGGCAGACACAGTTTTCTGTGAATATCTCGAGAACCGTAGGGTTTAGGAGGACCTTTTTTTTTGTATGTTGATCTCAAAGGGCCATGTCAACCCATTCAATAACCACTAATTTCATGTATAGCGCCACCTAGTTAAACACAAAAAAGTAAAAATGAGGTGTTGTAATCGCAGGTATCTGTGACCTAACATAGTCAAAACTGCACGAAATTGGAAGTGTAGGATCATTATGACACCCACTGAATGCACGCCAAGTTTCGTGGAATTCCGTTCATGGGGGGCCACACAATAAATTAATTTATGTTACTATACACCAACTGGCCTGTAGGTGGCTGGAGAGTTTTCTGTGAATATCTCGAGAACCGTAGGGCCTAGGAGGTCCACCTTTTTTTGTATGTTGGTCTTAAGGGGGCATGTCAACCTATCCCATTACCACTTATTTCATGTATAGCGCCACCTAGTTAAAAATTAAAAAGCAAAACATTAGGTGTTTTCATCACAATATCTCTGGCTGACAAGGTCAAAACTGCACAAAATTGAAAGTGTAGGATCATTGACACCCTCCGAATGCATGCCAAGTTTCGTGGACTTTCGTTCATGGGGGGCCTTACAATAAAATAATTTATGTGTACATTTAGTGACCGTACACCAACAAGGATTCCCGGGACACTGAAAGACCGGGGTACACGAAACTTGGTGGGCATGTAACCCCACATGGATAGCATGGAACCATCGTTTTTCGTTTTGATCTAGCCCCCCCGCTGGACTGGACCCCCCGAAAGGAGGGTAGGGCAGACACACTTTTCTGTGAATATGTTGAGAACCGTAGGGCCTAGGATGACCAATTTTTTGTGTATGTTTGCCTCCAGGGGTCATGTAAACCCATTCCATATGCACACATGTGCATAAACAGATACACACGCACACACATACATTCACAGTAATCCTACGTATGACACATACTCACACAGTAGACATATATACGCATGCATGCACATGCACACACACAGGCACATAAACAGGCAAACACACAAGCACATGCACATGCACGCACACCCAACACACACATAAACATAAACATGTACACGCACACATGCACACAATTCAATAATTTCTCAGAATTATGAACAGGCAAGATGGTGGTGGGGTTGTATAAAATGTATTTTACATGTGAAATCTATGAACTAATCATGTTTTGGTACTTGTTGTCTAGCAGATACCATTGAGAATTGAGTGTGCATAATGCAATTCAGTGAGACAGTTAGAATCATATATGCCTTTCAGCGTGACTTATTTTTGTGGAAAACATGTTCTGGGTCCCCAGAAATTAGGCCACAGGTTCTCAAACTTTTCTTAGGGGAATTCTTGCATGCTAGTAGGCCGTATACCAAGGCTGTGTATTGATGTTGTGACAAGCTATGTTGTAAGACTGTGAAATGAGTAAATATCAGAACAAGAGGCTTTTGCGCAATAGCCAAAAGATAATGCGCCTTACACAACCACTGGATACATGCACTATTACAATTGTTACACTGAAAATAGCCTAGGCCTCAAAGAACTAATATATGACTTATATGGTTAAAAAGGGTCATAGGGCAGTTCCAGCGTTATGGATGTGACAATTAGACTCATATTGGTAAACAAAATGCCTTAGAGTAGGAGCAAAATTAGTATCAGTGAATTAATTTCCATAACTTTTAATGTAACCTCTGTCCTCTAAATACTGAGAAATCCTCAAATTTCATATAATCATTTTCATCCTAAGAATACAAGGCATTTTATCAGCGTTATGGATGTGACATGAAATAGACACACTTTTGTGAGAGATTACAGGTTTTCTACAAACTCTGTGAATTTTGAAGGAAACTGCCGAAACTATGATATATGTAGCGTGAAGGAGACTTGAATGAACACAAAAAGTGTGTTTTTGAAACTGTGTCATTTTCGTAATGCATTATGTAGGAAAAACTGGCGTTATGGATGTGACGGTTTCACGTTATGGGTGTGACCAGTCTGAACCAGTCCTCGACAAACTACATAAAACACATAATTAAGTAGTGAATTTTGATATGAAACAATTGAAATAGTAATCATGAAAAACTAGCGATGAAATTATTCCTTCCTCAGTGCCCACTAAGATCCACAGGAAGAATCAGAACAAGTCAATTAAAATTTGAAAAATATATATATTTTTTATTTTCAATAATCAATTTTGTGACAATTTTGTCAGTGATTCCCGGGTTACTGAAACACTAGGGAACATGAAACTTGGTGGCCACTCCCCCACCGCGCTAGGTTAAATGACTAGCCCTACCTGAACTGTTGCACCAAAGATGACAAAATATTTATGGCATGTTAGTCTCAAGAGCCCGCATCAACCTAGCCCATACCCACTCATTTGTGATTTGCACACATAAAGTACATGCACGCGCGTGTGCACACACACACACACACACACACACACACACACACACACACACACACACACACACACACACACACACACACACACACACACACACACACACAGTCGCACACATACAGACAGGCAACCACACACACACACACAGGCACGCATACGCATGTGCGCATGCAAACACACAATACACACACTCACACACACACATAACACACACACACAGGCACGCATACGCACATGCACACACACACACACAGTCAGACAAACACACACAGACACACACACACACACACACACTCTTATAAGCAGGAACTGACACTTCAACTTCACTCGTAGATCTACGAGTGCTCCAGAGTTCTTGTTACCGGCTAAGAGCGTCTTAACAGTACTTCTCACTGAGGTCACCAACAGGACATACAGAGGAATTACAACTTAGAATACATAATCCAACTTATGTTCCCATTCCTTATTGTGTTTACCTGATTAATCAGATTTTAGCATGCAAAATAGTATAGCCTACATTTAGATTTAATGATTTAATGGTCATAATAATGTTATGAAAAGCAGACAAAAATGCAATCCAGTTATGAAACGAGACGTTGCCAGAATAGTTTGCCATTATCTTTGCTAAGTGAGGGATATATTTTATTAGGCCTATGATGTAAAAGCAGAGAAAGGAACATGTGGTTTAGTCTGTAGGCCTAGTACTGCATCAAAATCTAAGCCTACACATTTCCTCACTTTCTTACTCGACTTCTTTCTTATCTTCAAACATGTTCTTAAGTGACACAGCGAACAATTATTGCATGGTGCGACAATCTAATCTTAAAAAATTACAATTATTTATGTCTGTGTGTGGTATATAACCTACTTGGGATGCTTACATGCAGATGTCTTCTATAAGTGTTTCTATTTTCGTATTGATGTGAATTAATGTGTAGATCCGAAGTTTCAACGGTAGGCCTAAAGCTGTGACGTGGACAGCTCCCCTTAAGAGCATCTTAAGAGCAGTGCACGCTATGAGCATGTTCGGGAAACAGTTGGAAAAACCAAACGACCGATCGTAAGATGAATCGTAGAAAACCCTCTTAAGAGCGTGTCTCCGTCGTTATTGGGAAACTGGGCCCTGCACTGCACTAGCTTGTATTGAAGACACCTCGTGTCATGTGATGTCCCTTGAAAGCGCAATTAACGATGTCTGATAAATAGATGTCTTCAAACAGACAGGAATATGGTAGCCGGTGTTGTGTGCCTTCTGATTTCTCCACTGATCTGTGTTCTTTATAGATCCGTGGGTTTCTCCACCTGGTTTCCAGTTCCTTGCACGCGCTGTGCTTATAAGTTAACCTACTGTACAGCAGCATGAGTTGTCAGCAAAAATTGTTGTCAGCAAAGGTTATAGCCTAGTTGTCAGACATTCAAACAAGTTGTTCTAGACGGATTTGATTTCTCTTATTGCTTTACTTTCTTGATTTCTATGTCACGAGTTGAGAGAAACAAATAAAACCCGGAGAGTCAACGGGAATTGAAACTGGAGGCGTTGGTATTAGGCCTGTATAGTATGAGTTTTCATATCTTGTATTATTAGAAAGGGAAGTTTCCTGAACCCTGATGGGACAGCTATGGAGAGCTGCATTCCTGGTAAGTTTTCAGGGACCTGTTTCTTAAATGTTCTTTTTGTTTTTAACCCTGTAAAGAAGCAGTGTAGTTTATACTATTCTTTTATTTCAGCACAGGGTCAGTGATGACATTGAGGTAGGTGGATGTGTAGACCTTGAGGTGAAAGTCATGGAGAAATCACTGACCATAACTTCAGACCTACATCAGGGGGCAGAGCAGTCAGCAATGAGATGTGGTTAGGTGGAGGTAAACTTCCAGAAAATGGAAACAGGCACTGTTGATGAGTAGGTCATCACACGTGGTCATGTGTAAGAGGATATCAGCCTCCAACTTGAGGAGAAAAGGTCATCATCCATAATGACATTGAGATGATGTCTGAGGCAGTGCAGGAATCTATTAAACATGTGGAGGTGGTGAAGACCATTAGGGTTCAGAATGCCCAACAAATCACCTAGCTGGAGGGTGACCTGGCAATGTCAAAGAGACCACCGAACTCAAGGACATGGCAGAGGTCATTAGACCTGTACATTTCCAAGAGATCACCCAGCTCAAGGATGTGATTGAGATCTCTGAACCTGAGAAGCAGACGACCAGCGAAGTTGAGGAGGTGGTGGATGTAATCAACACTGTGAAAGAGATCTCCAAAGATAAGGAAGTGGTGGAGGTTGTCAGACCTACAGAGTTTAAGAGAATTTGACTCAGGGAGAAGGTTGAGTGTGCTGGTATTCTGGTATAGAGTATTCTGGTACTCTGTACTAAGAATAATTATTCCTACTAGATCATCTTCATCTTACATGATTTCAGTGCAAAGGGTTCCAGTTGTCAGCAGCTTTTGTTCGTCTTCCTTTCCCATCCCAATCCCATATTCTACCAGTGTCTGGACAAACAGGAGCTTTATTTTCTGGTGCTATTGTACTAGGTGCGCTGATTTTCTGGAATTAAGTACACTGTGATAACTCCAAAATTTCAATGAATTCCTTCAAGAGGATGCACTGGACATGTCACACTCAATAAAGTGTAATAGTTTTACAATACTGTATAGGCTTCAGTCTCTGTGTCTGCTTTTAGTCCTATTTGTTTTTGCTGCTACTACTGCTCTCGGGGTTGCCTTGGTTCCATCTCTATGCAACCATGCTACCATCTAGTGGCCAAGATCATGTAGTTCTCCTGTAAACCACATAGTGAAATAGAGCACCAGAATGAGAGCAGAGGTACATAACCTACTTATTTTGCATTTCCTTTGGTGTGCTGTCTATACTATGTCTTTCATAATACACATAGACATTCACATACAGTAATTAATATTTATATATCCATGCAGTTAATAGTGCAGGGAGCTCTTGGGTCTGACATTGCATTGATGTCTTTGTTGGTTTCAGGATAACGTTGTTGCACTGGGCGAAGCGTCGAATGTGAGTTCACCTCCTGCCCGCAGGCCTCCCAGTGGCCCTGGTCTATGGAGCCCACTCTTAGATGGACAGTAAGACAGGCAATGAGGTGGCAAAACAGAGACCCACGAGCTATACACAAACAGTGATAAGGCACACAGACTGCTATTTAAAGTTCTTATGAATAATTTATTGTGAGAGAGTCGAGACAGTTGGAAAATTAAATGAAAACATAATATGCTGTCTATATCATATAAATGTATAATGTAGAGGGGTTATGTTAAAGCAGGGGGTTTCAACTGCGCTCTCTCTCTCTCTAATGACATCATTAATAATGTGAGTAATTGTCAAAGCTATACTAATTAGGATATAATTGTGTTTAAAGTGGTACACAAAACAGATAAATCAAGAAGCCCTATTTTGGTTTTCAGCAATCTCATGCTTACATCATAGAGGCCTTTAGGTTCCATTGACATAAGAAGGGCTAGACACTGGTTCAATAGAACACAAAAGGTTTTGTGATGTAACCATGCCATAAGATGACAATATTCTAAAATCACGGTTATCTAATTTTCAAACATTTGTCTCTTATTCACTGTGATTTACAACTCAATACAAGTTCACTATCCAAGTACTGTTCTTCATTCTTTCTTTGATACATCACCTTCTTGATGAACTAAGGACTTCTGTTAAGCAAATGTATTATTTTATTTATAATGATTTGCTTATTATAATTATATGAAGAAAATATCTTAAATAGATTTCAGCATCCAAACACAATTCTGATTTACTTATATTTAACATAATTTGTCCAGTTTTACTTGAGCATAATTCTTTTTTCTAGTTTCCAACATCTCTCTTAAAAATGAGTGAGGAAATGCAAAACCGTGGCAGGAGCAGGAAGAGGAAACGGTCCTCTCGACAGTCTCGCAGAGCTGTTCAACCAAACAGCAGCTACTACATTCTTTCTAGCCGGGAAGGAGACCCCTCACTGCCAGGCACATTCACAGCAACATCTATCAGTTACCACACTGATCTAGAGCAGCAGCTGAGAGCTGACCCCCTCTTTCTTCTGAGGAGTGATGTGCTTATTCTGGATGATGAGGACTCAAGACGGTCCAAGAGGTCTAGACCAGTTGGGTCCTCCATGCCAACCAATGGCAGAAGGTCCCCACAACCAGGGACCTCACGAGACCTCTATGCCCCCTCAGAATTGCAACAGAGAGCATGGTCACCATCTTCACCAGACATACCCATTGCCACTATTAGTGATAGTGAAGATACTGCATTACCATCTATGACAAGGGCAGACACACCGATCTTCATTACTGATATCTCTGATGATCAAGATGAACTTTTAGAGGGGGTGGTGTTTTTAAGTGTAGCTGGACTAAGTAGATTGTTAACGTTAGCTTTACTGAACTCAACTGTTTTTTTCTGGAGCTGCGTCCGCACTTGCTGTAAGTTTTAATTGTATGGGAGTCTCGTGTTGTTAAGGGATTTGTTTATGTAGTTGTCATAGTTACAAGTTGGTAAACTAGTTATTAGCCGTAGTGGGTAGTGGTAGTTGATATTGTTTTCATTACGGCTGTCTGTTTAATTGCGCTTAGACTGGCCTTGGTGTCGTGAGTTTTTAGAGGGGGTGGTTTTCCGCGTGATCAATTAGGACTAGCATTTAAAGTGGTTATTGTGCTGGAGCGTCAGCGGAGGCGTCAGCGCTCGTGTGCAGCCGTCCTCGTGTCAAGACTTACTCGTGTCAAGACGAATCGAGTCTACCTGCGACGAGTCCACCGAGCAAGAACACAAGCAAGGCACCTCTCAGATAAGTTTCACTCTTGTCTCACCTTGTCTTGTTAGCTGACAATCCTTCTAATAATGTGCCTTCAACATATCCCTGTATCCGGTCAGGTTAATAAGCGTACTGGTGTTGAAAGGCAACAATCAGTTCAGCAGGCTTGTCCTACTTTTTCTGTAGGGTTGTGGAATTGCCAATCTGCAGTGAATAAAGCGGACTTCATTCCTGCTCTGGCCTCACAGTTATCTCTTCAATTGCTTGCGCTTACAGAGACGTGGATTAGGCCGGAGAATACTGCCACGCCTGCAGCGTTGTCGACCAGTTATGCTTTTTCGCATACCAGTCGTTCGTCTGGTAGAGGAGGCGGGACAGGCTTTCTCGTCTCTGATGATTGGAGGTTTACACAGTTGCTGCCTGCTCAGGTCCACAACTCGTTTGAATATCATGCCATCATGATAACTGAACCATACAAATTATACTTGGTGGTTATTTATCGCCCTCCAGGACAACTTGGGAACTTTGTGAACGAGTTGGACATTCTACTGTCTGCTATTCCAATGGATGCATGCCCATTATTAATCCTTGGCGATTTTAATATTCATTTGGATAACTCGTCTGCAATTGACTTCCTGTCCTTACTCTCCTCATTTAATATCACACGTGTCCACAGTCCTCCTACTCACAAGGCTGGTAAAGATCTTGATTTAATTCTGGTACGTAACTGTAATACAGACAACGTTTTGGTTAATCCATTACATGTATCGGATCATCACTTTATCAGATTCTCTGTGCGTCTCCTGGATAACCCAGCAGCTCCTCCTCCGATAATTTCGTTCCGGCGTAATCTCAGAAGCCTCTCAAGTGACCATTTTGCAACATTAGTAACATCTGCTTTACCTACTCCTAGCTCATTCTTGACACTTGAGGTTAATGACGCTACAAAGACTCTCTGCTCTACACTGGCATCTTGTCTGAATGCAGCATGTCCTCTTTCCTCAAGACCTACTCGTTCTAAACCTCGCCATCCATGGCTGACGAACAGTATAGTCTCAGTACGAAAGGAACTTAGAGCTGCTGAGAGGAAATGGCGTAAATCCAAAGATGGAAATGATCTTAGTAACTACCAGTCTTTGCTGTCATCCTTTTCATCCACTGTTACACTTGCAAAAAAGGCATTCTATCAAAGCAAGATTGAGAGCGCCACTGACAGTAGACAACTTTTTTCTACTTTCAAATCTCTCCTCAATCCTCCACCACCACCATCAACTACTTCACTGTCAGCAAATGACTTTGCAACATTTTTCACTGAAAAAGTTGCTAAAATAAGTGCTCAGTTTGATGCTCCTATAAGGAGGGCTTTGCCTTGTGTTAGTATGACCCCATCATTTGACTCTTTCTCTCCTCTTGATGAGGAAGCAGTCTCTCAATTGCTTCAGCGATGTCGTCCAACAACATGCCCATTAGATCCTGTCCCGTCCACTCTTCTACAGTCTATCTCACCCGCTGTTCTACCAGCAGTCACACATGTATTTAATGCTTCTCTCAGTTCTGGAATAGTTCCTTATTCTTTTAAACAGGCTAGGGTTACACCTCTGCTAAAGAAAAGTACACTTAATCCAACTGAGGTGAAGAACTACAGACCTGTCTCCCTTCTTCCTTTCTTGTCAAAGGTTTTGGAGAAAGTGGTCTTCAAGCAAGTTTGTGACTTTCTTCATCAGAATAATCTACTAGACCCTATGCAGTCTGGTTTCAAGAGTGGTCATTCTACTGAAACTGCTCTTCTGTCTGTGACTGAAGCATTGAGAGTAGCTAAGTCCTCTGCTCAGTCATCAGTATTAATTCTACTAGATTTATCTGCAGCCTTTGATACTGTTAACCATGACATTCTCCTATCTATACTATCTGAACTGGGAATTTCTGGAAAAGCTCTTGACTGGTTTGAATCTTACCTTAAAGGGCGTTCTTTCAACGTGTCTTGGCAGGGACAGGTATCTAAGTCTCATGCCCTCACCACAGGTGTGCCTCAGGGATCAGTATTAGGACCCTTGCTTTTCTCTATTTACACCACTTCCTTAGGTGATACCATTCGCTCCCATGGATTTGACTATCACTGTTATGCAGACGACACTCAACTTTACCTGTCTTTCCCACCTGATGACTCTAGTGTTTCCCACCGGATTTCTGCATGCCTTAAGGATATTTCAGCCTGGATGAAAGATCGGCACCTTCAGCTTAATCTCTCAAAAACAGAGTTTTTGGTGTTTCCAGCTAAAACAGCTATTCCCCAACAGATTAACATCCAGCTTGACTCAACTTCACTGACCCCAACTAGATCGGCACGAAACTTGGGCGTTGTAATTGATGACCGACTTAACTTCTCTGAGCATATAGCTTCTATTGCAAAATCATGCCGGTTTATGCTTTACAACATTAGGAAGATCAGACCTTATCTGACACAAGATTCCACACAACTTCTTGTTCAGACCATGGTCATCTCTAAGCTGGACTATTGTAATTCACTATTAGCTGGCTTACCCGCTTGTGTAACAAGATCATTACAGCTGATTCAAAATGCTGGAGCACGCCTGGTCTTCAATCAGCCAAAGAGGACACATGTAACTCCTCTCCTAGTTACTCTCCATTGGCTCCCTATAGTAGCCAGAATTAAATTTAAATCTCTCACTTTGGCCTATAGGACACTAACTAGATCTGCTCCTAGTTATTTTAATTCAATAATCAAGCCTTACATCCCCAACCGCCCACTGCGGTCTTCTGGTGAGCGTATGTTGTGTCGACCAGTCATAAAAACTGGGTCTAATTCCAGACTCTTTTCTTCAGTGGTTCCATGTTGGTGGAATGAACTGCCCAGTGCTCTCCGTTCCTGTGGTAGTTTTGGGTCGTTTAAGAGGGGTCTAAAGACATTCCTATTCAACATATACTTAGTTGTTTAAGCGCTTATGTGTTATGGTTTATATAATGTTGTTTTATTTTAATTGGGCTGTTAATTAATTTGACATTATTGTTTATTATTGATATTCTCCTTAATGTAGTCTTAGCATGTTATTGTTTTTATATTATTGATTGAATTGACATTATTGTTTTATTATTGCCTTTCCCCTTTTTTACATTGCTTTTTTTATTAGGCTATTGATTGAATTGATATTATTGTGTACTACAACTATTCTCCTTACTATATTTGACCTAGATTTTAATCTGTTCCCTGTTCATTTTTAAATATTATTATGTTGTTTTGTATTTATATGTCGCTTTGGACAAAGGCGTCTGCTAAATCCATAACCATAACCATAACCATAACTTCCGGACATCTTTTTTGTTGGCATGCTTGGCACTCCTTATATTGAGATGGAATTCAACCTGGTGGACGAAGTCGTGACCCTTTGGGAGATCCACAACCACCTCCCCTTGAATGTCCCTTATGTCCTTCCCACCATGATCTTCAACCCTGAGAATGCAAATGGACAAAGTGATTGTAGGATCTGTCTGAGCAACTATGTGGCAGGAGAGGAGCTCACGATTCTGCCCTGCAACCACAATTTCCACAGCAACTGTGTGAATCAATGGCTTCTGCAGAGCACCACCTGCCCCATGTGCAGAACACAAATTAATTAGAGCACCGTAAACTGAGGGACTTAGTTTCAGCCATGACTACTTCTATTTTAATAAAATATCTCACATAGATCACTGCTGTTCTTTTTTTATTCATGTAAGTAATGTCTAATTTCATGTAAACTAGTAAGCTACCTAGTTATCCTGATAGCTTGGCTGGTATCATACAATGATAGTATTGTGCTAACCCTACACGATGAGTATCATATAATGATAGTATTGTGCTAACCCTACACGATGAGTATCATATAATGATAGTATTGTGCTAACCCTACACGATGAGTATCACATTCATCAATGTTCCTCTTATTCTTTTGTGTGACATGCAACCCCATATCAGTGACTGTGGAAACGTTATTGTTTTCCTCCGGCAGTCATATATACATTTACATTCGGTTACAGTGGGCTAAAGAGAAGCAATTGTGGATTGTGGCTGATTGGATGAGTGAGAGATGAATCACAAATCTGCAAAGGGCATGAGATGATGCTGGAATTTTTGTTTAGTGCCGTTCCAATGAAAAATATAAAGATGACAGTCTGAAGAAAACAATAAAATGTCCACAGTCATTGATGATATGGGGTTGCATGTCTGATAAAGGACCAGGGGAGATGACAGTCATTATTTCTACAGCAAATGCACAATTTGGACACATTTGTCATTCCATTAATCAAAAGAAGTTTTGGCGATGAGGAAGTCATTTTCCAGGATGATGCTGAATCTTGCCATAGAGCAAAGAATGTTAAAACCTTTCTTCAGGAAAGACGTGAAGTCAATGGCATTGCCCCAAACAGTCTGGATCTCAATTCCATTGAAAATGTATGCTGCAAACTGAAGAAAAGGCTATAGGCCCCCAAAACTGAAGAGTTTCTCTGAGAGATCACTTTCAATACCACCACAATCCTGCAATCTATTATGGCTCTATTATCTGAACACAACTACATTTAATTTCAACAAAGAGATGAAGCATCCAATATATTTTGTGGTAAATGTCTTTACTTAACTGTCACTTGGGATGCAGTGTGTTCATAAGTGCCCTAGACTGCGGCCCCCTGAGTTAGCCTGTGCTGATTCCAGCTTCTTAACTTGCTCCTTTTTCACAGTAAACTGCATATCCTTTTTCACAGTAAACTGCATATCTTTGGTGTGTGGACAAAACAAGGCCTTTGAGGACATAATCTTGGGCTTTGTGACACTGATTGACATTTTCAGTCATTAAATCAATCAAACAACTTTATTCATTGAGAAAATAATTCACAGACGGATCGGATGGATGGATGAAAGAAGCCCATACTGTAGTTCTGTCTCGCAAAATACCAGATAATAATAATAATAGTAAAAGTAAGCTTTATTTGTATAGCACCTTTCATACACAAAATGTTCCAGCAAGTTGCTGGTTTATAGAATGCTACAGCTCATCTCATCACAAATCTTTGGTGTGAATAGGCCTTTAGGCTACTCTATCTGGGTTATGGAAAAAATAGATTAGGCCTAATATCAAAATAATTGCGAGTGTAACATGTGTTGTGTTGAACCTTTTTCATTCACTTCTGTTTCAGTTACAGATGTTCTCCAGTCCTTACTTCCAGAGGTGCCACAAATATCCGCTGGCCCACTTTGATGGAGAGAAGGTAGATCTAGCCCCCCAGCCCTCCTGTTTAATCTCCTCCACAATGCAGGCCCTCCACCTCATCTCCCCACCTAAGGTCCTTCCCTGCTGTCCCAGAGAGAGTGACCGGGCAGAGTCCAGGGCATTTCAGTTGGGAGGACAGCTACTGTTCCTCTGACTAGTCCAGGTTAAAGGGACACCAGGCAAGCCTGATGCTTTTTCTCTAGGAAGCTCCCCCTAGCGTCTGTACGTGTCGATACGTGTACAAGCCCTCGCTCGGACTGAAGCTCTTTTCCTTTTCTTTGCATCTTCCGTCAGGGGTTTTCGCTGCTTCTTCGCCGGCTCTGCTATTATACACACGTTCGCAACAATCGCTAGCGTTTCGTTAGCCTACCTCTGTGCTGGGGATGCAGGATGTAAACTGATCCTGCTTCTCACGATGTCTGAGACTTTGTGAGACTAAAGGTCGACGGGTACGATACACCGAACTTTCAAGCGGGATATTCTTCCTACAGGCAGTAGGGGTGGGCGAGAGAGTCTTCATTCGCCCTTTAATGAGTCATTTAACCATATACCGACTTACGAAGATGATTAATTAACACGAAAACGTTGCCTGGTGTCCCTTTAATGCAAGTGCTGCAGTCCTACGTTCACGTAGAGAACATACACAAGCTCAACTGGGATTGAAGCCCTGATGTTTTCATGTAGCAGAGCTGTGTGCATTCCAGTGGCAGCTATTTTTGTCCTTTTAATAGTTTAATGGTTAATGGCATTACACTATATTTGGTGTCGCCACTATGCCCTCTATCAAAGGCCAGCCAGAGGCTATGTTATATGCAAACACAACTATACAGAAACAGTGAACACACACACACACGTTGTTTATGACATTTTATAAATAATGATAAATACATGACACATTATCACTTTTGTTTTTGTTTTCATCCATGGTTGGTTGACATTACAATAGAATGGACCCAGTACACACTGCACTTCCCTCAAGAGAAAATACAAAACCTTGTTGCTCTCACAGTGTGGGACTATTCCTCTTTGACACATCAGATCTCCAAACTCTTGTGTAAAACATTTCTTGTGAGTATTCCTAACAGAAAATCTATCCATGCCCTGTTTATCGACTATCAATGTCAAAATAAAATGGGCCTATACATGATGATCTTGGTATTATCTAAAACAATATTGAGATGTACATTTGCTGGCTATATGAACACACATTGATTATGAAAAATAGGCTACTATAATATTTTGATTATTGCAGTGAAGCAAGCAAACAAACAAACAAAAAAAACAAAATGTGTTATTAGCAGCAACCTTTACACTTTGTATTCTGTGGCTGTGCTTTAGTAATGATGAATAGGTTATATGGCCTAGACTATTTACACCAGACACAAATGTAATCAGTGGAAATTATGCTAGAAACAGTAAGTCTAGTATTACCAATGTGTAATTAATAACATAATAACAGAACATATCGGGTGCCCGGTTTGGCTTCAGACATCCCGCCACATTCAGAATCACGCTACTGGGTGGGACTGAGCAGCGTTTTTTACGGACCCACAGAAGGCAATGGACTACATCAAATCAACAACGTCTTTGGAGATCTCGGACCCAGATTAAAAATGTAAAGATTAAATTTAACATGGCAAGAGGGATGTGGGTGACTATTTCCCATGATGTTTTGCAATAGACATTTCTATAATGCACATACAGGCAGGAAGAGAATTGATTCAGAGGATATTAATAGAAATGCTCAAATATGGTCCTCACAAATATATTGAAATCTAGTTGAGCACGGCATGTCATTCCAAGCTTTTGAAAACTCTGTAGCTTCTGAGGAGATTTCTACAGTCTTCACCATCCTCTTCATCCGCGTCATCTACATCATTAGGTTCACCAGGTGCCCAGTAGCTAGATTAAATAGGCTCTGTGAGTGAGCACTCCAACACATGCTTCCACCAGAAAAACAACACTAGTTTAACAATATCTTAATATTGGGTTTTACTTACGGGTTTGTCAGCACGGTGCCATCCACCCATTTCCATACACCCTCCTCTTCAGTATCCGAAAGACCAATCCAGTGATTCTTGTAAGATGCTAGGAATTGCTGTGAAGTGACATGTATGCAATACAATGCTGATATGTTGATATGTCAACTAAATCATACTCTTGAATGAAAATGTAAAAAAAAAAATCAAGGTATGTGTAGATCATGTCTTTAATGAACATCAGTGTAATATCATTTGATCTCACCTGCTCATCTTCATCGTTCACAATCACTAGATCTGCCCCCATTTTTAAACAAATTTGTCTGCTTTCACTCCAGGATTTCTTCACAACACTGATTTTATAGAGACTTGTTTTTCTGCGAATCCATTTATCCATGATACGCCGTGACACTAAGGAATGTTTACATTGGCACACTTTGAGACTTTCTGGCCAGAGGATTAATAATATATAAAGTCACATCACATTGGCTGCATGTCTCACAAATGGCAGAGATCCATTTATTATGCATACGAGACATCCAACATTAATTAAAATGAAACAACTTATTGCATAATACCTTATGTTAGAAGGCATAAAGAAGACTTTAGAACACCTTCTATTTCAGCGCAACCTCTAAGGACACTTGCATGAGCTTTTTGTGCAAGAGTCTGACAATCATTAAATTTTTACTCACCTAATTTGTCACGTAGGCTCTGCAGCTCATCTCTTTCTCTAGTCAAGTTGTTGTAACTGCTCTGTAACTGAGATTTCTCAGTGTTCAAGTGGCCGTAAATGGTCTGTAAGATTTCTTTTTCTTTGGTCATGTTGTTAAATGTGTCCTCTAACTGTGACTTTTGAAGGGTCAGGTTGTTGTAAAGTGTCTGTATGAGGTCTCTCTCTCTGGTCAGGTTATTGTAACGGGACTGTAAGTGGACTATGTCATGGGTCAAGTTGTCGAGAGTCTGTTGTTGAAATGTCCCATCGCTCGCGTTGTTGCTGCTGTGTGATTTGAATAATATGATGGCAACAAGTAGAATCACACACAGCACCGCCAAACACACTGTAGCCAGCTTGTAGGATCCTGAGGGAGACATACAGGGTATATTGTAAACACACTGAGGCAAAGATACACTTACATCATGTAATGAGATATTGAGCACTGACAAGATTGGTCTCCAGAGACTCTCCATGCAACATGTACCTTGCCTTTGCTTGATTAGTGAAAATTAAAACCAAAAAAGAAAGATGAACAGTGATGTCGTGATTAATATGTCTCTCTGCCTGGGCTAGGGGATAAACCATAAATATACTGTACCATATATACAATGTTGACACTATCGTCTCATATCTATACATGTCCTGATGCAGACATACTCCCACTTGCCCTGGACTCCTTTGCTTGCTGCTGTCCCTTTCTACATTAAATTGAGATTTTATTTCTATTTCGCGCAGTCGAATCGTTTTTCTTTCACTGATAATACAGGCTCTACCTTTACTAGCTGCAACTACTAGACAGGCACGTGTAACTACACAGTGTGTCTAGGGTCATAGCTGTTGTTGCACAGCAGTTGCTAGGTAATAAGATAAACTTCTGTATGTCTGCTGCCAATCAAATAAAATCATGCCTTTTATGTCTGTGTATATGATTTGATAACCAAGAAGAATTGCAGCAGAAGAAAACTAAGGTTTTACTTGAAACTGTGAAAAATGTTGTATACATATTTTATACAACATTTATATATATTAATTAAACAAGTGTGATTCAATCATGTTACAGTTACATATTACAGTTTAAACGTATTCTCTAGAGAACTACAATGTTGGTCCAATATACAATGAACAAGAAAGCAATTAGCCACATCGGTAGCACTTTATAATAACCATCCGTTATAAATGGTTAATTGATGCTTTATTTTGCAACTATAATAAAATATTTAATCACTTAATAATCATAACTTAATCATTTGTAGATAACAATTAATGATTACTAAATACATAACTTACAAATACTTTATTATCAGCTTATGAAAAAAGAAAAAAAATATTTATATCTAACATACTAAAAAATATCCGTTTAGTGATAGCTTGATTTCAATTTATTTTATATTAATAAGCTACATTATTATTGCAAATATCGTATTATTAATAATGATATATTGAGTTATTGTTAATGATTATAATGGTGATTGTAGGCCTTTACATAGCCATATACACAACGCCTATGCATATTACATAGGTTGATTAACTATTGAACTATAAATGATGTTCTATTGATTAACAGTTAGTTAGAAAACAATTACAATATTTGTTTTTCAGATGGCTATGATAAAGTTGGGTCGTAGTCTTTTATTTGGTAGTAAATCATTTGTAAACTATCTAAAAATTTACTTTTTATAATTAATTGATGTTGAATTAATTTTAATGGCTATTATGAAGTTACATCTTAGTCTTATATTTTAATGAACAATTTGTAAATGATCCAAAAATGCTGTATTACAAACTGATGGGATATACCTGGAGCAAACAATGTATAAACACATTGAAGTTGTAACTGGTGTTCATAGTTCTGTACTTAACTTATGACTTTGCCGATTAAAGTCAAATATTGTTAAATGACAATAGTGATAATGAAAACAATAACACTTTACATACACTGCAATTACAGATGCTTAACACATTGTAAAGCATTGTCACACATCACAATTTAATATCAAGAGATATTTATTGAAATCAAAACTTCTGATCCATCAGAGCAGGGCAATAAGCAAATACAAATTAAACAAAAAACATAATAGCTTAAAAGGCTATCAATCCTTCATTGCAACACCACAGCATAAACAAAACAGGGTGGTGGGGCGAGGGGCACTTACTTCTGCTGCCTCTTCAGACAATCAGACAATAAACATGAACACAACATGAATGAACACTGCTTAAACATAAGAGGGTTGTTGGCGGGGGGCTTACTTCGGCTCCCTCTTAATGTAGGGTATGAGATTGCCCTCATTTTTGAGTTTTGCTATCTCAGCTCTGACCTGTGTATCATTCTCAATAAGGTCTTCACATTTACTTAGAAAATCAGAAATGTTTCCTCTTTTGTTGTAGCCTGCCAAAAGCTCCTCAAATTTTTCTGGTGAAGCTATAGCCAACTCTGGGATAGCTGCTTTTGATCGAACGGTCAGCTCTGTAACACCAGCAATGGTACACGCTTCCCCAAGTTTTTTTCCACGGTTGTAAGCCCGCAGAACCTTCTTGTACCTTGCAACGATGTCTTTTGGACTGGAAGCTGCATCAGTAAGAAATAAAACAAATAGAGATTAACTGGACTGTGAGATGAGACAAAATATTGTTGACATTAACGTGCATCACCCATAACTTGACCATGCCTAAGCTGGTTAAGAGTATTTTGGGTATTGGATATTTCAAAGTGGTAATATGGTGGCAGCATGGAGGGGAGTGTCTCCAGGACGCTGGTTTCACTGTTAAGCCTTCATAAGGTGTCGTGGGCCTAACTTAACGAAACATCGGTGAATGAGGGTGCCCACTTATTACCCAATGACATGCCACATACTATATACTGCTGTTGGATGGGCCATTTGTCTTGTGTTTGTGACCATTTGTTGGTGGATTTGTGGGTAGCGTGCTTTTTAAAGTTAATTTTGAGTAGGGGCTTCTGAATGTGTTTTTACCTTGGATTTTGGCACAAGGGATTTTAACTTTAATCCTGTGTATTAAACAGGAGCCCTCCCTTATGACTCACCTCTTTGTCCACATTCAGGTTTTGCGGACTTCTGTTCCTTCTTGTGCTTTTTGCGATGCCTTGCTTTTGCCGACTTCTTTTCCTTCCGATGCCTTTTGTCTTTCCTTGTATGCTTTTTTTTGTAACGCCTTTTCTTATGACTTTCATCGTCTGATGACAATGAAGAATTGGAGGAAGAAGAGGAAGATGAATTACTGGTGGAAGAGGACTCAGATGATGACTCAGATGAAGTGGTGTGGTCAGAAGTTGTGGTATGGCATATCTTGTCTGAAAAGAAACAATAAGGAAAGGGGACGGGAAAGTTTAATCAAGTGAAGTTTAAGTGAGAAGCTTCAGTACTCAGATACTGTACATTTTGTCAGGTACAAAGGTGTATGTGTGTCCATCCTCAAGACCAACATGGTGACAACATGAAAAAAAAGTTATACTTGATATTTGATATTATCGATGGAGTCTTCAAAGGGCTCTACTGTGTAAGGGTTAATGTATAGAATGCCAGCCATTATCAAAAAAATAAGCCCCGACAGAGCGACCCGGACCCCACTTATTATACGGCTACCTACCAACATAAGAGAAGACACTTCACCTGATGGGTCTTTAAATGTATTTTTTACTGTTTTCATTGGCAAATGATGAGAAACAAACTTCACCAAACTCACTGAACTTGAATACAACATTCTTTAGAACGCAGCTGAACAACTGTCTGTAGTGAATCAGTGGCAAAAAGGCCACTATCCTTGACAGCGGTCAATTATGCTTAGCATAAAGAATTGACAGCCGAACGTGAATGGAGCGTTCTACTTACACTGTGAAGAGCCCTATATTAAAATGTTTTAATCCAAGTGGTGTTTGTTGTTAAGTGTCATATTGAGATAAAGTATTGACTTACCAGCCCCTTGTTTGCGAAGAGTCCAATTCCTTTTTCAGCTTCTTGTTCTTCCTTATCAGGACACCCTCTCTCTCCTTAGCTTTAAGGAGGAGCTCTGATACTGTTGGAGACATAGAGTTTCCTGAAAGACAGAAAGCAAGGAAGAAAAAAAAAAAATAATAATAGGTAGAGCATGCTATGTTTCTGTTTTAAAAGCACATCAATACTACATTCATGGTTTGCTCTACATTTGTTCACCATGCAGTATGCTGTTTTTCACCAAAATACAGGCAGTATAACCACAATTAATGACAATAATAAACATAATAGGCTATTTGAAGATTTTGAGAGACTACACATAATACAATTAGTAGTCAGTTCTGCCCTTTGATGGCATATAGGCTTCAACAACTGTGAATGTTTACAGTGTAGGCTACATATGCTAAAAAGCATTTCTTAAATGTTTGCCTCTCGAAAACTATCTGCATCCCTCGGAGTGCTGCTCTAAAAATGTGTTAACGACCTGTGTGTAGCTGCTAAGCTGCTCCAAGACATCTTACAAGCTTTCAGGCTAGCTACACCAGAAGTGATAAGATAGCCATGCACATTTGACAAGTTGTTATAAACTTTAGGGGAAAAAAGCTAACGCTAGAAACTACTGTTAAGACAGTAAGTTGGATGCATTAATAACAGGCTAATAAGAATGAAAGTTAAGAAACTTACCGGCGGTTTGAGTTGAGTTTAGCACTATCTGGCTGGAACTCCCTTCGTGTCCATCAACGCCATCGTCATCGTCGATTAGGGTTACAGGCGATTTCTTTTCACCATCTAGTTTCCTGATCTTCCCTGACCTTGTAAAAGGTCTAATTTTTCTTTTTGCCATTTCGTGTCTAAGATAAATGGCAATGAAATGTAATGCTATGCTTATTTTCTTCTTTTAATTCCACGTTACTTCGAGATCTTGTCACTAGCCACTTGGTAACATAACGAAAAAAGAAAGATTAGCTACCCTCAGCCGGAGTTTCCTGAATTCATTGACTTCAGAATAAGAGTTTAAAATCCCTCTCTTTGGGTTTGAAACTTGCCATGTTGATTTATAATTTGTAAATTGTATACTTTATAGCATGCTATTGAAAACCAACAATGGTAAATGAAGGCTGATAACATTGTGGCAAAACAGTATCATCAGTCAATGCTTATATTTGTATAATGACGTTTCCCCCCACCCTATTGCTGCTGGCTTCACAGCTACCAATGCACTTCTGGCGCGTATTTTTTGGCGCAAACTGGAACACAGTAGCATATTTCCTTATGGAATCAAGATGCCTGGTTTAGCAAGGGAGCTGCGGCAACTAATTGAAGGAAGAAGAAGTAAAAATAATTTAAAGAAGCTTATAAAATGGTTGCAGAGGAGAAGACTGATAAAAAAAGATCAAATGCAACTTTTGCCACCATACAATGAAAATTGAACAGAAGTGTCGTGGTGTGGATAAATGTGAATGGTAAGTTGTCTTTTTATCCATAGGTTATATTTATCACAGATAGATAGGCCTACATCTTGAATGAAAACCACTTATATTTTCTATATACTTAGGCTACTGGCATTTTTGTTTCTCATTTTATATTTTGTAGGCTACCAGGCTATGTAGGCATATCGGCCTAGGCTAGAAGACTCATTTCTAATTATCTGAAAAGCCTATATGATTTATATTTAGGGAAACATGTATAAGCCTAGGATACTATGAATTGAGATCAAACGAATAACTTTAAGTTTGATTTCATTGCTTGTGTTTTTTGTCCACAGGGTATGTCGACGTCGGGCCAAGCACAAAGGCATAGTCAGGAAATCCATCCGACACCAGACAATCTTCAGCAAATCCAAGATGTGCCTTTTCAGCTGGATGAGGTTCTTATACAGGTATGGACATAGACTACTACAGTAACAGTAGGTATATGTAGGCCAATTAATTTTTAATGTTGCTTAAACAGGGCCTATACCCATAACAAGGCTTAAATATCAGATAGTCTTTTGGTATAACCTTTGGATGGACAATTAGGCACTTTTAAAGTTCATCTTGAACATTCTGATCACAATAGGCCTTTCTCACAAAACGACCGATGGCCCAAAAAGTCTTCAGAGCAGGGACTGGCTCTTCCGGTTCCTGCACCTATAGGCGCTACACACCAACCCGATATCGACTGACGGATGCCGGCGGTGGTAGCTTTTCTGCCGATTACACATGTTGAATCGGCACAAAAGCTATCGCCGTCGGCACCTGGCAGCCAACTTTGGGTTGGTGTGTAGCGCCCTTAAACATTGGAAGCTCGAGTACACTGCTCTGAAGACTTTTTGGGCCATCGGTCGTTTTGTGAGAAAGGCCTATAGACAAGTAGGCTAAATTATAAATTCAGGTGTAAAAAGTTACCATGAATCATTATGTTTAATCATTCAGAGCGTACCATTTGCCAAGGTGAAGGGAAATGTGATCACATATCTAAAAAAAAAATAAAGTAGGCTATTCTAAGATTTTTCCTGTGGGAAAATAACATGGGGATTTTAAATTATCGCATCTTTTAAACTCTCGCGGGGATGAAAAAGTCTGAAATGCAGACGTTTTCCTGAACACACTTTTGTCCTCTGCCTTCGAGTGGATACTGTGATCTCCGGTACGTGAAGGCGGCCCACTTAGATTATTGCTACCCCAGAGCTAACTTGCAATGCAACTTGCCATAGGTAGTTAGCTTCAATTAACAACCGGATCTCCTTATATGGGCAAAGATGGCCGTTTTGGTTCTTTTTTGTAGGCAAACTTCAGAGGTCTATTGAGTCTGCCTGTCTGTCTCTATCAATAATCTATCTGTACTAGATATTTCCATCTAGTTACCTGCACTCTCTTCCATATCTACCCGACTATCATCTATCCATGTACCTATGTCTATTCATCCACCCACATCTGTCTATGTCTTCACTTTCTCCCCTTTTCACTCTTTCTGTTTGTCTTACTTCTCTCTCATTCTACCTTCCTCTTTCTCTCCTTGATGCATATTTCATGTGTCCTAATTAGGTGTCTGCTTACTGTTTATTATGCAAATTTTCACCATTACTATAATATTGTGTATTATCAGGTTTGCACAAGGCCTACGGTTAAGACAAGTTGACATGATAACCGATGACATTGCCACAAGTTCAGCAACACTGACAAGAATGGCCAAACTTTTGAGAAATGTCTGTGTTGAGGCTGTGGAACGAATGCGAAGGAAGAGAGGACAGAGGCTGGGAGGTCGAAGAGAGTTTGTGGCGATAGATGAAAGCCACTTCAGGCACAAAAGAAAAGTAAATGCAAACACAATACACATAATGTATTTTTCTTCTTTTTGTTATTCCTCATCATCTTCCTTTTTCTCCTATTTTTATTACCAAAGAGTAAAATAATGCTTAAACATAATTTGTAATATCCATGTGTGCTTTTTTGACAGTATGGACGTGGCCGGATAACAGGTGGCTGGAAAAGAAAAAAGTGGGTGTTTGGGATGCTCGGTGTGAAGCACTCAAGACGTCGACCTATTCTACGTTTAGTGCCAAAAAGGACAAGACAAGAGCTGGTACCTCTCATCGTCCACCATATTAGAAGAGGGACTTCAGTTTTAAGTGACGAATGGCGAGCCTACCGCCAGGTACTGCTTGCACTGGGGTATGATCATTACACAGTGAACCACAGTCAAGCATTCGTCAATGCAGATACAGGTTGCTACACTCAGCACATCGAGAGGGCTTGGCGGAGTTATAAGGAGATCCATCTCAAGATGCAGGGGGAATCGGACAGAGGACTTGTTAACAGATCACCTTACACTAATTGAGTGGAATGAATGGCTAGCCAAAAAACATCGCAATGGCCCACTGGGTCGCCTACTCCATGACATTGCCAAGAAATATAAATAGAAGTTGTTTTGATGTGATGTTTTCCATAATCAAATTTGTTTTGTCAACTTTCATAACTTACCGTTTTGATGAAACTTCAAATAAACATTATGTTCATAGATGGTTTGCACTCCAGTTATTGATTATGAGATTGACATTTTTAGATAATTTACAAATTGTTTATTAACATATAAAGGACTAAGATGCAACTTCATAATAGCCATTAAAAAAAAGGTTTGATGCAATAATTTCCCATCAATTAATTATAAAATGTACATTTCTAGATAGTTTACAAATGATTTACTACCAAATAAAAGACTACGACCCAACTTTATCATAGCCATCTGAAAAACAAATTTGTAACAAATTTGTAATTGTTTTTCTAACTAACTGTTAATCAATAGAACATCATTTATAGTTCAATAGTTAATCAACCTATGTAATATCCATAGGCGTTGTGTATATGGCTATGTAAAGGCCTACGATCAACATTATAATCATTAACAATAACTCAATATATCATTATTAATAATATGATATTTGCAATAATAATGTAGCTTATTAATATAAAATAAATTGAAATCAAGCTATCACTAAACGGATATTTTTTAGTATGTTAGATATAAATATTTTTTTTTTTTTTCATAAGCTGATAATAAAGTATTTGTAAGTTATGTATTTAGTAATCATTAATTGTTATCTACAAATGATTAAGTTATGATTATTAAGTGATAAAATATTTTTAAAGGATATGCCTTTGATCTTCAAAAAAGAGAAAATAGGAAGGTTTCTAACCAGATCCAGTCACTGAACAACACAATGTTTGGTAATCGAAAGGAAAGTATTTCCCAGAAACTCAGTACAACCCCTATGTGGGCGACTACTGAAATGCTGACGCCCTCAATTTTAAATGAGGAAGTGTCCAGACTTTGCTGAAGATGATACTAAGTACGCCCTCATATATTGTTACATCTTACAGTATTGCTTTCCAGCTCTCTCCAAAATCATTTGTTGTTGACTAAATAACCAAAATCAAACAGAAAAGACTAAAATAGCTTCAGTACCATGAACATATATAAAATGGTATGAGATGCATGGCATTACTTTTCTTGACACATAGTCATGGCCCAAATTGTTGACACCTTAACAGCTCATTAAAGGAATGCTTCATTCCTCCTGAAAAGTGATGGCATCAGAAGTGAGTGTGAGTGTGTTTTTTTTTTTTTTTACAAAGATAATGGCCCGGACTGATTTGTTGTTGTTGTAGATTTTTGATATTGAATTCAGTCATTTAACTTATAATGACGTTTTTAAACAGTCTTGGTTCTGTAAATGGAAAACAAATGTGATTTATACGCAGAGCCGGACAGTAACGGAGTACATTTACTTGAGTACAGTACTTGAGTACAGTTTTGAGGGATCTGTACTTTACTCGAGTATCATTTTTGGGGAGTACTCATGACTTTACTCAAGTATATTTGAGAGGCAAATATTATACTCTTTACTCCACTACATTTCTATCCATAACCGTGAGTACCCATTACTTCTTCTAAATAAAAAAGGAAAAAAGAAAAATCTATTTGTTGTTTCCCTCTCAAACGTGATTGGATTGTGCAGGCGCCACTGATTGGAACAGCCTATCAGCAATCACCTTCAGCTTTCTGCCAAAGTCAACTCCATGGTTAGATTTAGATAAGAGATGAAACCATGGACGAAACAATGGATTAAGACGCAGCAGGTCCATCCCGGGAATGTGCCAAGCTGTGGCCCCACCTCGCCAGACTATTTCAATTTTCTGAATAAGTTAATGATAGTTTTCGCTTCAAGTGTTTCCATTACAAAATAGTATTTTGTATTTGAAATACGTATTTTAAATACATGTGTAAGAAATACTGCCCATCCCTGGCAACATGGTAAAAGATGAAAATGACTTGATTTTACTTTCAATCCCTTTTACATTATCCAAGGTATTAACATTAAATTGTTTTTATAACTCCATGTAGGATGTTTCTGTACTGTGCACTGTGGCAGTAGTAATGCAATATTTAGAAAATGTACTCTTGTACTCTTGATACTCAAGTACTTTTAAAAACAAGTACTTTAGTACTTTTACTTAAGTAGACATCTGACTGTTGTACTTTTACTTGTACTTGAGTAAAATTTAGCAAAGGGTATCTGTACTTTTACTCAAGTAAAGCTGTGTACTCTGTCCGCCTCTGTTTATACGTATCCATGCTCTATATTATATTGGATTGGTTGTTGTGTTTCGATGTCAATAATCTGTCAGACTGTGCTCTTGAATTAGTGCTCCATCTAGTGGTGTAAAGTGGTGAATATTCCTGACTAAATATCCAGTCCCATCAGTTGAGTTTCCATGGTGTCCATGGTATTCAAGTCAGAATGAATACATTTGCTGGGTGAAAGAGAACACAGTTGACACAAAACATGACATTTCAATCATTTAGTTGATCCTAAACATCTTGTGATCAGCACCCTTTTGTTATGCAATTGTAAGCTTTGGTAGCTCAAGGTGCATATTACTGTGTGATACCATACGCAAACAACCAGGGTTTCCCCACTTCTACCTGTCTTTATCTATGATGTTAAGGACAATATGAATATATGCAGAGAAAACCTTTGGTTAGGACATCAGACAAATAAAATTAGTAACACAGACATGTTTTGTTATCATCTTGTGTATGCGATAAGAAGAATTAATTTAAAGGTGCAGTCAGCAATTGTGCTTACATCACAAGTTTATTTCTTAGCAGACATTTTGTCCAAAGCAACGTACATTATATATAATCAAGGAACAAACACCAGAGAGGTAGCTCACCCCCTATTCCCAGAGATACTCCACACAGTGCACATTTCTGTTTGGGGGACATGCTACCCCCACTTTGTTTGATTACAGTTTTCGGAGCCTGGGCTGCCTAGACCGGGTTTTTTTGTACAGTACTACTCATGGGATGGGAAGCTAGCGGATTGTAAGGAGATGTTCGCTGAATGTGACAAAATATGGTACGCGTTCTACACAGACACATAGCAGAACTATAACTACACAGCTTTCAGTGGGTACAGAGGATGGAACACAAACATTGCCTTTTGCATTGCATTTCCTGATTGCAAATAGTTAATTTATGCTTTTTATTATGGTAATTGATATTGCTGTAATGCTCATACACATATATTGACTTAATCAGTGGAGACTGATAGAAGGTCTTAGAAATGGTCCTCACAAATGTATTGAAATGAACTATAACATGGGACATCATTCCAAGCTTTCATAGGGTCGGCAGCTTTTGAGGAGATTTCTGCACAGTCTTCATTCCCTGCATTGTTAGGTTCACCAGGTGCCCAGTACCTATGAAAAATTCACTCTGTCAGCTGGCTGATTCAGTGATGTTTTCAAACAGATGCTTTGACCAAGAAAATCTACGCAGCTTTAACAAAATGGGCATGACATTTTTAGATAGCTGCAAACTATGGTAGAGGTAACAAAGCTAATACTTTATGGTCAGTGGTGTGCCGTCTACCCATTTCCAGACACCCTCGTTGTCAGTATCTGAAAGTCCAATCCAGACATTCTTATATGGTAATAGGAATTTCTGTGAAGTTACAACAACATAAAAGACAATCTGTTATTCATGCTGTTTAGTCCAAAATCAGAAACCTTGGCCTGTTTGTGTCGTCCTCTGTATTTGCATTCAATTGCTGTCTATTTAGACAGTTATATAATATCAGTGAGTTGGTTACTCTGTTGTACAGTTGAATGAGTGTTCCCATAATGTTCTGCAAGTGTGAATGGAATAATGTATACTGGTCTTGCAATTAAGTGAGGGAGGTGTTCTCATGTTATTGTGTAATGTTTAGTCATATCTATAAATCATGTCGTGTCAATGTAACTGAGCCTCTTGTTGACAGATGTGTTTAGCCTACCCTTAATAATGTGTTTTCATTTCTATCCTAGTGTTTACCTATTTTTGTCCTCCATTCAAATAAATGGCTTGGTAAAGCTGATAGTAAGTTTTGTTTCCCGAAGCCTGTTACAATGTAGCAGGAGTATATACAATAGAATATAAAAACAAAACTACAACATGTCCATATTTTACTGTACCTGTTCCTCTATGTCATTCACAACCATCAGGTCTGCCCCCATGTTTAAACAGCTGTCTCTGCTCTCCTGCCAGGATCTCTTCTCACTGCTGACTTTGTAGAGACTTGGTTTTCTGGCAATCCATCCATCTGCAAGTCTTGAATCTGTTGAGCAAGTTTGAAAGAATTTGAGATTTTATGACCAGAACACGGGTGTCATACTGATATACTCCTTCACTACACCTATGGGCAAAAAGTACAAATCGTGTGCGGTTCTTCCTTTCTTACCCTACCTTCCATGTCAGTTTTTGTCTGCATCTTCCTTCCTGATGATGGTATGTAATGGTAGGATTCATCAATTTATTATAGAGATATTGCTTATAACACATTGTCACAAACAACTGGAGGTGAATATATCTTTTCATTATTTTATTTTCCTTTTGTATCCAAAAAATCTGGATATAAAACCTGCTGGCGGGCCAGTATCATTGACACCCCTGGACCAGAGGCTTAATAAGGAATAAGCTAGGGTGGTGAGTAGGTAGAAGGTATATTTTCTGCATTACTTCCATACTGTACCATCATCTTAACAATGTCTCCACAGACGCTCAAACATGCAACGGAACACAGAAGCAGACTATAAACACAGCTCCCTAATTGTACATAATGAAATGTAAAACATATCCCACAGACTGTTAGTCATTACATTTTCCCTCACCTAATTTGGTACGCAGCGTCTGAAGATCATCTCTCGCTCTGGTCAAGTTGTTGTAACTGGCCTGTAGCTGGGCTTTCTCATCCGACAGCATGGTGTTGCTAGTTTGCAAATCAGACTTCTCTCTGCTCAGATTGGTATAGTTGCTATTTAATTGTGACTTCTGTAAGATTAGATCGTTGTAACTTATCTGTAAGAGGTTTCTGTCATCAGTCAAGTTGTTGTAACGGGTCAGTAGTTGGGACTTCTCTTGAATCAAAATGTTGTGACTGGTCAGCAAGAGGTTCATCTGTTTATTCAGGTTGCTGTAAATCGTCTCTGACTGGACTGTGTTGTGGGTCACATTGTTGTCAGCTGTTAGTCGTTGAAATGCCCCATCACTGTTGTCGTTATTGCAGTTATTGTGCGATTTGTGTGATATGATGACAATAAGTAGAATCACACACAGCACCCCCAAACACGCTGTAGCCAGCTTGAATCCTGGGGGAAGCATGCAGTGGCATAATTTGCACTGTAAACATATTGTGCTGTATGTGAATGAAAGTTCACCTGAAAGGTTCTCATTTCAATAAGCCTTAGAGCCAATGTGAACGGAGACCAGCTGGGGCAGGGCTAGGGTGGAGTAATCACTCTCCGTTTTGGGCCTGTTAAACCGACCAAATGTGAAGGCAACTTTAGACTCATGTCCCCCACAGAGGACAGAATTAATTGCAGGTCTCAAGAGAAAAAAAATTCTGACTGGCTGACTGATCAGTGCAGGCATTGGCTGCATATAAGAGTGCCTCAATGGTGCTTATCGGTCTGTCATCGTATAAAAGCCACCCTCGGATAGGTGGTTGTGATTGGCCAGGCTCATTTTTGGCTGGGAGGAAATCAGTTTCAGTGTTAGATATTCCAGATAAACCAACCAAATGAGCTCTCTGATTTTAAAGGCTTTTCAGTCTCATGTCTTGAGGTAGTGTACTACGTATAATGAAATTCTTACTTGAAAGCTTCATCATGCACATTACCATGCAAATAAATTAGGGCTGTCAAAATAACTGATTCATTTTAATTTGAGGAAAAATAACTGATTAAAAAAAAAATAGCGCAGATTCCGTATGACCTTTTATTTGACCCCGAGCCGTTCTAGTCAGTAACCAATAGACTGTAAAATGAAGGAGAGAGATGTAAATGTGCTGCCTAGATTATTGATTGAAACATTTACTTTAAAAAAAACGTCCTGATGGTGTTGATAACCGGAGTTAGTCACTGGAGCAAAAATGATATATGTGATTAATTGAGATTAAATAAATCACAGAGTATGTAATAATTCAATTAAATATTTTAATCGATTGACAGCCCTAAAATAAATACAATTAAAAGAATAGATAGAAATGGCAATAGGTGTATGCTAATGAGTGCTTTGAGAACACTCATTAACATTCAGAATCAGTACATTAATGGAATACATAAACACTATATCTAGTGTTTTGAATGCAATATAGGCTACAATTGACAGTGAAGGTTGTTAATGAGCCACATGAATTAGTTGAGGTATTTATAGATACCAAATTACCTTTCTTGCTATGCCTGCCTATGCCCATTTTGTTGAAAATCTTACTGGTAGATATTTTGTCACCTTGGTCCCAGTAAGACCTGCTTTCTTCGCTATTGTCCACATCCACAAGAATGTCCTCTGCCATGTCCACTTTCTATTAACCTCTCAATAATAAGTGATAGACCCAAATCTGTTTTGCCCTTTTATCAGCGGCCTGCGCAAGCGTGGCATGTAAGAAGGAAGTCTGAGGGGTTACATGAGAGTATGTGCAACTGTGACCTCTCCAGTTGTGAGGCAGTTTGCTATCAATACAACTTCAGTGGGTCGTGTCAAAATCACAATATCAAACCTTAAAATCATCTTAATTTAGGTATAGATTGTAGGTATAGATTGTAGCCTATATAATGTTATGCAGTACGGTTATCTCTGATATGAGTGTTTGTGTGTGCATGTATTTGTGTGTGTGTTTGTGTGTGTGTGTGTGTGTGTGTATCTTTTTACTTGTTTGTGACGTTTCATCAGACAAGTCTGATGCCAAAACGTGTTGAATGAGTAAAAAGATAGTTGGGAGCAAATACTGGTGTGCTGGACTTCTTTTACGTATCTTGTTATGCATGTGCATTACCATCCCATCATAAGAAAGATATCCAAGAGAGAGGTTAATATTGCGTAACTGCTTCCTCTCAGTTGAAAAAGCAATTGTACACATTTTGCTGAGCAAGCAGCTTCATGCTGAAAACACGGAAATGCGTTAACCCCTTGTATCCTGAGAAGTGCAGCCTGCCTCAAAAGTCCTTCCTCTAATGACTCAATAAAAAATAGATTTTTCTTGGTAATAAAAAATAACAATAACAAATAAAAACTCAATCCAAAGCACAATTTGTCTCAAATGATGCTTGTTGTCAATTTATGTTGTGGAGTAATTTGTTTTTGATGGTGGATAATATTAGCTTTTTATAGCTTTTTGTTTTAATTAACAATAAATGTATCATTTAATAATACATTTAATATTTTTCGTATAAAGAACAGTATAATGTGTTTTGTAGTGGGCAATGGCAGATATAGACAGCCATGACTCTCCCATAGCATCTATGATTATATCCTAATGACCAATGTCTACAATTCAATTCAATTCAATTCAAATCACGTTTTTCATCCCCAGGGGGCATTTAAATGGCACAAAGAGCAACATATTCCACCACACTACGTTCATGAGGTCAGAATCCACAAAACACATTCCTATCCCATTCCAAATCCAATATTTGCATTAAATTTATTAATTTAGCAGATGCTTTTGAAAGCGACCTACATATGTCAATTAAATTACAAGGCTATATTCTCCCCAGAGCAACTCGGATTAAGTGCCTTGCTCAAGGGGACAACGGTGGAATTGAATTGAATGAAGCCGGCAATTGAATCCACAACTTTTCAGGCAACTGCATGCTAACCAGCTCCTTAACCACTACGCTATCAATGGTAACACATATTTGCTAACATGAGATAAAAAATATATATTTCCCAAATTATTGGACAGTTTGTATTGGTGGCCATGCACAGGCTGTAGAGTTCAATGACTGTACTGAATTCTGTCTGTTCTGAGTGATTTCAAATGCTGACGCCTGCTATGTTAAAATGCTGAGAGACAAGACTCTTGGCTTTGCTGACAATGAAAGATTGTGTGCACTGTCATGCTCAGTATGAGTATGAGACTAGGCCTTATCTTTATTCAGTCTTGTGAGAAGTCATCAGGATTGTATAGTGTTTTGACATAGTGTTAGAATACTTTATACCATTAATAGGCCTACCATTTTCTCAACAATAACAACATGGGATCCTTGCCTGGCCTGACACAGAAGGCTTTGGACTTGGCTGACTGGGGGCAGGAGTTTGCACTGGCTATAAATGGAGCTAAGACCCAAGACATGGTTATTAGGGCAGGAAGAGCTGCTAACATCCCCTGTCCTCCCTTACCTTTGATTGCTGGACAAAAAATCATTAGAGTCCATACCTTGAAACATCTTGAAGTTCAGTTTTAATCAGATTTTTCCTGGGACGCTCATGTCAAATATATGATTTCTTGAGTCAGACCCAAGATTCATTACCTCAGTGTGGTCTCCCATCTGATGTTTTAAAAAAAGTTTCATTCACCCTGTCCTGGAGTATGCCAGCCCAGTCTGGGGGGAGGGGGGGTTATATATGACCTTGATTATGAGTTTCACTTTTGTTGTTTGACTAAATTAAGGACTGTAAAAACACTAAGTTTTTCTAATATTTCTGCCATGTCGAAATCTGACATCTGAGCACAAAGCTTGACAAAACATGGTGAAAAGAAAAATATGTTTTATTTGTTGCCGTAAAAAGAATGTTTTTTCTTTTCAGACTTTTCGTTCTTTCATACGAACTCTTAGAAACCTTGTAGGTTCTCTCATATGGCCATGTGGTGGCGTTGCAGGATCATGAAGATCACACAGCAATCAGGATACAGTTTACTTCTATTTGGCTACTTCTATCACACTTCACAAGCTGTTTTGTAAAAAAAAAAAAAAAAAAACGTTCTGCCATGTTATTTGTATGTGGGCCTACATTTGTATAGATGAAGTGACTACGGCTATAGAATTCCGTGGCTTTGGACTTGGCCACTACCAAAAGGTTCTAAAGCGCTATGTTCTAAAATCTTTGGCCACTGCTGCTACAGAACACATGCATACTGGTCTAGGAATCTACAGAGGGAAGGATGTTGGGTGCAAAGACGAGGTAGTGTGCCTTGAAGCAGGTGGAGCTGGATCAAGAGAACCTGTAAATTGGTTTCCAGAGTCTCCATCGTCAGCTGTAAAACACTAAAGTGCTGCGCTGCACTTTACGGCTTCTACCTTATTTCTACCTCTGGTCCCTCTAAGGTAGGATTTCTCAACAGGGGCGGTACCGCCCCCTGGAGGGCGTTCGTACAACCTAGGGGGGCGCTGGGAACGTGGGGTTTTTTTTTTTTTTTTTTTTACATTTTAAACTTTCATGGTTTTTTTTACATATTTTTGGTGCAAAAATAGGCTGCCTGAAATAAATAGGCTATTTTCATTCATGGGTTTCTAACCCCTCTACCGTCCCAGCTACATTTTACTGTTTATCTATGCTCAGTGGTCATACAGTGCAGTTCGGGCCTGCACACCATAATAGACATAGACACCATGTCTATGCTGCACACGCCCGGACTCACGTCCCCCAGCCCCAGCCATCGTCATCTCTATAGTAACGTTGATAAACATAACCCAATTTCGCGGCTTAACAGTTCAATAACCAATAAAAATGTACACAATTCACTGTGACGTCTTCATCTTTAATAAAACAACACAAACAAACATGGCGGATAGCAAGAAAAAGTGCCGACAGTACAATGCAAATTACATCAATTATGGATTTATTCCTTCACCGATGAACACTACTTTACCTATGTGCCTGCTCTGCGATCACGTTTTCTCGAATGAGGCCATGAAACCCTCGCGGTTACAGGAACATTTAATTAAAAAACATCCCGACAAAGCATCCAAAGATCCGACCTACTTCAAGTCTTTGAGGGATCAGCATTCAAGGCGTCCTACCATCAACACCCTGTTTGCCCGGAATGCCAATCAAAGTGAGAGCGGGTTGGTGGCGTCTTATAATATTGCTTTATTAATTGCCAAGTCTGGCTTACCGTTCACTGTGGGTGAGTCTCTGGTAATTCCGGCAATAAAAGAGGCCATCTCCACTGTCATGGAGTGGGACGCTACGCCAGTCATCAAGGCCATCCCGCTCAGCAATGATACTGTTGCCCGGCGCATACGGGAGATGTCACTCGACACTGAGCAGCAGCTGTGTGCCACCTTACGTGTGTGTCCCTTCAGTATCCAGCTTGACGAGACAACAACTGCCGACAACAATGCCCTCTTAATGGGCTATGTGCGTTATTTGTCTGGGGGGGATCTGAAAGAGGACGTCTTGTTTGGGCAGTATCTCACCACCGACACTCGAGGGCAGACAATATTCGCCGCCCTGACTTCCTGCAGGAGAGAGCCATCCCAATGGAGAACATCATCGCCTGTGCCACAGACGGAGCGCCAGCTATGGTCGGCAGATACCGTGGCTTTGCGACGCTCCTAAAGCACCAGGTCCCTCACGTGCTGACCATGCACTGTGTACTGCACCGTCACAACCTAGTAGCAAAGAACATATCCGACTCACTCCATCAGTCCCTTAATGTAGCGGTCAAATCAATAAACAAAATTAAATCCCATGCTTTGAATGACCGGCTCTTCAGGCAGCTATGTGGGGAAAATGACGAATCCTATCAGCGCCTGCTTTTCCACACAGAGGTGCGCTGGCTCTCCAAGGGGAACTGCTTGGGCAGGTTGTGTGAGCTGTTCCCCTCGGTCCTCGAATTCTTGGGAAAGGCCGATGCTACGTTGAAAGCTCAGCTATGGTCCTGCCGCCACGATGTGTTCTATCTTTCGGACTTCTTTGGGAAGATGAACGAGGTGTCGCTGAAGCTCCAGGGGAATGGTGTGACTCATCCATTCGAGGGCCGCCATACGCAGTCTTCTCACAAAGCTGGAGCTGTATGGACAAAATTTGAGCAGGCGTCAGTTTCACAACTTTCCACAGTTGACCAAGGTAGGCTAATAATTAATTATTAGGCTACCATTGTCATCATTCTTTTGACTACACACCAATTACCTCACATACAATTTCCTTGAATTTCCCCAGGGGGATAAATAAAGTTTCTATCTATCAATAAAATAACTTACTGTAGCCTACTTACTACTTACATTCAGGTGCTGGATGAACTGACTGATGGCCATCTGCTGGTTTACACGGACCACTTGAAGGCATTCAAGGCAGATATGGAGGTCCGTTTCAGAGATCTGGACCAGTTAGCCGTCCCCGATTGGGTGATGGAGCCGCTCCAACAAGATGTTGCCAGCAGTGAGGTGGCTATCCAAGAGAGCCTCATTGACCTCCAAAATGATGCTGAGGCGATGGCCACGTTCCGTACCTCTGGTTGGCGAGCGTTGTGGATAACCCATGGACAGCGGTTCCCTCAGTTGTGGGAGAGAGTTCACCTTCTCCTCCTCGCTTTCCCCACGTCCTATCTTGTCGAGCAGGGATTCAGCCAAGCACTGCACATGCAGTCAAAATATCGCAACCGCCTAAACTTGATCAGCTCTGGTGCTCTAAGATTGAAATTGACCTCTCAATGTCCAGACGTCAAGACGCTGGCAGCGAACCATCAACCACAGGGCTCTCATTAATTTTGTTTCATAGCCCGTTTTCCGTTCGCTTTTGTTCTGCAGCTGCTCTAAGCGTAGTCTGCACGAAAGACCGTTACTTATTAAATACGTATAAATATATATAGGCCTAAACTGGCCTCACGCGCGGAATCTGTTTTTTGATTGTTGCGATGTGCGATGTTGTTCACGTGATGTGCACATGATTTTTTTCCATGATAAAATTGACACGTCTTGTTGCCTACATTTATTGTTCCCTATTGATTTAAAAAAAAATTAAAAATCATTACAACCAATGCTGATGTGGTAGTGTTTTTTTTTTTTTTTTTTACCCAACCAGTCTCATATTGCTTCTAACAGTGGGCTAAATCTGCTTAATAATAAAATAGGCATAGGGACATTTTCTTACAATACCAGAAGAAACCAAAACAGCACAGAAATGGGCTCGTTTTTTTATTTAAGCAATATAGCATGAGTGTGAGTGGCCTATAGCCTACCCAGGGGTGTAGGTTTTTTTAATATATTTTTTTTAGTTGTGGGGGGGGGCACCAGAGGATCAAAGTAAGGTCAGGGGGCGTTTGCTCAAAAAAGGTTGAGAACCACTGCTCTAAGGGCTGATTCAGACTGCATGTATTGCGTGAGCGTGTCAGTTGCATGGCGTGTCCATTTTTATTTCGGCTCCCATGTTAACAGGTTAGAGCTTGTACACTGCCTGTGTGACACGCATGTCTCAGGCGCTGCTTTAGAAATAGGACCAATGCCTATTTTTCATGCGGCACACAAACGTGTTGGGAGCGTTTCCATTCAAAAGAAAAAGTGAAGAGATGTTTTAATAGGCAGAGGTGCCACCACAGCGTCAGGCACATTTCTGATGCGCAAAGACATAGAAAACGCCACGCAGCCGCCACAACTGACAAGCAACAGAAGCGCCACGTTCAGGCCACACAGGCAGTCTGAATCAGCCCTAAGGGCTCCTCCACACTGCCTGTGTGGCGTGAGCGTGTCAGCTTTGTGGCGTGTCCATTTTTATTTCGGCTCCCATGTTAACAAGTGAACTAAACTACTGTATAACAATGTATTTGTTGCACGGTTGGTGTGATTATTCATAAAACTAAAGGTGCTTTAAGCGAGCCACCAAATCACTGACGAGATGCACATTTAGGAAAGTTTCAATTGCACGGGAGGGAGGGGGACGAAGTAGCGAGCTAGCTTTCTGTTTTGTTTGAATGTCAACAGAAGTGACGTTACCCAGCATTGCTTAGGCAACTCAAGGCTTTAGTGTCAAACAACACTCTGAGGTTAATTTTAAACTCACAGAAATGGCCATGGTGCTGGACACATCTTCTGAAGTGGGAAACTTAAAAATACTAATTTCATTGTATACCTGTATGTTGAACATAATTTGGAAATAACATTACACAAAGTGCAGAGGATTCATTGTATATAGTACATGTATTGACCAAGATGTGCTAAAAGATCTATAAAACAATGTACTTGGATTCTTATTTATATAGTCTATGATTTGAGTATACAAGCGAGCAAAATCTGTTGCAGTTTATATATTACTGTAAAAAGGCTACTGATTATCAATCATGGTCTAAAAGAAAACACAGACACACTCTATTATTGTCATTGTGTAATTAACAAGATCTCAAGCTTAAAAGGCTCAAGCACTGATGTTGCTACTCGAAAATCCGAGCACTTGAGTACTCTGTGCAACCCTTAGTACCCAATACACTGAAAATGAGTTGGGTCACAACTTAAACTAGACTGCATTTCCGGCGGGAACTGCGAAAGTGTGCTTGCCCTGGTCCGGTCACCAACGTGAGCAGACAGTGACATACGCTATGCTGAACCTGGCTTGATCCAAGCATTCTAACAGTGCCTTTCAGTGTTGGAGCAATGGCAATACCTCAAAAGCTCTATTCAACTATTGCCTTGCGGGGTGAATGCGGTTCGTTGGCTTTTACCTGTGGCGTGCCTTCGAATTTAGCTTCTATGACTAAAATCAAATCAATAAAATAAAACAACAGCAGTGATTGGCTTCAAAAATAAATAATGTCACGCGTCTTGCACCTCTCAAACTGGGCTATCAGGTAACCTAGAGAAAAATTTGAAATTATGAAATATGACTAAGGCATTAAAATGCTGCTTGTTTGTCAGGATACTTTTTCACTGATTTATTTTAGAAATATGAGCTATGAGTGTGAATGTTATATATTCCATCCCCTAATTCTGTTTTACTGGTTTATTTGACAAATAATCTATATGGATTTGCTCTATAAAGACCTTATGTCTTTGGGATTGTTTTGAGAGCCTATTGATGTATCTCAGAATAAAGGAATGTCCACAACATTAGTGATGGGGTTTTTTTTGTGTGTGAATGTATTTTACTTAACTCATTGAATGTAGCTGGATACTCATGAACGCATGTCTCTAATAGCCACAATAGGAGTAATTTTAGCAACACCGTATTTTGTGTGGCCCATAATGACCCAGTGGATCATGAAAATGTGCCAAAATTCACATTCCTTGCTTCAGTATAGGTTTAAGGTCTGGGGCAGGGATTTGACATTCTGTGACTTCTTCATTGAGGGCTTGCTTAGCAGCACTGTCCGCTTTCTCATTTGCCCTCAGACCAACATGGCCTGGGACCCAGCAAAAAACTACACTCAAGTTCTGGTTCTTTAGACGTTCTAGTTGATCAAGCTCAGCTTTGGTTGTACTTTTTGTGTGACATTAAAGCCTACTGGAAAGATTTTTAATGGCAATTTAATTGAATGCAATTTACTTTTACGATTAAATAAAATTAATTTATCCCTCTCACCCATAGTTTTCTATTTATTTACAAATGTACATAGGCCTACTGTAATTACATTTATACAGTTATTCTACTGATCTTTATACTATTCATCCTGCACATTAACTTATTCTTACTACTCTTATAATGTTGTTTCTGCACTACAATGACACTATTTCCACACGGCACATAGCTGTATGTTATGTACATATCTGTTATATATTTGTCATATTGAATATCCATATTTATTCTGTTTTATTATATTCTGTTAATACACTGCATATATCTATATTATTATTTCTACTATTATAATGTTACTGCTACATCTACATAGCCTACATTATTCTACTTATTGTATGAGATAACTGCTAATACACTGTACATATTTATATTTAATTCATATTACTCTAAACCACGTTCTGTAAATCAACTGTATACTACTGTCTACACTGCACTATATTTCTTGACCTGTCTCTGTATGTTTCATCACCTTTCTATACTTTGCCTCACATTGCAACACAGCTCAGATCTTTGGTTGCTATGAAGGCCAGTTGTTCTAAATGGATGGTTGCTATGGCCAAAGGCCAGTTCTATCTCTGCTGTTGTCAAGCCGTTGTCAAGCGGGCATATCGTAGAATTCTGATTAACCTTATCTCATTGAAAACATCTCTATTTTACTTAGCCCACTTCCATACAGTGGGTCCCATTAAGAAGTGGCCACTTCATTCACCGTGATTACCGTGATTCACACAGCAGCATTATTAAACTAGAATTGCGGTTCCGAGGAACTGCAAGAGTGGGTTTGATCTGGGGCACGGAACTCGGCCTCATCCAAGGATTCCAACGGTACCTCATTTATGAAAATCGGGCACACGGATCAAAAGTTATCTGCATCAACGCAACATCCAATAAGCTAAAACGCATAAATAACGTGGTTGCTATGCTGGTTGCTAGGGTAATCATGCTTGTTGCTCAGGTGGTCGCTAGGTTAGAAGGCCAGTGCCTCCTGAGAGGCCTGAAGGGTCAGTTCTGAGGTTGTTGACTGCTGAAACCGAAAAATGGACTGCATTTTCTTAAAAGACAATGTGACTGAAGTGCGGGCAAAGTTTGCACAGAAATGTACGATTTTTCCCACCCTCATCGACCTTGTCATAAAACTTGTTTAAATGATCACACGACGCCTCCTTGCTGCTTTGTCGTCTACATCAGCCTTTCTCAAACTTCTTTGACCTGAGGCCCAGTCAAGGCATACTTTGGGGTCATAGGGCCCACCTACATGAACCCACCCCCCATCAAATTGTAATATCATCACAATTATTATTATTTTTATACTATATTGCTATACATGCACTTCAAAACAGTCAATGTTTAAAGTGCTAAGATTGTTCACAAAAGTTTGTGAAAGCATGCACATCAGAGTACTGCTTTACTAATGTAAAATATAATTAGGCCTACACTAGTTTCATTGTTTTTGCATTGTTGCATGATTGATATGCTATTTAATTACATTTCATTTGAATGCCTGAATGTAAGAATTCAGGAAACACAATACCAGCTTTTAACATTTCTGTTGTTTACTAGTTTATGTAAATCACATAACACATGAACTGTTTACATACTACTGATAGCCCATTACTGTACACAATAGATTAGTATCTTCAAATAGTCAAGGTTGTTGACTGCTGAAACCGAAAAATGGACTGCATTTTCTTAAAAGACAATGTGACTGAAGTGCGGGCAAAGTTTGCACAGAAATGTACGATTTTTCCCACCCTCATCGACCTTGTCATAAAACTTGTTTAAATGATCACACGACGCCTCCTTGCTGCTTTGTCGTCTACATCAGCCTTTCTCAAACTTCTTTGACCTGAGGCCCAGTCAAGGCATACTTTGGGGTCATAGGGCCCACCTACATGAACCCACCCCCTCCTCCTACCCCCCATCAAATTGTAATATCATCACAATTATTCTTTTTTTTATACTATATTGCTATACATGCACTTCAAAACAGTCAATGTTTAAAGTGCTAAGATTGTTCACAAAAGTTTGTGAAAGCATGCACATCAGAGTACTGCTTTACTAATGTAAAATATAATTAGGCCTACACTAGTTTCATTGTTTTTGCATTGTTGCATGATTGATATGCTATTTAATTACATTTCATTTGAATGCCTGAATGTAAGAATTCAGGAAACACAATACCAGCTTTTAACATTTATGTTGTTTACTAGTTTATGTAAATCACATAACACATGAACTGTTTACATACTACTGATAGCCCATTACTGTACACAATAATACTGTGCCCATTCATTAACATTAAACATCAGGCGTCTTGTTTACACATTTAAACCATATTTGCACTTCGAAATTCGCTTCCAAATTGTAGTAACTACATCTACGAAGTCTAAGGAAGATATCTATAAACATACTACATGGTTAAGATACATTTTGACAGAACTACAGACTTCGTGAAAGTAGCCTAGTAGCCCTACATAAAAGGCTCCATTAACTTCATTGCAAAATCGCGGTTGGTCTGTTTACACACTAAAACCATATTTACACTTTGAAATTCGCTTCCAAATTGTAGTAACTACATCTACGAAGTCTAAGGAAGATAATCATGTAGTCTGTTCATAGATAAGATACATTTTGACAGAACTACAGACTTCGTGAAAGTAGCCTAGTAGCCCTACATAAAAGGCTCCATTAACTTCATTGCAAAATCGCGGTTGGTCTGTTTACACACTAAAACCATATTTACACTTCGAAATTCGCTTCCAAATTGTAGTAACTACATCTACGAAGTCTAAGGAAGATAAAACTGTAGTCTGTTCAACGATAAGATACATTTTGACAGAACTACAGACCTCGTAAAAGTAGTACCTAAAATGAGTGTGATAAATGGCCATCACGTAGCCTAAAGCATATAGCACTAGCATATGACAACAGCAAATAGCTAACGTTTACGTTAGCCTGACTTACTTATCGTTGACGTTGACCCGACACGTTTATAAGTTAGACCATAGACCAGGGGTCGGCAATTACGTTTGGACCCGGGCCAATTTTTTTTCAGACAATGGCATCGCGGGCCATAGCTTTTGTAATGGGGGGGGGGGGGGGGGGGTTATAGGCCTACTATTTAAATTATTAATTATTATATTATATTAAAATAAACATCATCTAACTTTTAAAATGCATTTAATTTAATTCCATTAAAAACGTTTATTTGCTTATGTGCGCTGTTTTTATGCCGCCTGCTGCATCTCCTGTCGTCTCTCATGAAACAGGCGACTTGCCTAGCAACTTGCCGTAACTAATGTGTAGGCTACAAATATTATTCTTTTGGATGACGTGTAAATGATTAGCTGAACATTGCTATATGCTAGTTATCGATGCAAAATGTCGTTGTCAAAAGCCTTGAAAAGAAAAATTTATTCAGAATGCAGGACCTACAAAGAAGAATGGAAGCAGAGGTATGTGTTGAGCCTGCCTGCATTTCTTAAGCCTATTAATTTAACGAAACATAGGCTATTTTTGACCTTGCCCACTGGAAGAGGGAGACAGGACACTTGTTTTTTTTTTGCACAAGATTACGCGCACTCGCGTGCCAATACCGTTCCGACCTGTGCGTCATGGATAACTGCAAGGATGTTCCACCTGTTTTGTCACTTTAGTAGGACTATCATCTATACCTCAATAAATGTTTTGAAATTGATGGGATTGCTGTAGGCCTTTTTTTCTTTTTAAAAACATGGGGTTAAAAAAAAAATTCATTCAACAGCAAATTAACGTCATCTCGCGGGCCAGATAGAATCAATGGCGGGCCAAAATTGGCCCGCGGGCCACTATTTGCCGACCCCTGCCATAGACTGATAAGGACGTCCATCAAAATTCCGTGTGTATCCTGTGTATCTTTCGTGCTGCTATCCTGTTGCCTTTTCCCTGTTGTTCCGGCAACAAGGTTTTTACGCGATATTTGCCACATCCCAGAGAGTTGTTGTTTGGTGGGTCAGGTGACGAGCCGTCGAATCACAGCACAGCACCCAGAATGCATTGCAACACACCGTCTAGAAGGGACTCAGCCTTAGGTCGGCTTTAAATGGCATACAGAACCGATAGTAATATAACGTTGTCTGTAAGCTCCACAGATCGTGGCAAGACAATTGAATTGATTGTGGACTTCTTGCTGGGCAACGATGAGTAACTTGATAAGTAATGCAGCGTGGATATGCATAATATCTGTATGAAAGTGTGTTTCTCAATGTAATAATCTATATAACTGTACACATGACTAAGTTAAAATGGAGCTAGCTGGGTATGGGACTGGGCTGAATGGATTGGTGAAATACTTTATTTATTTATTTTTTTAATGACCTATATGAACATGGTTTGGCTTTAAAAAAAAAGAGGAGACAGCGCGACTTTTTTTACATGACCTTTACACTTAGTGCTGGCAAGGCATTGAACTGGGCTGAATGGATTTGGAAAATATATATATATATTTTTTTTAATGACCTGTATCAACATGGTTTGGCTTTAAAAAAAAGATGAGACAGCGCTTCGCGCTGGCAAGGCATTGAACTGGGCTTCATTCAAGGATTCCAACGGTACCTCATTCATGAAAATCGGACATACTGGTCAAAAGTTACATGCACACACCTTCATATACACAGACAGCCCAGCCCAGCCCATTATAGCTCTGCCAGGTGGCTTAGAACTCTTCCAGGTGCAAGCTTAAGCAATAGGGCTTATTCGCAAACACCGCCGCGGCCATATTGTTGATATGACATTCCAGTTCTATAGGCTATATTCTATGTGACAATCGCCTGTAGCGCGTAGATAGACCTCTCCAGAATAAGTCCCGCCTCCGTAACTTCCGTATCCATCCAATTTCCGGGCGTGGATTGTCTATGGGGAATAACATGGCGTTTCGAAATATCATACCGGTAAAACATCTGTAGGTAGCGAAGTTGAAAAAGCTGGTGGGCAGATTGGCCTACACACTTCTGCCATATAGTTTCCACTGGATTTTTTGATTGTCGGTGCCGTTTAAGTAGTATACTATAGACTATACTACTCAAACGGCACCGAAAATCAAAAAATCCAGTGGAAACTAGATGGCAGAAGTGTGTAGGCCAATCTGCCCAGCAGCTTTTTCTACTTTGTCACCTACAGAGTTTGACAGGTACGATCTTTCAAAACGCCATGTTATTTCCCATAGACAATCCACGCCCGGAAGTTGGATGGATACGGAAGTTAGGAGGCGGGATATATTCTGGAGAGGTCTATTTGAGCTGAGCAGAGCACAGTAGCCTAACGGCTTCATCTCGTCAATATAAGTAAATAAACGTATGGACCCATATCTAATAGCAAGTAAAGATCCGTCATTATTGTCAACTGTAAATTACCCCGATATTTATTTTTAGCCTAACTGTCTTGTTCATACATCGGCACACGTCGCAGCTGAAGGGGACAAGCGTTCAAGTCGCCTGAGTCAAGGTCGGCGAACTTATATTTGTTCCACCAACGACATCGTCTAACATTGCCATGGTCGCAGAGAATAAAGTTGCATCTCATTGGACTGCAATTGTATCTTGCGTTTGCCTGTTGCTCACAACCTGCAGCCAAGGACTTTGCTAAAGTAGTTTAAAGTGGGTTAGCCAGTGATCGTTTTTGTCTGATAACTTCTACAGGAGGATCTATGATGCAACTACATGTCTTGCAGAAAGGGCTAACATATTCTCTGTAACATTTCCAAAATCCAAGTGAACAAAACACTATACAAATCAGAAGTATCTACTGATATCTTTCTCCGCTGAGTTTGTTCCTACTATTTGCCACTTGCCGTGCCACTAAGACAAGCTGAAAAGGGCGCATCATGAATAAATATATTAGCCTTTAGGCTACTGTAAACGTTGGCTAACATTGCCTACCTAGCAATGCTATGCAAATGCAATTATGTCCAAAGGTAATCTATGGTAGGCGACTACATCAGGCTACTGCTGATGTCTCCGCATTGCATAGGGGCAGCTGTCTGCGCTGTCTAAAACGTATTTAACTTAAGCCCACAGAGGACAATATAATATAGTATTAATAATACAAATATAATAATGGCGATGTGAGGAGTTGGCTGTAAGTTTATAGCCTAGGCTATTTATCATATGTAGCCACAAGTCTCTCCTGCGCTGACTACTTCTCAGTCTCATTCTCTTCTCGTTTTCTGACCATGTCAACATTGAGCAACGAAAATAAGGGAGATTTTCCGGGTTACTCACCCAAAATACAGGGGAATTTCAACATTCGTCTTTCTGTTGCTATGCTGAGAGCAAGAAGTCGTAGGACTACAAAACTGCTGCACTAATTAAACGAGGTGTGAAGCTAAGCTAGGTCTAATGAGATTGTCATCAAATCGTGCTCTCTCCCACACTGTTCTGATCACTCTCAAGCAAAACGATGCTTTAAAAACATATTTTCGCTGCAAGGGCAGGGGGTACAGGACAACAGTAAAGAGACGGCCAAGTCCGATGGGGCTAATGTTATGAAAGTAATAAAATATGGGATATTTTACGGGAAAATATTAAAACAGGAAGACACCTGGAAAAAAGTTGACAGGTAGGCTATGTTTCTGACAGTGGGTGAATCTAGGGCTATTTGCTGTTAGAACGGCCTGTATTGCTGTTGTTAGAACGGCCTGCACTGTAGCCTAGGCCTATTGCACAACATAGGCCTACCATCACGTTAAATTTTGTACAAATAAATAAATAGCCTACAGCGATCATACCGGTGCTGTCGCGCTTGTCAATTGACAGCTGCATTAAATAGACCCACCTATGCATTTTCTATATCAACAAAATGGCCGCTGCGAACGTTATTACCTGTTTATTACGTAGATCGAATAAGCCTAATTAGAGCTGTGATGTCACAATCGAAATTTGAATTCTGAACATTCCGCCATTCATTTCAATGGGCCCAAAAAACGCAGAAAAACGGGAATACCGCGAAAACTACAAGGGCCAGCGACACGAAATCAACAAGCAAGTTACACCGGTTCGGGCCTGAATTTTTGGAGTTCGAACCGACATCAAACCCACTAATAATAATAAGAAAACTTAAGAAGAACAATAGTGGTCTTGCTGGATCAAACCCACTAATAAGAAAACTTAAGAAGAACAATAGTGGGCTTGCTCCGCAAGCCCACAGCATGGCAAAGCTGGCTGTGGGCAAAGCTGGCTGTGGGCTTGCTGGATCAAACCCACTAATAATAATAATAATAATAATAATAAGAACAAATAGAAACACAATGGGTGCCTTCGCAGCTTCGCTGCTTGGCCCCCAATAAGAACAAATAGAAACACAATGGGTGCCTTCGCAGCTTCGCTGCTTGGCCCCCAATAATAAGAAATCATAGAAACACAATGGGTGCCTTCGCAGCTTCGCTGCTTGGCCCCCAATAAAACTTAAGAAGAACAATAAGTGTGCTGCTTTGCAAGCACACTTAATTATCAGTGTACAATCATGTAAATAATAAATACAAATAGGTTTATGAAAGCAGTGAGATTAATTTGCATAAGATCAGAATGTTTGGGGTTTAGCATTATGGAAAAAAGAACTAGTTTATTCTTAAAGACCCCCTCCGGTGAAAATCAAGTTTGTAACCTTCTGTATGATATCTGCTATATTTTACAAGACATATCACAAGCAAAATAAGTAGTCAATGTCATGACCAAGGAATTCTGCTTTGGATTTCTGGCCGACTGATCATAGCCTCATGCGACAAATATACATATAAACCAGGGTTGTGCACAATTCAAATTGCAATTCTGCTTTCCTGTTTTTCTCAATTGAAATGTAAGTGAAATTCAAGAACTAAATTGGAATTTAAGAGCCAGTTTCAATTCAATTCTGGAATTTTGCACAAGCATGATCTAAACCATTTTAAGGCCATGAGGGGATTTTCCATGAAAAAATAACCTTCTGAACATACACTTTTCAGGAGCAGAGAAGAGTTTTAGGGGTGTAATAAACTGCTGGAATCTGACTTTAATAAAACATCCACCATCATTATACATTATTTGATAGGGCAGATAGAAACAGAGGAGATGATAAGAGGAGAGGAGTTCTTACCTCCATCTTTAACACTAGGAGAGAAGTATGGGTAAAGTTTCTCAGTGAAGGTAACATTAGCATAAGAGTAGAGGAGATACCAACAGTCTGCATCATAAAAGGAGACCAGACCTGCCTCATAATCCACAAACACCCCCACCCTCTGGGGCTTCTCTTTCGGGGAGAGGGGAACAGATGGACTATCTAGTGCCTTATACTCAATCCCATTACGCAGCCATATTGTCCAGTATCCATTCTTAAGGCTCAGATTTATGTCTCCCTTCCTGGAAATGGACTCTCTGGCCACCCCTAAGCTCCACGCAGTCTTCCCCTTGACCTGAACCTCATAGTAGAATCTGCCTGCAGAAAACCCCTGTTTTCCCAAGACACTACCAACAGGACTGAACCTTTTTGGGTTGTCAGGGACGTTCTGTTTTGTGTCACCACGTCTCACTTGTTTCCCATCAGCAGACAGGATGAGATGGGCATGTGCTGTGTCAGGATCCAGAGTCACATCCACTAAAACAGAGAAGATATGACAGCTGAAAATGTATTTAGTCTGAAACAAAATGATGCATGCTATGAGAAATGTTTGTGAGGAATGTTTTATAGAAATTGTCTGTGACAAGTGCAATATGGAGACTATGTAACCATGTAACTTGTGCATGTTCCAAATTGTCATTGACAATAGTAGACAAAGCAGTCATGAAGGTAAATGGAGGCTATTTTGAAGAATCAAATACATAAAACATATTAAGTTTTTTAACTTAAGAAAACAAAGTATGTTTCATGAGTCAACAACACAAAATGTGATGATTGTCAGAGTTTAAAAAGTACCTGCATGACTTTTAATTCTCTTCATGTCATGTGATTCTGTGGAGGAGAATACATGTAAAGTAAATGAATGTCAAATGCAATTCTTCTGTATGATAGAGATAGTTGGATTAGACAGAAACCAAATTGTGAAGTGCAGAGCAAATAAAATGATGCTGGCAGAGTGTTTGATCCTATTTTTCAAGTACAGTGGACAAGGGGCATAGGTTTGATTTGGAAAGTGGTGAGGACAGAAAATTAGGGGTGAATATTCCTTTGGGCCCTAGGCTATTTGGAGGGTAAGTTATACACTTAATTTAAAGCTCTTACAGTATTTTGTTCATTGTAAGGGCCATCCATAATGTGCTGAGTGTAGAATGTGTGAGCTATTCAACTGAGAAGAATAGGGGAGGGAATGGATGCAGAGCTGCATGCAGAATGTGGAATGTAAATTAATGTAAGTTCAAAATTTTTGCCGAAGTACCAAGAATGTGGCTTACAGGAGTGCTACTTCACTGATATATGTATCACAGTCAGGTGTTCTTTGAGTTCAAGGGCATGTCCAATGCTTTACAAATGTTAAATTGACTTGTTAGAGGTACAGTCAGTGATTGTACACAATTTCAAACCCATGACATATTTTGTCACATTCAGTGATGTTGTCACAATCCAGCTACCCATCCTGTGAAAAACAAAAAACAAAAAAACAACGGTGTCTGTAGGTAGCCAGACTCCAAAAACTGGAAACAAACAAAGGGGGGGCAGCCTGACCTAAAAACAAAAATGAAACACTGTATTGAGTTTCTCTGAGATCACTGAAGGGAGGGGTGAGGTACTGCTCTGCTATTTTTGTTCAGGTTTTTTGCACAAAAGCATTTGCTAAGAAATTTAAATATAAACATGAACAAACACAACGTTGTGTGCAATAACTGACTGCACCTTTAATTTCCGAATGTGTAAAAAAAAGTTATGTCTTTGGGCATTGTAGCCTTTATTGGATAGGACAGTGAAGAAAATAACTTTGCAACAACAACAACAAAAAAACTTTCACTTGTTATTTTCTGAAAGCCTTAAAAAAGCCTTTAATTAATTGGTTCTTTTGATTGCTAGATAGAGAACGCCAGCCTTAAAAGCTGTTTTTTAGCTTTTCACTCTGGAGAAGACACACTGTCCAAATGTGTACGCCCATTTAATTAAAAGTGTTTTTAATTTAATGCAAAGCAGTGTGCCTTTTGTTTTTTGGGAAGACTTTTTACAGAAATATACAAGTCAAAGTTATTTTTGTTGCAAAGTTATTTTCTTCATTGTCCTATCTAATAAAGGCTAAAATGTCCAAACACTTTTATAAAGTGTTCACTTGTAACTGATAACGTAGAGAAAGATGTCACCAGCCACACAGGCCACATGTTTGAGCCCCTCCTCTTCCTTCTGGACACCCAGTGGCTGGAGGGCTGTTGCATCTGCATTTGCAGCTGGAGCCTTTCACACTGTTTTGCACAGTTAATGTTTTCAGGGAGGTTTGTGGGAGAATCTGCTGTGCCGAGTGTGACACGCTGTTTCTCAGAATTTTCTATAAATGTTCAAACATTTGCGTTTGGATATAAAATGCACACTGTTGACAAACACTGTCCAATTAAATTCAGGTCTAGTTACCATTTGTCATATTTTTCGAAGTTTGAAATATAATTGTTTTTGTGTGCCCATTGGAAAATATCTGTTGAATTGTACTGAATACTCACTGTACATGTTTACTGTATATGTCCACTTTTATAGTACATACAATAGCTCCTTTCATATACTTAAAATGTTTTATATATGAGCTATATATGACAGTAATATATTGTGTGGCTATATTAATATTGTATCAGTAACTGGAATCATCACTTTTGTGACCTGAAATGGTAACACATACAGAGAGTCTGTCTGCTGGCTTTTTGTGTCACTATTTTCAGTTATGGCCTCAAGTCCTGCATAACGCATGTTGTTGGCTACAACTGTTTTAAAGCAGACCTGTGTTGTCATATTCTTTTGTCAGAGTCTCTCAACCCCACAGACACCCACTGGTATCTCTGGCATGGAGGTGTGAAGCTAGTGCACAAACTAGCAACCTCTCAAAACAGAGACATATTTCACATAACACATTAACAAAAAAATGAGGGAATACAGAGCTTGCAACAAATTGGAGACTGATTCAGAGCTTTAACTTCAGTGCATGGTCCACTTTCACACACGCAAAGGCGAAGAGGAAAGAATCAGAATGTAAATATGTACATTTGATGTGAATTCAATTAGATTTTGCAAACTGTTAATCACAGCAACGAGCACTGTTAGATTACATTACATTACATTACATTACATTACATTACATTTGCCTGACGCATTTTTAGCCAAAGCGACTAACAACATGGTAAACAGTTTAAGTTTTAGAGCAATTCTCAACAATATTAGGACAATTTAAAAAACATTAGAGTACAGTAAGAATAAGTGTATCAGTGAGTGCTGTTTTTAACAGTTACGTGTCAGTTTAAGACGGCTGGTGAGTGCTAGGATCAGCAAGACTTGTTGTAAGTGTTGCTATGAGAGGAGATGTTCTCTAAAGAGCTGGGTCTTCAGGAGTTTTTTGAAAATGGAGAGGGATGTCCCTGCCCTTGTAGGAACTGGCAGTGTGTTCCACCAGCGAGGAACAACAGATGAGAAAAGTTTGGATTGGCCTGAGCGTACCGGAGGTAGAGCTAGACGTCGTTCGTCTGAGGAGCGCAGCGGTCTGGAGGTAGCGTATGTCTGTATGAAGGCATTCAAGTAGGTGGGAGCAGAACCGGAGACTACTTTGTAGGCAAGCGTTAGAGCCTTGAATTTGATGCGGGCTGCCATAGGTAGCCAATGTAGCTGGATGAGTAGCGGGGTAACATGTGCCCTCTTGGGTTGGTTGTAGACCAGGCGCGCCGCCGCGTTCTGAATCATCTGAAGTGGTTTCACTGCGCAGGCTGGGAGACCTGTCAGGAGGGCGTTGCAGTAGTCGAGTCGTGAGATGACTATTGCCTGAACCAGAAGTTGGGTGGCATATTGAGTTAAAAGTAAGTCCTGATTTTCCGTATATTGTAGAGTGCGAAACGCATGACCGGGCGACTGAGGCAACATGATCTGAGAAGTTTAGTTGGTTGTCGAGAACAACTCCTAGATTTCTTGCAGTCCTGGTAGGTGAAACAGACAGGGAGTCAAATTTGATGTTGATGTCGTGGTGTATGGTAGGTTTAGCTGGGAGGACCAGCAGTTCAGTCTTTGAGAGGTTCAGCTGGAGGTGGTGTGCCTTCATCCATGTAGCTATGTCTGAGAGGCAATCCGAGATCTGTGCTGAAACCAAGGGGTCATCAGGTGGAAAGGACAGATAGAGCTGTGTGTCGTCTGCATAGCAGTGGTATGAGAAGCCATGCGAACGGATAATCTGTCCCAAGGAGGTGGTGTAGATAGCAAAGAGAAGGGGGCCCAGTACTGAGCCCTGGGGGACCCCTGTGGTGAGATGGTGAGGTGCAGATAGCTGACCAAGCCATGATACGTTAAACGAGCGTCCTGTGAGGTAGGATTCAAACCAGGAGAGAGCAGAACCGGAGATTCCCATGTTAGCGAGTATAGAGAGAAGGATGCGGTGATTAACCGTAAGGGTTAAGCAGATAAGTTAAGCAGAATGAGTACTGATGACCGAGCCGTAGCCCTGGCTTCTTTTAAGGCTTCTGTTACAGACAGCAGAGCCGTTTCGGTAGAGTGGCCGCTTTTGAACCCAGACTGATTTGGATCCAGAAGGTTGTTCTGTTAAAGGAAGTCAGAGACCTGTTTGGAGACTGCTCGTTCAATGCCTTTGGATAGGAAAGGCAGGAGTGAGACAGGGCGGTAGTTCTCGACTTGAGCAGGGTTGAGAGAAGCTTTCTTAAGTAACGGTGTTACCCGGGCCATTTTGAACGCTGTTGGAAATGTGCCGGAGGTTAGCGAGGCATTGATCACGTGTGTGATAGCTGGTGCGATGGTCGGGCTGATGGACTGAAGTAGGCTCGTAGGTATAGAGTCCAGCGAGCATGTGGTAGGACGGCTGCATGTCAGTGAATGCTGAAAAAGATGATCTAGCAGTCCCTAGAGGTTGTAGGAGTGCGGTATCTGAGTCCGATGCGTTGAGTGGGCATGTAGAGAATTGACTGCTGATTGCCACCACTTTGTTTGTAAAAAATGAGGCGAGGGTATCTGCAGTAAGGCTGGATGGAGGAGGAGGCATCTGAGGGTTGAGTAGCGATTTGAAGGTTGAAAAAAGTTTTCGAGTGTCTGTAGCGCTGTTGATTTTGTCATTGTAGAAAGCCGTCTTAGCAGCAGTGATGCTGGCTGAGAAGGAGGTCAGGAGTGTCTGGTAGTTTTTGAGGTCATCAGTTAGTTTGGATTTGTGCCATTTCCTCTCCGCGGCTCTGAGTTTAGTGCGCAGCGATCGGAGGGTATCATTTAGCCATGGATGAGAGTGTTTGGATCGAGCTGGCCTTGTGGTAAGAGGGCACAGCTCGTCTAGACACGAGCTCAGTGTGGAGCAGAGCGAGTCTGTGGCCTCATTAACCTCCAGAGAGGAGAAGGTGTTGAGTGGAGGTAGACCGGAGGCAACCACAGAGGAAAAGTGCGTTGGAGACAGGTTCCGGATGTTGCGGCGGAACGTGACCATCGGCTGAGGAGCCGGATGAAGAACTGGATGAAGAAGTGGTCAGAAAGATGGAGAGGCGTCACCGTGAGGGTGTCTGTGCTGCAGTTCCGAGTGAAGATCAAGTCAAGCTCTTTGCCAGCTTTGTGTGTCGGTGGGCTTTGAACCAGTTTGAGGTCAAAGGAGTGGATCAGGGCCAAAAAGTCCGCTGAGCCTGGGGCATCTAAGTGGATGTTCATATCGCCGAGAACAAGAAGCGGACAGTCATGCTCAGGGATGGAGGACAGCAGAGTGTCAAGTTCGTCCAAGTTGGCCTGGAGGGCGGTAGATGACCAGCACGTAGAGTTTTGCTGGGGCGATCACTGTGATGGCATGGAATTCGAATGAGACATATTTGTTTGAAGGCAGTAACGGGGTGAATTTCCATTTGTTGGAGATCAGCAGGCCCGTCCCACCTCCTCGTCCAGATGGACGAGGGGTGTGGGATAGTGTAAGGTTAGTGGAGAGTGCAGCCGGGGTGGCTGTGTTCTCTGGTTTGATCCAAGTCTCAGTGAGAGCAAGGAGTTCCAACGAAAGGTGGTTGGCATAGCCAGCTATGAAGTCCGTATGAAGATAGCGCGGGTTGTGCACGTGTCACATGATATCTGTGTCAGGAGAACTCTGAGCAATGCAAACGAGCTGTGAATCTGTAGTTAAAATGTATGCCTTGATCAGGTCGCAATTTAAAATGTATACGTAATTAATATCAATATAGTGGTGGGGACAGATTTAAGTACCGGTAATCAGAAGTCCCATGTCCATAAGTCCAAACCATAAATTACGCCCAAGGAGTGGACATTTGGCACTGACTCAAAAAAATGACATTGAAAAGGACTAAACAGAATCAGGGTTCGTCTTGAAACACTGTCACTGGAGAGTTTCACTGAATTAAAAGTCTTTACAATAATCAAAGCTTATACAATACATAACTTGACCCTGTTTTCCTTTATTTACATTTTACATTTTTTCTGCTTATTTTGCTATGTGTTTTTTTCAAATTAAAAGCCTCTCTTTCTTTCTTCATATCATGTCAAAGACATTGCCTGGGTGGCCAAAAGGCAAGTCACACCACAACCTCCCACCCAAGGCCTGGCCACAGTGATGGTAACTGCATCTCCTGCGTCCTTTCATCATCAAAGGGGCAGCCGTGGCCTACTGGTTAGCACTTCGGACTTGTAACCGGAGGGTTGCCGGTTTGAACCCCAACCAGTAGGCAAGGCTGAAGTGCCCTTGAGCAAGGCACCTAACCCCTCACTGCTCCCCGAGCGCCACTGTTGTTGCAGGCAGCTCACTGCGCTGGGATTAGTGTGTGCTTCACCTCACTGTGTGCTGAGTGTTTTTCACTAATTCACGGATTGGGATAAATGCAGAGACCAAATTTCCCTCACGGGATCAAAAGAGTATATATACTTATCCCCTCACCAGCGTCACAGAGAGATTCAAGATGAGTGGTATTTCTAGTTTATGCAATTATACTGTGTATTAACGTAACATATTCATGCGATTTTTCATCAGGGATTTTTGTGTGAGCATATCAGCGAACACCCCTGACCACTCGGTGAGTTTCACGTCTTTGTAAACGAAAGTTTAGTGCGTTTTAGGAAGGTTTGTTCCAGTGCACCTATGCAGCGTTGTGGAGGAGGGGGGGGCGCTACCACAGAAACCGAAAATTCTCAGGACAGCAGCATGTGTCTTTAAACTTTCTATTTAATCATAAACTATCTGAAAACAGGGCTTAAAGTGTAAAATACCGAACTTGTCCTTTAACCAATAGGATATTTAGAGATTGGGAGAGGTTGGGCTTGTGGAACTATAGGCTACATGTTCCTCGCTTTAGATTGGGGGGCTGCAAAATGTAGGCTATACTAATAAGTAAGAAAGGTCTTATAAGCGTATTAGTTATCCACCTCTTTGTCATATACAGTACACCATTAACAAGCTGCTTGTTAACACTCATAAGCTGCACGTGAAGTGCTAACAAATATGCTTGTAGTAACTTAAAAGACTGCTTATTAAAACTTACAAGCTGCATGTTAACACTTACAAGCTGCTAAACAAATATGCTTGTAAGTAACTTAAAAGGCTGCTTATTAAGACTTAGGCTACAGGCTACAAGCTGCATGTATAACCTAGCCCATCTGTTACAATAATGCATACAGAACTGGTTCCTTCCTTCAAAATACTGTAGAGGACTATTGAATCACCATAATTTAACAATGTTAACAAACATCAAATGTAAAGTATATACAACCTACTCTTTGCGATAAGTGCCATGGGATCTTTAACAACCATGGTGAGTCAGGAACTCAATTTAACATTCATGCAAAGGAAAACATCTCCTGCAGTACAGTGTCCCTGTCACTGCAATAGGACATTGGCATTGATATTTGTTTGGTGGCTTTTGGCCACAGGGAAGAGTGCCACCTACTGGACAGCAAACAAACCCCACTTCCAGCAGGAACCTACTCTCCCAAGGAGGTTTCTTATCCAAGTACTAACTAAACCTGCTTAGCTTCAGTAATTCAGCAAAGTCAGTGTATCTGCTGGTCTGGCTGCTGGCTAAAACAAAAGGTGAAAGGCATATATTATTCTAACTGTCTCACTGAATTGCATTATGCACACGCAATTCTCACTGGTATCTGCTAGACAACAAGTACTAAAACATGATTAGTTCATAGATTTCACATGTAAAATACATTTTATACAACCCCACCCCCATCTTGCCTGTTCATAATTCTGAGAAATTCTTGAATTGTGTGCATGTGTGCGTGTACGTGTTTATGTTTATGTGTGTGTGTGTGTGTGTGGACGTGCATGTGCTTGTGGGTGTGCCTGTGTGTGTGTGCATGTGCATGCATGCGTAAATATGTCTACTGTGTGTGTATGTGTCATACGTATGATTACTGTGAATGTATGTGTGTGCGTGTGTATCTGTTTATGCACATGTGACATATGGAAATTGGTCATCCTAGGCCCTACGGTTCTCAAGATATTCACAGAAAACTCTGTTAGTGTACAGTCACTAAATGTACACATAAATGAATTTATTGTATGGCCCCCCATGAACGAAAGTCCACGAAACTTGGCATGCATTCAGAGGGTGTCATAATGATCCTATGCTTTCAATTTCAATTGTGGGGCTATATCTGCACCAAGTTTCGTGCACCCCGGTCTTTCAGTGTTCTGGAAATCCTTGACGGAAAATTGTGCATGCGAAAAAAGAAAAAAATAATAATATATATATATATAATTATACACACTGACCAATATGTGCGAAAACAGTGATTAGTACACGGGTATTAGGATAAAATGCACAAAGCTGTGTTTTTCTTATGCTGTGTGTGGTAATATTTCTGCTCTTCCCTGTTTGGAGAGCTTAATTGGGTAATTTGGGCATTTTACTCAAAGTAGTTCAACTGTCCTTTCAAAATACAACTTGGTGATAGCATTTGCCATTAACAATGACAGCCATTAAACTGTCATTCATTGTCCAGTAGAGGGTGCTCTTAGTCATTGGGTGTCTTTTATATATCTGATGTGCAATTTATGTTAAATTGCTTTTTTATTAGTGAATTCATATTTGATCATTTTATGGTTGTAATATAGGCTATGGCTTTGCATACTGCATTCAAAGGTAGAGATAACTCCAAATCCTGTCTCCTCATCTTACATGTTTTGACTGACACACCGGAGTGTTAACAACCACATTTTAGTAGTGAGAGAAACAGTCCAAACACAACTTATGCAACAAAACCCTTCCAGGTGGTCCAGAATGAGGTGGGGCATCTGGTTTACAATCAACCCAAAAGGACACACACAACTCCACTAATCATCAACCTATTTTTAGAGCCTATTTGTGTTCTCTCGCGATACTTTTTGCGTTCCCTCGCATTTTTTTTTTGTTTGGTGGTATCAGTTATAGTTGGTGGAATCACCTTTTAAACTCTGTCTTTTCTGTGAAGCACATAAATGTGCTATATAAATTGCATTAACTTACTGACAATCCAAAGAATTCAGAGGGACAGGGTCCAACCAAATAGACAATCTTAACTAGTCAAACACTTAAAAAGAAAACAGTCAAAGGAGCAGAAACATATTGTTTGAAAATCCTTAAGAACAGGCAAAAGATCAATAATCTACTGGTGGAAATATTGCAAAGAAATCAGACTTGAGTTCTTCAATAATGCACTCACCGAGTTTGCAAAGACGCCACTGTAGTTCATCTCGCTCGCCAGCCATGGCACTGATGGTTTCTGGCAGAGAATTCTCAGAGCTCAGCATGATGTTTCTTTCCTGTAACTGTTTATTCTCTCTAGTCAAGTTGTTATTAAGGGTTTCTAACTGGTCTTTGTCTTCAGTCAGGTTGTTGTACCTAAGCTGTAACTGTCTTGCCTCCTCAGTTTTGATGAACAGCCCTATGATGATGACAGCCAAAAGGAGAACACACAGCAGCCCAAGAAACACCACAGCCAGCTTGTAGGGACCTGAGGAGAACATCACATTTGAGAATACTTTGCGTAGAACAATAGAATATAAAGGGACTTGCAGAACAATGTACTGTATACTTAACGATGATTATGACCTCCTGAACTATCCTGGACTTGGTTTTGGTTCATTCTTTGCTGAGACCTTTTCGGAACTGCATTCAAATATATATCTTTTGTTTTGTTGCATGGTCTTGTATAGATACTGGGAGAATCTGGATCTTCATAAATGTCGTCAGACATGTTCGGTTCTCTCTGCTATCTGGTCAGTGTGTGGAGTGTGAACCTGCTGGTCTGGACCAGTAAAGAGTGAGCGTTTAACTGTGCTGCTGTGCATGTCAAGAGGAAGTCACAAGTGAGGTGTAGAGCCTACGTGTACACTTCTTATTACACAATCAACTTTCATCAGGCAATTTCAATTACAATTGTAGATTCTTACTCTGTAGCTCATGCACTCAGCTTGAGCTTTTCTAGCATTTTACCCAACATGGACCCAATAGTGAACACGCGTGAACTGTGAAACTCGGCTAATAGGTCTATGTTTTGTGGTTGTAAACTTAGTCCAGTATCATCATAACTATTCCACCTGTGTTTGCATGGTTAAAATTCTGAAGTGCAAAATAGTTTAGGCTACACAAAAAAATTCTATCCATACATAAAAATAATTGAATTCTAACTGCTGAATTTCATTTCAAACTGCACCAGATTGATACATTTAAACTTTAAAATATTTTCATACGGGGGAGAAAAGGGGGGGGGGTTCCTCTAGTCTAATGACACCCCTGTTAGTGGATGAGCATCCCTAAAGGTCCTATCCTAGAATCGCCCCTGCTCCTCCCCTGTGTTTGCATATGCATAATATCCATCAATGCATATTAAAATATGTTCAAATGGCAGCATGTTCAAATGTATCATGACAATTGTTTTTGTAATTTTAGTTAGATACTGAATGTGAAAACAAGAAAATGGTTGTTCCATAACACGGTGCATTTAGTAGTGTGTAAATGTCCCACACTGGGAAGCATTATAGTTTGATACTGCAGCTGAAGTTAGACTTGAAGAAGAATCTGTCTGTTCACCTGTTCCATTTTTTAACAGCCATTCCATTATTAAAACGTGTTTTTATATATGAAGTACATTTCTATGTTCAAATGTTTTAGTAAAGAAAAGATAGAAAATAAATCTTTGTGTGTTTCTGGGCGAAATCGGCCCAGAAAATTGCAATTGGTGCATCTCTAGACATGATGTATTACTATTAACCAGTATTACAAAGGTTTGTATTCCACAGGATTGTAGGCCTGTATGATATTAGAGACATAAACACCATATTCCTGTTTCTTGGGCCTCAAATCTAGATAGTTTTGCTACAAGTTCAATGTTACCAGTGTGAGACAGGATAGAACAGTGTTTCCCAAACTTTTTTTCTGGGGACCCACTTTTTAAAAATGACAGACCGTCGCAACCCATTTCACTACAGATCTAACATGCAACCACCAATATTGTTTTAGGCCACAGGTTCTCAAACTTTGATATGCCCGCCTATCCATTCTACACTACAATGTATATGTAATAGTGCCTAGGTCTGGCCTACTACCACTACTATTAGGGATTGGTGATGCACTGACTCAGTTTGCCACAACTCTGCAATCTCAATTACACATGAAACAATGTTAAATATTTTCAAAGCTATAAAATTCTCGCTCAGTTTTGTACAAGCATACAACCTCAGGTGTTCCTCATCCTGCTTTGAACACAGTTGTGTTGCATTTTGAGCACCATCAGCGTGGAAAGTTACCTAAAAGATAACGTTTTAATGTGCAACCGAGAGGTTGTGGATATTCTTGCATTCTACGCAATCGTCACTCTTCAACATAGTAAGCTGTTCCTGTATATCTAAAGAGAGGTGTTGTAGGCAACGTTGCGTTGCAGACAAATGGATCCATAACAGCGTTAATTCCGATGTAAACATAGCAAATAACTCAAGTCGTTATATTGTAGCCTGGCCTTGCCTTCGTACATACTCCCGCTCGATTTTCATCTCCCTCCACGACGCGTACCAAGGGGATGGCAAATGGCCAGGCTAATTGTAGCCTTCTGGAGGTTTCTTTGGAAAGTTGAATCCTCAAGTTAAACGTTTGCTTGTTTGTAGGTTTTATACTAAGGCTGTGTATTGATGTTGTGACAAGCTATGTTGTTGTAAGAATGTGAAATGAATAAATATCAGAACAAGAGGCTTTTGCGCAATAGCCAAAAGATAATAAGAGTTTGCGAGGTGGAAAACGAGAGGAAATAATAGCTTTTAAAATGTCCATTTAAATTATATACAATGCATTGGTGCATTGGTGTGCATTTTAAATCCGAAATAATAAGGAATGTGAGGAGGCTGGCTGCTATTAACTTATGAGTGCATCTACAATCGAAACTATCAGCCTATGACGCAAATTGAATAGCCATGCCCGGTTTAGTTGACAGCATGTAACTAGATTTTAATCGGTCAACGGAAGCAGCTGTCCGTTAATGTTCATGCTGATTCATTGCATTTTGAAACTGCGAGGTCCATAGCAGGCGCCCCACAGAAATCTTTCATTTTGCAGTTGCAAAATGCAAGGGACATGAATCAGCCTATTTGCACGAACATTAACGGACACCAGATCTTCAACTTGACCGATTAAAATCTAGTCAACTAATGCAGACATCCGTATACAGGACATTCAATTTGCGTCATAGCTGTAGGCCTAGATAGTTTCGATAGTAGATGCACTCCTTAAAGTGAATAGCAACCTCCTCACATTCCTTATTATTTCGGATTTAAAACGCTCAACAGTGCATTATATTAGGCTACAATTTAAATGGACATTTTAAACGCTATTATTTCCTCTCGTTTTCCACCTCGCAAACTCTACTAGGCTACAGTGTAGTGTCCACTGTGTTTGTGTCAAATTGTGCATTTAAATCAGCGTTTCTCAAACTGTGGGTCGCTGGGTCGCGGAGACATGCCAGGTGGGGCGTGAACTGACGTGCAAAACAGGAGTTTTTTTTTTATTTATTTTTTTATCTGTAGCCTGGGGCCAGGTAGCACCCGATGCGCAATGGACGCACTGATATTTACAGGGAAGCGCTCGTGTCAAGGCAGCTTAGTTAGTCCCGACCTACATGAGATTTTGAACGTTGTTGTGAGAGTGGTGAATTTCATCAAAACCCGGCCCTTAAAAGCGGGAAGAGCGCATGTTTGCGCATGTTTGAATCTGCAAGCACGTTCACTAATGAACATTTCTTGACGAAGCTGGCCTATCTTAGAGATATATTTGATGTATGTTAGCTGTCTTAATGCTTAAATGCTTAGCTTAAATGTCCAGTTACAAGGCAAAGACAAGCACCTACCTCATCTAGCAAATAAGGTTACTGCATTCACCAAAAAAACTTGAGTATGGGACAGGTGCCTCGATCGCAACAGTATTATGTCTTTGAGATTTCTGAGTGAAATCGCTGAAACGTCTGATTGGGAGGTACTCTTGTGATCATGTATTAAACAGTAGGCCTACATCACATCCCTGCAAAGTTTATTTCAAAAACATTTCCCAACTAGCAGTGCTCAGTATGACTGGATTATGGATCCATTTAATGCAGCATGTTGGTATTTCATTTAATATATTGTACAATGCTGCAAAATTGCCTATGCTTCCTAATATGTTGCTGGAAAACAGAAATATGTGTGGTTATGTATTTATTTATTATTATATCTGCAGCACCAGCTGATTTTAACTCTGTTGAAGAGGATATATTTATAACTTGTCATTATTATGACCGCCGCTTCGCTGCGCGCATGTCCAAATTTCCGTCAAGGATCTGTAGCCCCCCGCTGGACTGGACCCCCGAAAGGAGGGTAGGGCAGACACAGTTTTCTGTGAATATATTCTGTGAAACCGTAGGGTTTAGGAGGACCTTTTTTTTTTTGTATGTTGATCTCAAAGGGCCATGTCAACCCATTCCATAACCACTAATTTCATGTATAGCGCCACCTAGTTAAACACAAAAAAGTAAAAATGAGGTGTTGTAATTGCAGGTATCTGTGACCTAACATAGTCAAAACTGCACGAAATTGGAAGTGTAGGATCATTATGACACCCTCTGAATGTACGCCAAGTTTCGTGGAATTCCGTTCATGGGGGGCCACACAATAAATTAATTTATGTTACTATACACCAACTGGCCTGTAGGTGGCTGGAGACAGTTTTCTGTGAATATCTCGAGAACCGTAGGGCCTAGGAGGTCCACCTTTTTTTTGTATGTTGGTCTTAAAGGAATTATCTGGAGTAAAATGCACTTTAGATCGATTTACGGATGATTTGGGGTACATACGTTGAGTTGACATCAAAATTATGTCATTCGGATGTCTTTTTAAGAAAGTTCGATTGTACCGTTTTCAGTCACAACTCGTAGCCTGGAAGTGAGCGGGGCATTTCAATTGCGCCGCTACAAAACGCTATTTTTATACCTCTTCTACAGTTCCAAACAACATAACACTTACGAGGTAGTGAGTAGAGGGTCCCTAAAGCCAAACCGAAGTATCCCGAGGTCTTTATGTGGTCGAATAGAGAGTCCAGAATGAATTTCATCAAGCCAGTACCTTTCCGGAAATGTTGCCATTTAGTCTTATTGCTGCGTGTGTTGTAACACGCTCTGGAAATTCACAATTTCGTCGCCGTTTTTAAAAAAAAAAAAAACATAGTCCAGTATTTCTTTCGAAATTGAAATGAAGTTGTACGGACTGGACTATGTTTTTTTTTTTTTAAACGGCGACAAAATTGTGAATTTCCAGAGCGTGTTACACAGCAATTAGACTCCTACGGACTTTCCCCTGAAGGTGGCGGCAAAGATGGCAACATTTCCGGAAAGGTACTGGCTTGATGAAATTCATTCTGGACTCTCTATTCGACCACATAAAGACCTCGGGATACTTCGGTTTGGCTTTAGGGACCCTCTACTCACTACCAAGTAAGTGTTATGTTGTTTGGAACTGTAGAAGAGGTATAAAAATAGCGTTTTGTAGCGGCGCAATTGAAATGCCCCGCTCACTTCCAGGCTACGAGTTGTGACTGAAAACAGTACAATCGAACTTTCTCAAAACACATCCGAATGACATGATTTTGATGTCAACTCAACGTATGTACCCCCAATCATCCGTAAATCGATCTAAAGTGCATTTTACTACGGATAATTCCTTTAAGGGGCCATGTCAACCTATCCCATTACCACTTATTTCATGTATAGTGCCACCTAGTTAAAAATTAAAAAGCAAAACATTAGGTGTTTTCATCACAATATCTCTGGCTGACATGGTCAAAACTGCACGAAATTGAAAGTGTAGGATCATTGACACCCTCCGAATGCATGCCAAGTTTCGTGGACTTTCGTTCATGGGGGGCCTTACAATAAAATAATTTATGTGTACATTTAGTGACCGTACACCAACAAGGATTCCCGGGACACTGAAAGACCGGGGTACACGAAACTTGGTGGGCATGTAACCCCACATGGATAGCATGGAACCATCGTTTTTCGTTTTGATCTAGCCCCCCCGCTGGACTGGACCCCCCGAAAGGAGGGTAGGGCAGACACACTTTTCTGTGAATATCTTGAGAACCGTAGGGCCTAGGATGACCAATTTTTTGTGTATGTTTGCCTCCAGGGGTCATGTAAACCCATTCCATATGCACACATGTGCATAAACAGATACACACGCACACACATACATTCACAGTAATCCTACGTATGACACATACTCACACAGTAGACATATATACGCATGCATGCACATGCACACACACAGGCACATAAACAGGCAAACACACAAGCACATGCACATGCACGCACACACACCCAACACACACATAAACATAAACATGTACACGCACACATGCACACAATTCAAGAATTTCTCAGAATTATGAACAGGCAAGATGGGGGTGGGGTTGTATAAAATGTATTTTACATGTGAAATCTATGAACTAATCATGTTTTGGTACTTGTTGTCTAGCAGATACCATTGAGAATTGAGTGTGCATAATGCAATTCAGTGAGACAGTTAGAATCATATATGCCTTTCAGCATGACTTATTTTTGTGGAAAACATGTGATGGACTGGGCGGCGGTCATATTTTGTACATCTAGTCTTACATTGAGAACAGGTTTGAGAACCTGTGGCCTAAAACAATATGGGTGGTTGCATGCAGGTTGCATGTTAGATCTGAAGTGAAATGGGTCGCTTAGGGGAATTCTTGCATGCTAGTAGGCCGTATACCAAGGCTGTGTATTGATGTTGTGACAAGCTATGTTGTAAGACTGTGAAATGAGTAAATATCAGAACAAGAGGCTTTTGCGCAATAGCCAAAAGATAATGCGCCTTACACAACCACTGGATACATGCACTATTACAATTGTTACACTGAAAATAGCCTAGGCCTCAAAGAACTAATATATGACTTATATGGTTAAAAAGGGTCATAGGGCAGTTCCAGCGTTATGGATGTGACAATTGGACTCATATTGGTAAACAAAATGCCTTAGAGTAGGAGGAAAATTAGTATCAGTGAATTAATTTCCATAACTTTTAATGTAACCTCTGTCCTCTAAATACTGAGAAATCCTCAAATTTCATATAATCATTTTCATCCTAAGAATACAAGGCATTTTATCAGCGTTATGGATGTGACATGAAATAGACACACTTTTGTGAGAGATTACAGGTTTTCTACAAACTCTGTGAATTTTGAAGGAAACTGCCGAAACTATGATATATGTAGCGTGAAGGAGACTTGAATGAACACAAAAAGTGTGTTTTTGAAACTGTGTCATTTTCGTAATGCATTATGTAGGAAAAACTGGCGTTATGGATGTGACGGTTTCACGTTATGGGTGTGACGTGTCTGAACCAGTCCTCGACAAACTACATAAAACACATAATTAAGTAGTGAATTTTGATATGAAACAATTGAAATAGTAATCATGAAAAACTAGCGATGAAATTATTCCTTCCTCAGTGCCCACTAAGATCCACAGGAAGAATCAGAACAAGTCAATTAAAATATGAAAAATATATATATTTTTTATTTTCAATAATCAATTTTGTGACAATTTTGTCAGTGATTCCCGGGTTACTGAAACACTAGGGAACATGAAACTTGGTGGCCACTCCCCCACCGCGCTAGGTTAAATGACTAGCCCTACCTGAACTGTTGCAACCAAGATGACAAAATATTTATGGCATGTTAGTCTCAAGAGCCCGCATCAACCTAGCCCATACTCACTCATTTGTGATTTGCACACATAAAGTACATGCACGCGCGTGTGCACACACACACACACACACACACACACACACACACACACACAGTCGCACACATACAGACAGGCAACCACACACACACACAGGCACGCATACGCACATGCACACACACAGTCAGACAAACACACACAGACACACACACACACACACACACTCTTATAAGCAGGAACTGACACTTCAACTTCACTCGTAGATCTACGAGTGCTCCAGAGTTCTTGTTACCGGCTAAGAGCGTCTTAACAGTACTTCTCACTGAGGTCACCAACAGGACATACAGAGGAATTACAACTTAGAATACATAATCCAACTTATGTTCCCATTCCTTATTGTGTTTACCTGATTAATCAGATTTTAGCATGCAAAATAGTATAGCCTACATTTAATGGTCATAATAATGTGATGAAAAGCAGACAAAAATGCAATCCAGTTATGAAACGAGACGTTGCCAGAATAGTTTGCCATTATCTTTGCTAAGTGAGGGATATATTTTATTAGGCCTATGATGTAAAAGCAGAGAAAGGAACATGTGGTTTAGTCTGTAGGCCTAGTACTGCATCAAAATCTAAGCCTACACATTTCCTCACTTTCTTACTCGACTTCTTTCTTATCTTCAAACATGTTCTTAAGTGACACAGCGAACAATTATTGCATGGTGCGACAATCTAATCTTAAAAAATTACAATTATCTATGTCTGTGTGTGGTATATAACCTACTTGGGATGCTTACATGCAGATGTCTTCTATAAGTGTTTCTATTTTCGTATTGATGTGAATTAATGTGTAGATCCGAAGTTTCAACGGTAGGCCTAAAGCTGTGACGTGCAGTCACCTGATATCACCATCAAATCAGAGGATATTTCAGAACTATTAACGTGGACAGCTCCCCTTAAGAGCATCTTAAGAGCAGTGCACGCTACGAGCATGTTCGGGAAACAGTTGGAAAAACCAAACGACCGATCGTAAGATGAATCGTAGAAAACCCTCTTAAGAGCATGTCTCCGTCGTTATTGGGAAACTGGGCCCTGCACTGCACTAGCTTGTATTGAAGACACCTCGTGTCATGTGATGTCCCTTGAAAGCGCAATTAACGATGTCTGATAAATAGATGTCTTCAAACAGACAGGAATATGGTAGCCGGTGTTGTGTGCCTTCTGATTTCTCCACTGATCTGTGTTCTTTATAGATCCGTGGGTTTCTCCACCTGGTTTCCAGTTCCTTGCACGCGCTGTGCTTATAAGTTAACCTACTGTACAGCAGCATGAGTTGTCAGCAAAAATTGTTGTCAGCAAAGGTTATAGCCTAGTTGTCAGACATTCAAACAAGTTGTTCTAGACGGATTTGATTTCTCTTATTGCTTTACTTTCTTGATTTCTATGTCACGAGTTGAGAGAAACAAATAAAACCCGGAGAGTCAACGGGAATTGAAACTGGAGGCGTTGGTATTAGGCCTGTATAGTATGAGTTTTCATATCTTGTATTATTAGAAAGGGAAGTTTCCTGAACCCTGATGGGACAGCTATGGCGAGCTGCATTCCTGGTAAGTTTTCAGGGACCTGTTTCTTAAATGTTCTTTTTGTTTTTAACCCTGTAAAGAAGCAGTGTAGTTTATACTATTCTTTTATTTCAGCACAGGGTCAGTGATGACATTGAGGTAGGTGGATGTGTAGACCTTGAGGTGAAAGTCATGGAGAAATCACTGACCATAACTTCAGACCTACATCAGGGGGCAGAGTAGTCAGCAATGAGATGTGGTTAGGTGGAGGTAAACTTCCAGAAAATGGAAACAGGCACTGTTGATGAGTAGGTCATCACACGTGGTCATGTGTAAGAGGATATCAGCCTCCAACTTGAGGAGAAAAGGTCATCATCCATAATGACATTGAGATGATGTCTGAGGCAGTGCAGGAATCTATTAAACATGTGGAGGTGGTGAAGACCATTAGGGTTCAGAATGCCCAACAAATCACCTAGCTGGAGGGTGACCTGGCAATGTCAAAGAGACCACCGAACTCAAGGACATGGCAGAGGTCATTAGACCTGTACATTTCCAAGAGATCACCCAGCTCAAGGATGTGATTGAGATCTCTGAACCTGAGAAGCAGACGACCAGCGAAGTTGAGGAGGTGGTGGATGTAATCAACACTGTGAAAGAGATCTCCAAAGATAAGGAAGTGGTGGAGGTTGTCAGACCTACAGAGTTTAAGAGAATTTGACTCAGGGAGAAGGTTGAGTGTGCTGGTATTCTGGTATAGAGTATTCTGGTACTCTGTACTAAGAATAATTATTCATACTAGATCATCTTCATCTTACATGATTTCAGTGCAAAGGGTTCCAGTTGTCAGCAGCTTTTGTTCGTCTTCCTTTCCCATCCCAATCCCATATTCTACCAGTGTCTGGACAAACAGGAGCTTTATTTTCTGGTGCTATTGGACTAGGTGCGCTGATTTTCTGGAATTAAGTACACTGTGATAACTCCAAAATTTCAATGAATTCCTTCAAGAGGATGCACTGGACATGTCACACTCAATAAAGTGTAATAGTTTTACAATACTGTATAGGCTTCAGTCTCTGTGTCTGCTTTTAGTCCTATTTGTTTTTGCTGCTACTACTGCTCTCGGGGTTGCCTTGGTTCCATCTCTATGCAACCATGCTACCATCTAGTGGCCAAGATCATGTAGTTCTCCTGTAAACCACATAGTGAAATAGAGCAGTGTTTCTCAAAGTGTGGTCCGGGGACCACTGGTGGTCCGCAAGCTATCCCAAGTGGTCCGCGAGCAGATGTGCTAAAATATAATATAGATGAGTTGTTTGCAATATTGAACCAACTTGTATGTAAATCCAAACAGTTCTGCAACACTGCCTATGTAAGCTACGCCAGTTTAAATCGTATGAATCTTCTGACACAATAAGCAAGGTGCAAAGACAATATAAGCAAGGTTGTTCAGTGAGTAGACCTATTGTGCAATAGTTGAAGTAGGTCTACTGTTGTTTTTTTAGCTAGGTGGTCCGTGAGGTATTTTTTTAATTGGTTAAGTGGTCCTTGGTCTGAAAAAGTTTGAGAAACACTGAAATAGAGCACCAGAATTAGAGCAGAGGTACATAACCTACTTATTTTGCATTTCCTTTGGTGTGCTGTCTATACTATGTCTTTCATAATACACATAGACATTCACATACAGTAATTAATATTTATATATCCATGCAGTTAATAGTGCAGGGAGCTCTTGGGTCTGACATTGCATTGATGTCTTTGTTGGTTTCAGGATAACGTTGTTGCACTGGGCGAAGCGTCGAATGTGAGTTCACCTCCTGCCCGCAGGCCTCCCAGTGGCCCTGGTCTATGGAGCCCACTCTTAGATGGACAGTAAGACAGGCAATGAGGTGGCAAAACAGAGACCCACGAGCTATACACAAACAGTGATAAGGCACACAGACTGCTCTTTAAAGTTCTTATGAATAATTTATTGTGAGAGAGTCGAGACAGTTGGAAAATTAAATGAAAACATAATATGCTGTCTATATCATATAAATGTATAATGTAGAGGGGTTATGTTAAAGCAGGGGGTTTCAACTGCGCTCTCTCTCTCTCTCTCTCTCTCTCTCTCTCTCTCTCTGTGTGTGTGTGTGTAAAGTGAATGTATCAGTGTACTGTCTCCCCCTAAATGTATCTGAATAGTAGGCCTACTCATGTTATTGTCAATAAGTCTTAACATTGTGTAGCATTGCTTAAGGATGACATTTATCTCCCTAATAAGGACACCTCTTTTGTAATTTCAGTTTGTAATAGGCCTAGTCTTCAGTACAATATAAGACACTTTATGTTGTGTGAACTTTAAACATTGAGATGACATCATTAATAATGTGAGTAATTGTCAAAGCTATACTAATTAGGATATAATTGTGTTTAAAGTGGTACACAAAACAGATAAATCAAGAAGCCCTATTTTGGTTTTCAGCAATCTCATGCTTACATCATAGAGGCCTTTAGGTTCCATTGACATAAGAAGGGCTAGACACTGGTTCAATAGAACACAAAAGGTTTTGTGATGTAACCATGCCATAAGATGACAATATTCTAAAATCACGGTTATCTAATTTTCAAACATTTGTCTCTTATTCACTGTGATTTACAACTCAATACAAGTTCACTATCCAAGTACTGTTCTTCATTCTTTCTTTGATACATCACCTTCTTGATGAACTAAGGACTTCTGTTAAGCAAATGTATTATTTTATTTATAATGATTTGCTTATTATAATTATATGAAGAAAATATCTTAAATAGATTTCAGCATCCAAACACAATTCTGATTTACTTATATTTAACATAATTTGTCCAGTTTTACTTGAGCATAATTCTTTTTTCTAGTTTCCAACATCTCTCTTAAAAATGAGTGAGGAAATGCAAAACCGTGGCAGGAGCAGGAAGAGGAAACGGTCCTCTCGACAGTCTCGCAGAGCTGTTCAACCAAACAGCAGCTACTACATTCTTTCTAGCCGGGAAGGAGACCCCTCACTGCCAGGCACATTCACAGCAACATCTATCAGTTACCACACTGATCTAGAGCAGCAGCTGAGAGCTGACCCCCTCTTTCTTCTGAGGAGTGATGTGCTTATTCTGGATGATGAGGACTCAAGACGGTCCAAGAGGTCTAGACCAGTTGGGTCCTCCATGCCAACCAATGGCAGAAGGTCCCCACAACCAGGGACCTCACGAGACCTCTATGCCCCCTCAGAATTGCAACAGAGAGCATGGTCACCATCTTCACCAGACATACCCATTGCCACTATTAGTGATAGTGAAGATACTGCATTACCATCTATGACAAGGGCAGACACACCGATCTTCATTACTGATATCTCTGATGATCAAGATGAACTTCCGGACATCTTTTTTGTTGGCATGCTTGGCACTCCTTATATTGAGATGGAATTCAACCTGGTGGACGAAGTCGTGACCCTTTGGGAGATCCACAACCACCTCCCCTTGAATGTCCCTTATGTCCTTCCCACCATGATCTTCAACCCTGAGAATGCAAATGGACAAAGTGATTGTAGGATCTGTCTGAGCAACTATGTGGCAGGAGAGGAGCTCACGATTCTGCCCTGCAACCACAATTTCCACAGCAACTGTGTGAATCAATGGCTTCTGCAGAGCACCACCTGCCCCATGTGCAGAACACAAATTAATTAGAGCACCGTAAACTGAGGTACTTAGTTTCAGCCATGACTACTTCTATTTTAACTAGATGTACCGCAGAGCGGTACAAAATATGACCGCCGCCCAGTCCAGCACATTTTTTCCACAAAAAGAAATCACGCTGAAAGGCCTATATGATTCTAACTGTCTCACTAAATTGCATTATCCACTCAATTCTCACTGGTATCTGCTAGACAACAAGTACCAAAACATGATTAGTTCATAGATTTCACATGTAAAATTCATTTTATACAACCCCACCTCCATCTTGCCTGTTCATAATTATGAGAAATTCTTGATTGTTTGTGTTATGTTTATGTTGTGTGTGTGGGTGTGTGTGTGTGTGTGAGTGTGTGTGTGTGTGTGTGTGTGTGTGTGTGTGTGTGTGTGTGTGTGTGCGTGCCTGCGTATGTGCCTGTGCATGGAAGCGTACATATGTCTACTGTGTGAGTATGTGTCATGATTACTGTGAATGTGTGTGTGTGTGTGTATCTGTTTGTGCACATGTGTGCACATGAACTGGGCTAACATGACCCCTGGAGGCAAATATACGGAAAAAATGGTCATCCTAGGCCCTACAGTTCTCAAGATATTCACAGAGAACTGTGTCTGGCCTACCCTCCTTTCGGGGGGTCCAGTCCAGCGGGGGGGCTACAGATCAAAACGAAAAATGACAGTTCCATGCTATCCATGTGGGGGTACATGCCCACCAAGTTTTGTGTACCCCGGTCTTTCAGTGTCCCGGGAATCCTTGTTGGTGTACGTCACTAAATGTACACATAAATTGTTTTATTGTAAGGCCCCCCATGAACGAAAGTACACAAAACTTGGCATGCATTCGGAGAGTGTCATAATGATCCTACACTTTCAATTTCGTGCAGTTTTGACCATGTCAGCCAGAGATATTGTGATGAAAACACCTAATTTTTTGCTTTTTAATTTTTAACTAGGTGGCGCTATACATGAAATAAGTGGTAATGGGATGGGTTGACATGGCCCCTTGAGATCAACATACAAAAAAAAGGTGGACCTCCTAGGCCCTACGGTTTTCGAGATATTCACAGAAAACTGTCTCCGGCCACCTACAGGCCAGTTGGTGTATAGTAACATAAATGAATTTATTGTGTGGCCCCCCATGAACGGAATTCCACGAAACTTGGCGTGCATTCAGAGGGTGTCATAATGATCCTACACTTCCAATTTCGTGCAGTTTTGACTATGTTAGGTCACAGATACCTGCGATTACAACACCTCATTTTTACTTTTTTGTGTTTAACTAGGTGGCGCTATACATGAAATTAGTGGTTATGGAATGGGTTGACATGGCCCCTTGAGATCAACATACAAAAAAAAATGGTCCTCCTAAACCTTACGGTTCTCGAGATATTCACAGAAAACTGTGTCTGCCCTACCCTCCTTTCGGGGGGTGCAGTCCAGCGGGGGGGCTACAGATCCATGGTTCCATGGTATCCATATGGGGTTACATGCCCACCAAGTTTCGTCTACCCCGGTCTTTCAGTGTCCCGGGAATCATTGACAGAAATTTGGACATGCGAAAAAGAAAAAAAAAAAAAAGAAAAAATCTGACTAAACCTATATGACCGCCGCTTCGCTGCGCGGCGGTCATAATAAAATATCTCACATAGATCACTGATGTTCTTTTTTTATTCATGTAAGTAATGTCTAATTTCATGTAAACTAGTAAGCTACCTAGTTATCCTGATAGCTTGGCTGGTATCATACAATGATAGTATTGTGCTAACCCTACACGATGAGTATCATATAATGATAGTATTGTGCTAACCCTACACGATGAGTATCATATAATGATAGTATTGTGCTAACCCTACACGATGAGTATCACATTCATCAATGTTCCTCTTATTCTTTTGTGTGACATGCAACCCCATATCAGTGACTGTGGAAACGTTATTGTTTTCCTCCGGCAGTCATATATACATTTACATTCGGTTACAGTGGGCTAAAGAGAAGCAATTGTGGATTGTGGCTGATTGGATGAGTGAGAGATGAATCACAAATCTGCAAAGGGCATGAGATGATGCTGGAATTTTTGTTTAGTGCCGTTCCAATGAAAAATATAAAGATGACAGTCTGAAGAAAACAATGAAATGTCCACAGTCATTGATGATATGGGGTTGCATGTCTGATAAAGGACCAGGGGAGATGACAGTCATTATTTCTACAGCAAATGCACAATTTGGACACATTTGTCATTCCATTAATCAAAAGAAGTTTTGGCGATGAGGAAGTCATTTTCCAGGATGATGCTGAATCTTGCCATAGAGCAAAGAATGTTAAAACCTTTCTTCAGGAAAGACGTGAAGTCAATGGCATTGCCCCAAACAGTCTGGATCTCAATTCCATTGAAAATGTATGCTGCAAACTGAAGAAAAGGCTATAGGCCCCCAAAACTGAAGAGTTTCTCTGAGAGCTCACCTTCAATACCACCACAATCCTGCAATCTATTATGGCTCTCATGACCGATATCTGAACACAACTGCATTTAATTTCAACAAAGAGATGAAGCATCCAATATATTTTGTGGTAAATGTCTTTACTTAACTGTCACTTGGGATGCAGTGTGTTCATAAGTGCCCTAGACTGCGGCCCCCTGAGTTAGCCTGTGCTGATTCCAGCTTCTTAACTTGCTCCTTTTTCACAGTAAACTGCATATCCTTTTTCACAGTAAACTGCATATCTTTGGTGTGTGGACAAAACAAGGCCTTTGAGGACATAATCTTGGGCTTTGTGACACTGATTGACATTTTCAGTCATTAAATCAATCAAACAACTTTATTCATTGAGAAAATAATTCACAGACGGATCGGATGGATGGATGAAAGAAGCCCATACTGTAGTTCTGTCTCGCAAAATACCAGATAATAATAATAATAGTAAAAGTAAGCTTTATTTGTATAGCACCTTTCATACACAAAATGTTCCAGCAAGTTGCTGGTTTATAGAATGCTACAGCTCATCTCATCACAAATCTTTGGTGTGAATAGGCCTTTAGGCTACTCTATCTGGGTTATGGAAAAATTAGATTAGGCCTAATATCAAAATAATTGCGAGTGTAACATGTGTTGTGTTGAACCTTTTTCATTCACTTCTGTTTCAGCTACAGATGTTCTCCAGTCCTTACTTCCGGAGGTGCCACAAATATCCGCTGGCCCACTTTGATGGAGAGAAGGTAGACCTAGCCCCCCAGCCCTCCTGTTTAATCTCCTCCACCATGCAGGCCCTCCACCTCATCTCCCCACCTAAGGTCCTTCCCTGCTGTCCCAGAGAGAGTGACCGGGCAGAGTCCAGGGCAGTTCAGTTGGGAGGACAGCTCCTGTTCCTCTGACTAGTCCAGGTTAAAGGGACACCAGGCAAGCCTGATGCTTTTTCTCTAGGAAGCTCCCCCTAGCGTCTGTACGTGTCGATACGTGTACAAGCCCTCGCTCGGACTGAAGCTCTTTTCCTTTTCTTTGCATCTTCCGTCAGGGGTAGGGCTGGGACAACGCGTCGACGTAATCGATGACGTCGACGCAAAAAATACGTCGACGCAAAATATGAGCGTCGATTCGTCAAGCATAACGTGTGCTGCTAAATATTTTTAATTTTACACCTTGTGTTTTCCATACGTTGACTAATCTGTGGCTGGGCACCACGAAATCAAAACCGGCCACCACACATTGATGTTCTATGTTGTAGGTCTGCTATTTAAATTAAAGATAAGATAACATAATTTCATTGAGCTGCACTTTTTACTCACACAGCCTTTCCTCGCCCCGCCCGCTCTCTCTCGTAACGAGCCTGCTGCTCCTCCTCTGCATGTGCATTTAACAAAATATTCACGATTGTTGAAGGACTGTTGTTGCCACATAGAAGCACTGCATAGAACACAGTGGGCTAAATTGCTATTAAATCCGCTTAGCATCGTGACAATGCTGCGCAAATTTGTTCAAAACCGCTGCATTAAAGTTAAAGCACTGCTAAGGTCTTATCACAACATAGTACATTGAGGAGACGAAACGAAGTTAAGTTACAGTATGCAATCAAGCAGTAGCCCTATCTCAAAGCTAACGTTAGAATACTGTTTGGATGTCAAGTTTAGCATGCTTACTTGCAGCTGCTTGTATTACTCGTGCAGGGCTCATTTTATTGACTCTGTTTGCAAAATCCCGATGGAAATGGAAAAGTGTTTTCCAAGACTCAAAAGTGCTTGTCCAAAGGAGAAGTACGAACTGTTATTTGAACTAACTACGTTATGAATTGCATAGACACACCCAGGGGCGCCTGCAGGAATTAATGCTATGGTACGCACACCCATCACCCCCCCCCCCCCCCCCCAAAAAAAAAAATCACGCGTGGACAATAAAAAAATCACGCGTGGACAATATTTGTCCGTTTCCAGGTTTTAGCCCCGTGCATTGTAAAAGTAGCCTACATAGCATAACAACATACACATGCAATAATACAACAACAACGTCTACAATGACCTATTCATTTGGACAACTTGATACAGCCCTATACAGGCGAAAGTTACCTTGTTTTGTTCTAGCGTACCGTGACGTCTGGCTTTAAACAGCTGTAATGCAGTCTAACGTTCTGACAAGCACAATGCCTTGTTCTTGCCCATCTGGAATAACCCCTCTAGCTTTGCTGCCTCCATACTTTCTGTTTTCGTTGTTTAAACTTGTGATATCCATGATAAATATTGAGTTAGTGAATTAGCTCAACATTGTGTGCTGATAACCATATAGATAGCCGAGTAAAAGAAAACAAGTAGCCTAGTTGCGTGCCTGCGTGCATATTCTGTCTCCTGCTCAAACAAAATGTGCGCGCGTTAATTTTCATAACGTGTTCACTAAGTCACGTAATAGAAAATTGTAAATAGCCCGATGGCATGCAGCTAATGGGATACTGTGCATAGTTGGGAAGGTATGGTGGGCCAATTTGGTGTGAATACACATTACACACACACACACACAAGGGAAAATTTCTCTCGTTGAGTAGCCTGATGGTACGCACAGTGCGTACGGACGTACACCTGCAGGCGCGCCTGGACACACCAGCAGCCTTTTAACTGTGTTAATGTTAATTGCAAGGATTCCCACACGAACGTCTTAAAATGACAGGCACTCAATTAGACATACACTAGCCTACTGAACTTTATTGAATGCTACCTCTGACTAAGAATGCATTACTTTGCACTTGTAGTTACTTGCACTTCAGTCTTTTATTTTGGAATCTTAAGAGCAATAAACATATATTGCAATGTTAAAGAAGTCATGTTTTTTCATTCAGATATGTAAATAAACATGTATAAGTTGCTATTAGTGAATTAATGGGGAGATAATCGATAATCGAATCGAATCGAAATCGAATCGGACTGAAAAAATGAATCGTTAGATTAATCGATGCATCGAAAAAATAATCGCTAGATTAATCGTTTAAAAAATAATCGTTTATCCCAGCCCTAGTCAGGGGTTTTCGCTGCTTCTTCGCCGGCTCTGCTATTATACACACGTTCGCAACAATCGCTAGCGTTTCGTTAGCCTACCTCTGTGCTGGGGATGCAGGATGTAAACTGATCCTGCTTCTCACGATGTCTGAGACTTTGTGAGACTAAAGGTCGACGGGTACGATACACCGAACTTTCAAGCGGGATATTCTTCCTACAGGCAGTAGGGGTGGGCGAGAGAGTCTTCATTCGCCCTTTAATGAGTCATTTAACCATATACCGACTTACGAAGATGATTAAATAACATGAAAACGTTGCCTGGTGTCCCTTTAATGCAAGTGCTGCAGTCCTACGTTCACGTAGAGAACATACACAAGCTCAACTGGGATTGAAGCCCTGATGTTTTCATGTAGCAGAGCTGTGTGCATTCCAGTGGCAGCTATTTTTGTCCTTTTAATAGTTTAATGGTTAATGGCATTACACTATATTTGGTGTCGCCACTATGCCCTCTATCAAAGGCCAGCCAGAGGCTATGTTATATGCAAACACAACTATACAGAAACAGTGAACACACACACACACACACACACACACACACACACACACGTTGTTTATGACATTTTATAAATAATGATAAATACATGACACATTATCACTTTTGTTTTTGTTTTCATCCATGGTTGGTTGACATTACAATAGAATGGACCCAGTACACACTGCACTTCCCTCATGAGAAAATACAAAACCTTGTTGCTCTCACAGTGTGGGACTATTCCTCTTTGACACATCAGATCTCCAAACTCTTGTGTAAAACATTTCTCATGAGTATTCCTAACAGAAAATCTATCCATGCCCTGTTTATCGACTATCAATGTCAAAATAAAATGGGCCTATACATGATGATCTTGGTATTATCTAAAAATAAAATATTGAGATGTACATTTGCTGGCTATATGAACACACATTGATTATGAAAAATAGGCTACTATAATATTTTGATTATTGCAGTGAAGCAAGCAGACAAACAAACAAACAAACTAAATGTGTTATTAGCAGCAACCTTTACACTTTGTATTCTGTGGCTGTGCTTTAGTAATGATGAATAGGTTATATGGCCTAGACTATTTACACCAGACACAAATGTAATCAGTGGAAATTATGCTAGAAACTGTAAGTCTAGTATTACCAATGTGTAAATAATAACATAATAACAGAACATATCGGGTGCCCGGTTTGGCTTCAGACATCCCGCCACATTCAGAATCACGCTACTGGGTGGGACTGAGCAGCGTTTTATGGACCCACAGAAGGCAATGGACTACATCAAATCAACAACGTCTTTGGAGATCCCGGACCCAGATTAAAAATGTAAAGATTAAATTTAACATGGCAAGAGGGATGCGGGTGACTATTTCCCATGGTGTTTTGCAATAGACATTTCTATAATGCACATACAGGCAGGAAGAGAATTGATTCAGAGGATATTAATAGAAATGCTCAAATATGGTCCTCACAAATATATTGAAATCTAGTTGAGCACGGCATGTCATTCCAAGCTTTTGAAAACTCTGTAGCTTCTGAGGAGATTTCTACACAGTCTTCACCATCCTCTTCATCCGCGTCATCTACATCATTAGGTTCACCAGGTGCCCAGTAGCTAGATTAAATAAGCTCTGTGAGTGAGCACTCCAACACATGCTTCCACCAGAAAAAACAACACTAGTTTAACAATATCTTAATATTGGGTTTTACTTACGGGTTTGTCAGCACGGTGCCATCCACCCATTTCCATACACCCTCCTCTTCAGTATCCGAAAGACCAATCCAGTGATTCTTGTAAGATGCTAGGAATTCCTGTGAAGTGACATGTATGCAATACAATGCTGATATGTTGATATGTCAACTAAATCATACTCTTGAATGAAAATGTAAAAAAAAAATCAAGGTATGTGTAGATCATGTCTTTAATGAACATCAGTGTAATATCATTTGATCTCACCTGCTCATCTTCATCGTTCACAATCACAAGATCTGCCCCCATTTTTAAACAAATTTGTCTGCTTTCACTCCAGGATTTCTTCGCAACACCGATTTTATAGAGACTTGTTTTTCTGCGAATCCATTTATCCATGATACGCCGTGACACTAAGGAATGTTTACATTGGCACACTTTGAGACTTTCTGGCCAGAGGATTAATAATATATAAAGTCACATCACATTGGCTGCATGTCTCACAAATGACAGAGATCCATTTATTATGCATACGAGACATCCAACATTAATGAAAATGAAACAACTTATTGCATAATAACTTATGTTAGAAGGCATAAAGAAGACTTTAGAACACCTTCTATTTCAGCGCAACCTCTAAGGACACTTGCATGAGCTTTTTGTGCAAGAGTCTGACAATCATTACATTTTTACTCACCTAATTTGTCACGTAGGCTCTGCAGCTCATCTCTTTCTCTAGTCAAGTTGTTGTAACTGCTCTGTAACTGAGATTTCTCAGTGTTCAAGTGGCCGTAAATGGTCTGTAAGATTTCTTTTTCTTTTAGTAGCCTACGGTGTCTTGTGTAATTCCGCTGGATTTTCTTGTAAAAATTGTTTTTTTTGCATATTTTGCTAGTATAGAGTCTAAGGAACAAGATTTTTTTTGTCTTCAAATTTTCACGATCCATTTTCACACTTAGATGACATCATCATTTATATAATGCATAATTAAGACTGGGACTACTATCACTTGGGGGTCAAATGTGAGAAAACACTGGTAAAGAGGGTATTCTGCCTAATTTTTGGGTGCTGATTCTGAATATAATATTTACTTAGCTGATTTTTTAGTTTTAAACCTGCTAATTAGCATTTGCGGCCTAAAACTGGCCTCCATAGGCAACATAGAACGGGTGAATAGGGTAAAAAATGTAACTCCTTGATATTCTTATGAAACTTTACTAGTTGATTAGTTATGTAGAGACAATATTTTTTTGCATTACAAGTTTTCTGAAAATATATGTTTAAGCATGTAATTTAACAATATCTCATTAATTATGCACTAATTTGCATACATTTCAATTACAGACATCTGAATATTGGATAGTTAACATTGAATGTATACGTTCAGGTTTGCCTTCAGAACTTTTTCTGGATTCAGAGCCTTAAAAGAATGGCTTGTTCAAGCACCAGTCCTAGGTTATGCCGATTTCAGTCGTCCCTTTATCTTAGAGATGGATGCATGCCATGCAGGATTGGGGGCAGTTTTGTCACAGGAGAAGGATGGGTTACAGCGACCAATAGCCTTTGCTAGCCGGGACTTGCGGCCAAGTGAGAGGAACATGTCAAATTATAGTGCCATGAAACTCAAACTCCTTGCAGTCAAGTGGGCAATCACAGAAAAAAATGTCAAGTATCTCCTGGGCAACACGTTTACCGTGTATACTGACAACAATCCCCTCCAATACTTGCAGTCAGCGAAACTGGGCGCTCTGGAACATTGCTGGGTTTCTCAGCTTGCCCTCTTTATTACAACATCAAATATTGTCCTGGGCCAGCTAATTGCAATGCCGATACCCTTTCTAGGCTTCCCACAAGCCCCACTAACACTTTGCGATTTGTGTCACACGGCCTGGACGTCCCCCTGCCGCTTGCCATAGCCAACATGCAAGCCTCAAGTGCACCTATCCAAGACTACTCTTGGATGACAGAATCTTGTATGGTGGACACCATCCCTGGTCGAACCAAAAGAGACCGGAAAGTCCTGCAAGGGACTGATCCCTGTATTTCCAGATACCTGTGGTTTTGGTGACAGGGACGACCACATACCCGTATTTCCAGATACCTGTGGTTTTGGTGACAGGGACGACCACATACCCGTTAAGACAAGTGGAGTGAACCAAGGGAAGTCCGCAATTGATAAAGCAGTGGTCCCAGATACAGGAAGTGGATGGGACCTTGTACCGAGCGATCCAGGCTCCTCCTTCCAGGGATCCAGTGCTGCAGCTTTTACTGCCAAAGGTGTTGCGAGTCAAAGTGCTCACTAGCCTACACAACAACCACGGCCATCTGGGGGTGGACAGGACCACAGATCTGATATGACAGAGGTGCTACTGGCCCCAGATGTGGCATGAGGTGCAAAAGTGGTGTTCTGAGTGTGAGCACTGTGCTTGCTAAAGCAAGACAACCCAAGCCAGAACCTTCTTGGGAAATATGCTAGCCCCTAAGCCTTTGTAAATAATCTCCATTGACTTTACTCTCTTGGATTGGGCTAGCACAGGACAAGAGAATGTTCTGGTAGTCACAAATGTTTTCTCAAAGTTTACCCAGGCCTTTCCCACCCCTGATCAGAGAGCTTCCACCGTAGCTAAGATTCTAACTGAGAGATGGTTTTATGTGTATGGCGTGCAAAGGAGAATCCACTCTGATCAGGGGAGCAGCTTTGAGGAGGAGCTGTTGAAACACCTGTGTGACACCTATAACAAAGACTAGAACCACCACTTATCATCCAGAGGGGAATGGTCAATGTGAACGTTTAAACAGGACACTTCATGACTTGTTCAGGACCTTACCCCCTGAAAAGAAGCGTAAATGGCCCCAGTTGCTCCCTCAGCTCCTGTTCGCCTATAATACCACCGTGTACCAGTCCACACAGCACTCCCCATACGAGCTGATGTTCGGTCAGAAGCCACAGTTACCAGTCGACCACCTACTTGGATATACTGGAGGTGACCACAGGGTCAGTCCACCGACTGATTGGGTGGTGCAACATCAAGAGTACCTGACTTCTGTCTATGCTAGTGCTAGGAGACACTTAGAAGAGGCTGCGGCATATCGTAGGCATGGTGGTCCTAACACTGTAGTCCTCTTCAAAGTGGTTGTATGCACATCCCACCTCACTGAGGCCAGGTGCAGGACAAAAAAGCTTATCAAGGAAAGAAGAGTAGTTGTCCGCACACTGCCATCATAACACATAACGCAACGTTTCGACCCACCAGGGTCATCATGAAGACCCTGGTGGGTCGAAACGTTGCGTTATGTTTTTAACTCAATAAATTTAGTTCTTCTGGGAGATTGTAGTGTGCGGTCCTGACACTGTACCCATATTACCACCTGGCACTCTAGTCTTTTTCTAGTGGGCAGTGGTAGTGTAGTGGTTAAGGAGCTGGGCTAGCGTGCAGTAGCCTGAAAGTTGTCGGTCGGTTCAATTCCCGGCTTTCACTGTTATGCCCTTGAGCAAGGCACTTAACCCCAAGTTGCTCCGGGGACAATGTGATCTCTTGTAATATAGCTGACATACAGTATGTAAGTGACTTTGGTGTCTGCTAAATATATGTAAACTCTTTTGCAAGAACCATTTTCATGGTCGCCACAAAATCCAGGATACATGGGTGTCTACCAAGTATGAAATTGTGGAGTGTCTTGATGGAATTGGCACACACTATAAGATCAGGCTGTATGGGGAAAAGGGCCCCCTTAAGACGTTCCACTCATAATACTGCCGGACAGCATTCAAACCCCTTCCACCTCCCACAGTCTGTTTCACATGAGTTCTCTGCCAGTGTAGCAGAAGTAAATATTCTCCCCGTCCCCTTCAAGCCTTGGCAGTAGATAGGTATGCTACCAGGATGGTGAACTTTAAAGACAGGTGTGTATGCAGAAAGGCTGACCTGCAGCGCTGGCGCACACGTCCACCTGTGGGTGGTGATCATATACGTAGCTTCCTCTCTGGGAGAACACAGCCGGTCATTTGATATTTTTGCCGCATGGGTGTTTGTGGTTGTTGTTGTTGGAAGAACATGGCTTTATTCTTAATTCTAAGACTTCATTGCTTCTCTCGCACTCCCGGCCTGTTGGCTGTGGATAACCCGTAGCTTTTAAAGAGAGCAAATGCACATGGTTTAGTGTCTGAGCAATGTTTTCCCTTGAGTTTTTTGTTTTTTGTATTAGTTCAGGCTGTGAGAGGGCCATCCGTGGTTTGTCTGTTTGTTTGTACCTTATATTCTTTTGTTTGTTAATTTTGCCTACTGTTACTCAACTACCCATGCCTATGTCACCTGTGTTGCCTGTACTATTATTATTATTATAGATTATTTCCAAGACAAATTTCTCTTAAGGTAGACAATAGAATGACATGGCAGGTCAAGGAAAGCATCAAGAAAAGCAAAGATTAAGAAATCGTTTTTGACATAGGCAACAAGGGTGGAGGTGTTTTTACACTTTTCAGACACTCAAAGTTTGAAAACTATGGATATTGTTTTAGAACCAACAACCTTTCTACATTATCTGGGGGTTTTGTGTGCAAAAAGTGGAATTAATTGTCAAAAAATTAGAAGAAAATGTGAAAATCACTTTTCGGACTAGATATAATCGCTTATTTTAAAACATACAGAAAAAAACACTAAAGATGGATCGTGAAAATTTGAAGACAAAAAAAATCTTGATCCTTAGACTCTATATTAGCAAAATATGCAAAAAAATTAATTTTTACATGAAAATCCAGCGGGACCCTATTTTCCAAACACAGCGTACTGTACTATTTGGTCATGTTGTTAAATGTGTCCTCTAACTGTGACTTTTGAAGGGTCAGGTTGTTGTAAAGTGTCTGTATGAGGTCTCTCTCTCTGGTCAGGTTATTGTAACGGGACTGTAAGTGGACTATGTCATGGGTCAAGTTGTCGAGAGTCTGTTGTTGAAATGTCCCATCGCTCGCGTTGTTGCTGCTGTGTGATTTGAATAATATGATGGCAACAAGTAGAATCACACACAGCACCGCCAAACACACTGTAGCCAGCTTGTAGGATCCTGAGGGAGACATACAGGGTATATTGTAAACACACTGAGGCAAAGATACACTTACATCATGTAATGAGATATTGAGCACTGACAAGATTGGTCTCCAGAGACTCTCCATGCAACATGTACCTTGCCTTTGCTTGATTAGTGAAAATTAAAACCAAAAAAGAAAGATGAACAGTGATGTCGTGATTAATATGTCTCTCTGCCTGGGCTATGGGATAAACCGTAAATATACTGTACCATATATACAATGTTGACACTATCGTCTCATATCTATACATGTCCTGATGCAGACATACTCCCACTTGCCCTGGACTCCTTTGCTTGCTGCTGTCCCTTTCTACATTAAATTGAGATTTTATTTCTATTTCGCGCAGTCGAATCGTTTTTCTTTCACTGATAATACACACTCTACCTTTACTAGCTGCAACTACTGGACAGGCACCAGGTAACTACACAGTGTGGTCTAGGGTCATAGCTGTTGTTGCACAGCAGTTGCTAGGTAATAAGATAAACTTCTGTATGTCTGCTGCCGATCAAATAAAATCATGCCTTTTATGTCTGTGTACATGATTTGATAACCAAGAAGAATTGCAGCAGAAGAAAACTAAGGTTTTACTTGAAACTGTGAAAAATGTTGTATACATATTTTATACAACATTTATATATATTAATTAAACAAGTGTGATTCAATCATGTTACAGTTATTACAGTTTAAACGTATTCTCTAGAGAACTACAATGTTGGTCCAATATACAATGAACAAGAAAGCAATTAGCCACATCATGTAATACATCATGTAAGCTGAGTTATTTATTATTTACAACAAGATTACCTTCTTTACTAATACTGGATATGCCCATCTTGTTGAAAGTCTTACTGGTGTGTATTTCAAAATCTTGCTTGTTTTCTTCATCATCAATGTTCTCAACAATCGCCTCAGTCATCTCCATTTTGTATCCCTTTGATTGACTGACTGCAGAGAGAGGGAACAGATCTGTTCTACCCTGAAATTAATAGTCTGATATACATCTCACAGAGCTGGAAAGTTGAGCACTTCCTGTACTTTCAGGAACATGATGGTTAAAGAGGAAGTAAGACTACTAGTTTCTACTTATTTCAGGATTTTTCCTCATCATCATCAACAATGAAGACACTGTGTATAATAGTATATTTCTTTACACACACACACACAAACACATACACACACACGCACACCCACACACACATCTCTACTGACCATCAAGGTACTGGATGCCAGTTAGTGTTATTATTATTAATTTGCTTAATGCAGGCGTCACATTTATCATAATATCTCTATTAGTCTGTTTCTGTTAGTTTTTTAAAGTTTGTGCTGTCAATATCTTGTACATCTCTATGCTCATTGTGCTGGGGAGCGCGGTAGCGACATAAACATCTAGCTTTTCTAACGACAGCCTTTTTGTTGTAAACAAAATCAACCGAAGCGTCCTCAGGTGACATGAATGACTAGGCACCGTTGCTCACATACTGTACCTATGGTTGCTCATCCATCATCATATAACACCTGCCCAGACGATTCGATTGGTCTGTACAAGTTCTCATAGAGGCTTCTCAATGGAACAAGTCCAGACCGAATTTCCCAACCACACATTTTGTGGGCGGGGTTAAATTCATGGCTTGCTTCCAGGCTAAAGAAAAGCATGTTATTTACTGTACTTTCCTTTTACATAATTGGATAAACCAAGTGTCAGGAATCAACAACTCGCAAAAATAACATGTATATATGAGCACAACCAAAAGATTTGATGCCATTTTCTCTCACAATATGCTAGAACCAAAATGAGCACAGGATGCTGTAGTCTTTATAGTTTCTGTGTAAGGATATGCCTTTGATCTTCAAAAAAGAGAAAATAGGAAGGTTTCTAACCAGATCCAGTCACTGAACAACACAATGTTTGGTAATCGAAAGGAAAGTATTTCCCAGAAACTCAGTACAACCCCTATGTGGGCGACTACTGAAATGCTGACGCCCTCAATTTTAAATGAGGAAGTGTCCAGACTTTGCTGAAGATGATACTAAGTACGCCCTCATATATTGTCACATCTTACAGTATTGCTTTCCAGCTCTCTCCAAAATCATTTGTTGTTGACTAAATAACCAAAATCAAACAGAAAAGACTAAAATAGCTTCAGTACCATGAACATATATAAAATGGTATGAGATGCATGGCATTACTTTTCTTGACACATAGTCATGGCCCAATTTGTTGACACCTTAACAGCTCATTAAAGGAATGCTTCATTCCTCCTGAAAAGTGATGGCATCAGAAGTGAGTGTGAGTGTGTTTTTTTTTTTTTTTACAAAGATAATGGCCCGGACTGATTTGTTGTTGCCTCTAAAAAAAGATGATAACATTTTGGATTATACTGGTGTTTCAAACTAGGTGTTTCACTTTAATTCATATCACAGATTTAAAGATTTTTGATATTGAAGTCATTTAACTTATAATGAAGTTTTTAAACAGTCTTGGCTCTGTAAATGGAAAACAAATGTGATTTATACGCAGAGCCGGACAGCCGCCAAAGTCAACTCCATGGTTAGATTTAGATAAGAGATGAAACCATGGACGAAACAATGGATTAAGACGCAGCAGGTCCATCCCGGGAATGTGCCAACCTGTGGCCCCACCTCGCCAGACTATTTCAATTTTCTGAACAAGTTAATGATAGTTTTCGCTTCAAGTGTATCCATTACAAAATAGTATTTTGTATTTGAAATACGTATTTTAAATACATGTGTAAGAAATACTGCCCATCCCTGGCAACATGGTAAAAGATGAAAATTACTTGATTTTACTTTCAATCCCTTTTACATTCTCCAAGGTATTAACATTAAATTGTTTTTATAACTCCATGTAGGATGTTTCTGTACTGTGCACTGTGGCAGTAGTAATGCAATATTTAGAAAATGTACTCTTGTACTCTTGATACTCAAGTACTTTTAAAAACAAGTACTTTAGTACTTTTACTTAAGTAGACATCTGACTGTTGTACTTTTACTTGTACTTGAGTAAAATTTAGCAAAGGGTATCTGTACTTTTACTCAAGTAAAGCTGTGTACTCTGTCCGCCTCTGTTTATACGTATCCATGCTCTATATTATATTGGATTGGTTGTTGTGTTTCGATGTCAATAATCTGTCAGACTGTGCTCTTGAATTAGTGCTCCATCTAGTGGTGTAAAGTGGTGAATATTCCTGACTAAATATCCAGTCCCATCAGTTGAGTTTCCATGGTGTCCATGGTATTCAAGTCAGAATGAATACATTTGCTGGGTGAAAGAGAACACAGTTGACACAAAACATGACATTTCAATCATTTAGTTGATCCTAAACATCTTGTGATCAGCACCCTTTTGTTATGCAATTGTAAGCTTTGGTAGCTCAAGGTGCATATTACTGTATGATACCATACGCAAACAACCAGGGTTTCCCCACTTCTACCTGTCTTTATCTATGATGTTAAGGACAATATGAATATATACAGAGAAAACCTTTGGTTAGGACATCAGACAAATAAAATTAGTAACACAGACATGTTTTGTTATCATCTTGTGTATGCGATAAGAAGAATTAATTTAAAGGTGCAGTCAGCAATTGTGCTTACATCACAAGTTTATTTCTTAGCAGACATTTTGTCCAAAGCAACGTACATTTAGCCTAGAAATCTAGACGCACCCTAGCGGCGGCAAATTAATTTGCTCAGCTTGTACGTCTAGTATCGAACCATAGGAATTTCTATTGGCTTAACACCGTGGATGACGGCCAATCACAGCGCTCTATTTCATTAGAGAGTCTTAAGGCGGGCTTAACAGGATAACGACATCCTGCGACGGTGAACAACAAGGAAGGTGGCTATGGCAAAAGAAGAGCGGTTGTTTGAATCGGCGTTGGCGTCAACTTTGGAGGAGTTGGACTTGTGCTTTTCTTTGAAAGTAGATCAACACAATGCACTTAAGTCATTCCTTTCGAAGAAGGATGTATTTGCCGTTTTGCCGACCGGATACGGATATGGTCGTAGCGCTGGCCTATTGCATGCCTAGGCAGTTTGAAAGACAATTCTCTGCCCGCCCCTTGGATTAAGCGAGGTGAATGATTCGATGCCAGACTATACATGTCAATGATATAGGATGGCCCGCCAGGCTAACGTACATTATATATAATCAAGGAACAAACACCAGAGAGGTAGCTCACCCCCTATTCCCAGAGATACTCCACACAGTGCACATTTCTGTTTGGGGGACATGCTACCCCCACTTTGTTTGATTACAGTTTTTGGAGCCTGGGCTGCCTAGACCGGGGTTTTTTTGTACAGTACTACTCATGGGATGGGAAGCTAGCGGATTGTAAGGAGATGTTCGCTGAATGTGACAAAATATGCTACGCGTTCTACACAGACACATAGCAGAACTATAACTACACAGCTTTCAGTGGGTACAGAGGATGGAACACAAACATTGCCTTTTGCATTGCATTTACTGATTGCAAATAGTTAATTTATGCTTTTTATTATGGTAATTGATATTGCTGTAATGCTCATACACATATATTGACTCAATCAGTGGAGACTGATAGAAGGTCTTAGAAATGGTCCTCACAAATGTATTGAAATGAACTATAACATGGGACATCATTCCAAGCTTTCATAGGGTCGGCAGCTTTTGAGGAGATTTCTGCACAGTCTTCATTCCCTGCATTGTTAGGTTCACCAGGTGCCCAGTACCTATGAAAAATGTACTCTGTCAGCTGGCTGATTCAGTGATGTTTTCAAACAGATGCTTTGACCAAGAAAATCTACGCAGCTTTAACAAAATGGGCATGACATTTTTAGATAGCTGCAAACTATGGTAGAGGTAACAAAGCTAATACTTTATGGTCAGTGGTGTGCCGTCTACCCATTTCCAGACACCCTCGTTGTCAGTATCTGAAAGTCCAATCCAGACATTCTTATATGGTAATAGGAATTTCTGTGAAGTTACAACAACATAAAAGACAATCTGTTATTCATGCTGTTTAGTCCAAAATCAGAAACCTTGGCCTGTTTGTGTCGTCCTCTGTATTTGCATTCAATTGCTGTCTATTTAGACAGTTATATAATATCAGTGAGTTGGTTACTCTGTTGTACAGTTGAATGAGTGTTCCCATAATGTTCTGCAAGTGTGAATGGAATAATGTATACTGGTCTTGCAATTAAGTGAGGGAGGTGTTCTCATGTTATTGTGTAATGTTTAGTAATATCTATAAATCATGTCGTGTCAATGTAACTGAGCCTCTTGTTGACAGATGTGTTTAGCCTACCCTTAATAATGTGTTTTCATTTCTATCCTAGTGTTTACCTATTTTTGTCCTCCATTCAAATAAATGGCTTGGTAAAGCTGATAGTAAGTTTTGTTTCCCGAAGCCTGTTACAATGTAGCAGGAGTATATACAATAGAATATAAAAACAAAACTACAACATGTCCATATTTTACTGTACCTGCTCCTCTATGTCATTCACAACCATCAGGTCTGCCCCCATGTTTAAACAGCTGTCTCTGCTCTCCTGCCAGGATCTCTTCTCACTGTTGACTTTGTAGAGACTTGGTTTTCTGGCAATCCATCCATCTGCAAGTCTTGAATCTGTTGAGCAAGTTTGAAAGAATTTGAGATTTTATGACCAGAACACGGGTGTCATACTGATATACTCCTTCACTACACCTATGGGCAAAAAGTACAAATCGTGTGCTGTTCTTCCTTTCTTACCCTACCTTCCATGTCAGTTTTTGTCTGCATCTTCCTTCCTGATGATGGTATGTAATGGTAGGATTCATCAATTTATTATAGAGATATTGCTTATAACACATTGTCACAAACAACTGGAGGTGAATATATCTTTTCATTATTTTATTTTCCTTTTGTATCCAAAAAATCTGGATATAAAACCTGCTGGCGGGCCAGTATCATTGACACCCCTGGACCAGAGGCTTAATAAGGAATAAGCTAGGGTGGTGAGTAGGTAGAAGGTATATTTTCTGCATTACTTCCATACTGTACCATCATCTTAACAATGTCTCCACAGACGCTCAAACATGCAACGGAACACAGAAGCAGACTATAAACACAGCTCCCTAATTGTACATAATGAAATGTAAAACATATCCCACAGACTGTTAGTCATTACATTTTCCCTCACCTAATTTGGTACGCAGCGTCTGAAGATCATCTCTCGCTCTGGTCAAGTTGTTGTAACTGGCCTGTAGCTGGGCTTTCTCATCCGACAGCATGGCGTTGCTAGTTTGCAAATCAGACTTCTCTCTGCTCAGATTGGTATAGTTGCTATTTAATTGTGACTTCTGTAAGATTAGATCGTTGTAACTTATCTGTAAGAGGTTTCTGTCATCAGTCAAGTTGTTGTAACGGGTCAGTAGTTGGGACTTCTCTTGAATCAAAATGTTGTGACTGGTCAGCAAGAGGTCCATCTGTTTATTCAGGTTGCTGTAAATCATCTCTGACTGGACTGTGTTGTGGGTCACATTGTTGTCAGCTGTTAGGCGTTGAAATGCCCCATCACTGTTGTCGTTATTGCAGTTATTGTGCGATTTGTGTGATATGATGACAATAAGTAGAATCACACACAGCACCCCCAAACACGCTGTAGCCAGCTTGAATCCTGGGGGAAGCATGCAGTGGCATCATTTGCACTGTAAACATATTGTGCTGTATGTGAATGAAAGTTCACCTGAAAGGTTCTCATTTCAATAAGCCTTAGAGCCAATGTGAACGGAGACCAGCTGGGGCAGGGCTAGGGTGGAGTAATCACTCTCCGTTTTGGGCCTGTTAAACCGACCAAATGTGAAGGCAACTTTAGACTCATGTCCCCCACAGAGGACAGAATTAATTGCAGGTCTCAAGAGAGATACAATTCTGACTGGCTGACTGATCAGTGCAGGCATTGCCTGCGTATAAGAGTGCCTCAATGGTGCTTATCTGTCTGTCATCGTATAAAGGCCACTCTCAGATAGGTGGTTGTGATTGGCCAGGCTAATTTTTGGCTGGGAGGAAATCCGTTTCAGTGTTAGATATTCCAGATCAACCAACAAAATGAGCTCTCTGATTTTAAAGGCTTTTCAGTCTAATGTCTTAAGGTAGTGTACCACGTATAATGAAATTCTTACTTGAATGCTTCTTCTTGCACATTACCATGCAAATAAATTAGGGCTGTCAAAATAACTGATTAATTTCGATTAATTAATTTGAGGAGAAATAACTGATAAAAAAAAAATAGCGCAGATTCTGTATGACCTTTGACCCCGAGCCGTTCTAGTCAGTAACCATTAGACTGTAAAATGAAGGAGAGAGATGTAAATGTGCTGCCTAGATCATTGATTGAAACATTTACTTTTAAAAAACAGCCTGATGGTGTTGATAAAAAAAATAAAGTGTTGCTGAAAATAAAGTCCTCTGCAATGTCTGCAGCAAGGAATTTGCATATCACCGGAGTTCGTCAACTCTAAAATGGCACATCAATGCAAAGAAATAGTGTTGACATTGAGGGGAGTGTTCATTTATTTTCATTGTGTCCCCTAGGTTATATTTGTGGCCTGAAATGCCTTGTATGTGAAAAAAACTTCTTCCCAAAGGACTTTTGAATTTATTTCCTCAGCATATTAGGCCATATCATGGATTTATGGCCATTATTTGAACAGTGATAATAATAATAAAAGAGTTTTTGAACTTTAATGTCACTAATGCTGATTATTCAATGATTAATTTGAATTTAAATATTTAAAATACTTTCACAGCAAACATTATATGTGTGATTAATTTAGATTAATTAATCACAGAGTATGTAATTAATTCGATTAAATATTTTAATCGATTGACAGCTCTAAAATAAATACAATTAAATGGCAATATGTGTATGTTAATGAGTGCTTTGAGAACACTCATTAACATTCAGAATCAGTACAGTAATGGAATACATAAACACTATATCTAGTGTTATGAATGCAATATAGGCTACAATTGACAGTGAAGGTTGTTAATGAGCCACATGAATTAGTTGAGGTATTTATAGATACCAAATTACCTTTCTTGCTATGTCTGCCTATGCCCATTTTGTTGAAAATCTTACTGGTAGATATTTTGTCACCTTGGTCCCAGTAAGACCTGCTTTCTTCGCTATTGTCCACATCCACAAGAATGTCCTCTGCCATGTCCACTTTCTATTAACCTCTCAATAACAAGTGATAGACCCAAATCTGTTTTGCCCTTTTATCAGTGGCCTGCGCAGGCAAAATGCGGACGTGGCATGTAAGAAGGAAGTCTGAGGGGTTACATGAGAGTATGTGCAACTGTGACCTCTCCAGTAGTGAGGCAGTTTGCTATCAATACAACTTCAGTGGGTTGTGTCAAAATCACAATATCGTACCTTAAAATCATCTTAATTTAGGTATTTAACTATTGATTGTAGCCTATAATGTTATGCAGTACGGTCATCTCTGATATGAGTGTTTGTGTGTGTGTGTGTGTGTTTGTGTGTGTGTGTATCTTTTTACTTGTTTGTGATGTTTCATCAGACAAGTCTGATGTCAAAACGTGTTAAATGAGTAAAAAGATAATTGGGAGCAAATACTGGTGTGCTGGACTTCTTTTACGTATCTTGTTATGCATGTGCATTACCATCCCATAAGAAAGATATCCAAGAGAGAGGTTAATATTGCGTAACTGCTTCCTCTCAGTTGAAAAAGCAATTGTACACATTTTGCTGAGCAAGCAGCTTCATGTTGAAAACACGGAAATGTGTTAACCTCTTGTAGCCTGAGAAGTGCAGCCTGCCTCAAAAGTCATTCCTCTAATGACTCAGTAAAAAATAGATTTTTCTTGGTAATAAAAAATAACAACAAATAAAAACTCAATCCAAAGCACAATTTGTCTCAAATGATGCTTGTTGTCAATTTCTTTTTTTTTTTTTTCAAAGTATATTTTTTGGGCTTTTTGCCTTTATTATGATAGGACAGTGAAGACAGACAGGAAGTGAATAGGAGAGAGAGATGGGGTGGGATCGGGACATGACTGCAGGTCGGACTCGAACCTGGGTCCCCATGGGCACTTGGACCCGTATATGGTACGGACGTTGTAGCCTGCTGCGCCGCTGCGCCACCCTTGTTGTCAATTTCTGTTGTGGAGTAATCTGTTTTTGATGGTGGTATTAGCTTTTTATAGTTTTTTGTTTTAATTAACCATAAATGTATAATTTAATAATACATTTAATATTTTTCGTATAAAGAACAGTATAATGTGTTTTGTAGTGGGCAATGGCAGATGTAGACAGCCATGACTCTCCCATAGCATCTATGAATATATCCTAATGACTAACGTCTACAATTCAATTCAATTCAAATCACTTTATTCATCCCCAGGGGGCATTTAAATGGCACAAAGAGCAACATATTCCACCACACTACGTTCATGAGGTCAGAATCCACAAAACACATTCCAATCCCATTCTAAATCCAATATTTGCACTGAATTTATTAATTTAGCAGATGCTTTTGAGTACAAAGCGACTTACATACAGTATGTCAATTAAATGACAAGGCTATATTCTCCCCAGAGCAACTCGGATTAACGGTGGAAACCGGCAATTGAATCCACAACTTTTCAGGCAACTACATGCTAACCAGCTCCTTAACCACTAAGCTGCGCGTCGAGGTCTGGTTTGTCCTGTCGGGACTTATTTTTCCAATAATGACCGGCGTTCTATACATTATCCCTTACTTAACATACTTCATACAAAGGAGGCTGTCATTTATGACAGATTTCCAAAATGCTGCATTACACACTCTAGAATATATAGGCTAGTGTTCTTCAGTGAATAGAGAGAATGCATTATGGGAATAGTGAGGCTATGTAAATTAAATGTTAAAACAAACTATTTCCAGTCCCTGTTGGACAGTTTTGCAGGTGTGGGGGACGTGTAGAATTAGTCAATGAACACTCTTTGGTAACACATATTTTCTAACATGAGATACAAAAAAAATATATTTCCTGGATTACTGGACAGTTTGTATTGGTGGCCATGCACAGGCTGTAGAGTTCAATGACTCTACTGAGTTCTGTCTGTTCTGAGTGAAATGCTGACGCCTGCTATTTTAAAATGCTGAGAGACTCTTGGCTTTACTGACAATGAAAGATTGTGTGCACTGTCATGCTCAGTATGAGTATGAGAATAGGCCTTATCTTTATTCAGTGTTGTGAGAAGTCATAGGCCTACAGGATTGTAGGAGTGTTTTGACATAGTGTTACAATACTTTCTACCATTAATAGGCCTACCATTTTCTCAACAATAACAACATGGGATCAATTGCCTGGCCTGACACAGAAGGCTTTGGACTTGGCTGACTGGGGGCAGGAGTTGGCTATAAATGGAGCTAAGACCCAAAACATGGTTATTAGGGCAGGAAGAGCTGCTAACATCCTCTGTCCTCTCTTAGGCCTACCTTTGATTGCTGGACAAAAAATCATTAGAGTCCATACCTTGAAAATTCTTGGAGGGGGGGGGGGGGTTATATATGACCTTGATTATGAGTTTCACTTTTGTTGTTTGACTAAATTCAGGGCTGTAAAAACACTAAGTTTTTCGAATATTTCTGCCATGTCAAACCAGTATAGGAAATCGGACATCTGAGAACAAAGCTTGACAAAACATGGTGAAAAGAAAATATTTTTTATTTGTTGCCGTAAAAAGAATGTTTTTTATTTTCAGACTTTTCATTCTTTCATATGAACTTTGTAGGTTCTCTCATATGGCCATGTGGTGGCGTTGCAGGATCATGAAGATCACACAGCAATCAGGATACAGTTTACTTCTATTTGGCTACTTCTATCACACTTCACAAGCTGTTTTGTAAAACAAAGCAAACAAACAAAAATGTTCTGCCATGTTATTGTATGTGGGTCTACATTTGTATAGATGAAGTGACTATGGCTATAGAATTCCATGGCTTTGGGACTTGGCCCCTACCAAAAGGTTCTAAAGCGCTGTGCTCTAAAATCTTTGGCCACTGCTGCTATGGAACACATGCGTACTGGTCTTGGAATCTACAGAGGGAAGGATGTTGGGTGCAAATATGAGGTGGAGTGCCTTGAAGCAGGTGGAGCTGGATCAAGAGAACCTGTGATTTGGTTTCCAGAGTCTCCATCATCGGCTGTAAAACACTCAGCTGCTCGGCCTCTACTTTATTTCTACCTCTGGTCCCTCTAAGGGCTGATTCAGACTGCCTGCATGAGCGTGTTAGTTGCATGGCGTGTCCATTTTTATTTCGGCTCCCATGTTAACATGTTATAACTTGCACACTGCCTGTGTGACAATCACGTCTCAGGCGCCGCTTTATAAATAGGACCAATGCCTACAGTATTTTTCATGCGGCACGCAAACGTGTTGGGAGTGTTTCCATTCAAAAGAAAAAGTGAAGAGATGTTTTAATAGGCAGAGGGGCCGCCGCAGCGTCAGACACATTTCTGGTGTGCAAAGACAGAGAAAACGCCACACAATTGACATGCAACAGAAGCGCCACGTTCAGGCCACGCAGGCAGTCTGAATCAGCCCTAAGGGCTCCTCCACACTGCCTGTGTGGCATGAGCGTGTCAACTTCGTGGCGTGTTCATTTTTATTTCGGCTCCCATGTTAAAAAGTGAACTACTGTATTACAATGTACTGATGTTGCTACTCGAAAATCCAAGCACTTGAGTACTCTGTGCAACCCTTAGTACCCAGTACACTGGAAATGAGTCGGGTCACAACTTAAACTAGAAATGCAATTCCAAGGAATTACCAGTGCATGAAAATGCTAAAGTTGTGATGTAAAATATCATGTATAGTTAAAACAGATAATACAGAGATGGTTATTACGGTGATGCTAGGATAGACATGGTGGTTGCATAGCTTAATAAAAGTTGATAGTTTAAAAGTAGACTGTTTAAAAGCTGAATGTAGATAGTTTAAAAGTTGTTGATAGACAGTAGATAGTTTAAAAGTTGTTGATAGACAACTAGTTTAATAGATAGTTTAATGATAGTTTAAAAGTAGACCGTTTAAAAGTTGAAGGTAAATAGTTTAAAAGTTGTTGACAGACTGGAAGTTTAATGAATGTTGATATTCAAATAGTTTAATGGCTGTGTATAGGTAGATATTTGACGATAACTGAAAGTTGGAATGGCTCTAATGTTTGTTAGCAGTTATGCTAAGAATTTTAACTATGCTAACCATGTTACTTAGCTAATGTTTAATAGCAGTGCTAGCAATGCTAACATGCTAACCATGTTACTTAGCTAACTTAGCTAACGTTTTCTAGCAGTTTAATGAATGTTGATATTCAAATAGTTTAATGGCTGTGTATAGGTAGATATTTGACAATAACTGAAAGTTGGAAATGGCTCTAATGTTTGCTAGCAGTTATGCTAAGATTTTTAACTATGCTAACCATGTTACTTAGCTAACTTAGCTAACATTTTCTAGCAGTTTTGCTAAACATGCTAACTATGTTAGCAATGCTAACATGTAAACTAAGTTAACCATGTGACTTAGCTGACCTAACATATCATTTTTAGTAGTTATGCTAACTAGCATGTTAACAATGCTAACATGCTAACTATGTTAACCACGTGACTTAGCTAACCTAGCTAATCATTTTTAGTTGTTATGCTAACTATGGTAACTAGCATGCTAACAATGCTAACTATGCTAACCATGTGACTTAGCTAACCTAGCTAATCATTTTTAGCAGTTTTGCTAAAAATGTTAGCAATGCTAACATGCTAACTATGTTAACCATACTAACTAGCTACAGTGGGTAGGAGTCATAGTTGATAGTGTTGACATAGTTGATGATAAGTTAAAAGTTGTTGATAGACAGCTAGTTTAATAGATAGTTTAATAATAGTTTAAAAGTAGACTGTTTAAAAGTTGAATGTATATAGTTTAAAAGTTTAAAAGTTGAATGTAGATAGTTTAAAAGTTGTTGATAGATAGCTAGTTTAATAGATAGATAGTTTAATGATAGTTTAAAAGTAGACCGTTTAAAAGTTGAATGTAAAAAGTTCAGTAGTTTAATGGGTTACATTGTTTAACAGTGGATTATTGGACAGGACTTTTATTTTGAAACAGTTTTGGGCAGAGGAAACAGTTGAATAGGATGTGTAGTCTTAATTGACCCAGATTGTATGCTTAAAGCCTGAGGCTGCAGGTGGCCTGAACACCTGCCATAGGATTCTAATTGCTTAATGGCCGTATTATGATGTCATAATCGGCAATGTTAAGTCTATGGGGATTTTTAAAAAGTTTTTCTTTAATAGTTTAAAAATTATAAAAGTTTCAAAGTTGAAAAGACATAGCAGCTTGGTCCGTTTGAATACCTACGTTATGAAGTTTCTAAGTTAAACTGTTCAAGAGAAATAGCGTACGGAAAAAGTGGTAAGCGGAATAATAATAATAACTAGAAATGCAATTCCAAGGAATTACCAGTGCATGATTCTAGGATAGACATGGTGGTTGCATAGCTTAATAAAAGTTGATAGTTTAAAAGTAGACTGTTTAAAAGTTGAATGTAGATAGTTTAAAAGTTGTTGATAGACAGTAGATAGTTTAAAAGTTGTTGATAGACAGCTAGTTTAATAGATAGTTTAATGATAGTTTAAAAGTACACCGTTTAAAAGTTGAAGGTAAATAGTTTAAAAGTTGTTGACAGACTGGAAGTTGAATGAATGTTGATATTCAAATAGTTTAATGGCTGTGCATAGGTAGATATTTGACGATAACTGAAAGTTGGAATGGCTCTAATGTTCGCTAGCAGTTATGCTAAGATTTTTAACTATGCTAACCATGCTACTTAGCTAATGTTTTATAGCAGTGCTAGCAATGCTAACCTGCTAACCATGTAACTTAGCTAACATTTTCTAGCAGTTTAATGAATGTTGATATTCAAATAGTTTAATGGCTGTACATAGGTAGATATTTGACGATAACTGAAAGTTTGAACGGCTCTAATGTTTGCTAGCAGTTATGCTAAGATTTTTAATTCTGTTAACCATGCTACTTAGCTAATGTTTTATAGCAGTGCTAGCATGCTAACCATGTTACTTAGCTAACTTAACTAACATTTTCTAGCAGTTTTACTAAACATGCTAACTATGCTAACAATGTTAGCATGCTAACTATGTTAACCATGTTACTTAGCTAACTTAGCTAATAATTTTAGCAGTTATGCTAACTATGCTAACTAGCATGCTAACTATGCTAACCATGTTACTTAGTTAACCTAGCTAATCATTTTTAGCAGTTTTGCTAAAAATGTTAACTATGCTAACCATGTTACTTAGTTAACCTAGCTAATCATTTTTAGCAGTTTTGCTAAAAATGCTAACTAGCATGCTAACATGTTAGCATGCTAACTATGTTAACCATGTTACTTAGCTAACTTAGCTAATCATTTTTAGCAGTTTTGCTAAAAATGCTAACTAGCATGTTAACATGTTAGCATGCTAACTACGCTAACCATGTTACTTAGCTAACTTAGCTAATCATTTTTAGCAGTTTTTATAAAAATGCTAACTAGCATGCTAACATGCTAGCATGCTAACTATGCTAACCATGTGACTTAGCTAACTTAGCTAATCATTTTTAGTAAATTTGCTAAAAATGCTAACTAGCATGCTAACATGCTAGCATGCTAACTTGCTAGCATGCTAACTATGTTAACCATGTGACTTAGCTAATCATTTTTAGCAGTTTTGCTAAAAATGCTAACTAGCATGCTAGCATGCTAACTATGCTAACCATGTGACTTAGCTAACTTAGCTAATCATTTTTAGTAATTTTGCTAAAAATGCTAACTAGCATGCTAACATGCTAACTTGCTAGCATGCTAACCATGCTAACTAGCTACAGTGGGTAGGAGTCATAGTTGATGACAAGTAACAGTTACAATGGCTAAACAGTTAAAAAGTTCAGTAGTTTAAAGGGTTAAATTGTTTAACAGTGAAATATTGTAGTGAGGACTTTTATTTTGAAACAGTTTTTGGCAGAGGAAGCAGTTTAACAGGATGTGTAGTCTTAATAGGGCCAGTTTGTATGCTTAAAGCCTGAGACTGGCAGTTGAGATCCAGTTGGCCTGAACACCTGCCATAGGATTCTAATTGCTTAATGGCCGTATTATGATGTCATAATCGGCAATGTTAAGTCTATGGGGATTTTTAAAAAGTTTTTCTTTAATAGTTTAAAAAGTATAAAAGTTTCAAAGTTGAAAAGAGATAGCAACCCGATCTGTTTGAAGACCTACGTTACAAAGTTTGAATGAAGTTTCTAAGTTAAACTGTTCAAGAGAAATTGCGTCTAGAAAAAGTGGTAAGCGGAATAATAATAAGAAGAAGAAGTTGCCTAGGAAGAACAGTACAGTGCATTTTCATGCACTGTAATAAGTTGTTGCCTAGGAAGAACAGTACAGTGCATTTTCATGCACTGTAATAATCATTGTACAATCATGTAAATAATAAATACAAATGGGTTTATGAAAGCAGTGAGATTAATTTGCATAAGATCAGAATATTTGGGGTTTAGCATTATGAAAAAAGAACTAGTTCGGTGAAAATCAAGTTTGTAACCTTCTGTATGATATCTGCTATATTTTACAAGACATATCACAAGCAAAATAAGTAGTCAATGTCATGACCAAGTAATTCATCTTTGGATTTCTGGTCGACCGATCATAGCCTCAGTATGCGACAAATATACATATAAACCATTTTAAGGCCATGAGGGGATTTTCCATGAAAAAATAACCTTCTGAACATATATTTTTCAGGGGCAGAGAAGAGTTTTTAGAAGAGGAAGTGTCAGAAGTATAATACAAGGATACAAGGAAGTTTATTGTCACATGCATATAGTTACTGGAAGTAAGAAATGCAGTGAAATTATGTCTGGTGTCAGCCTATTTGTGCATTAATGGGGGGGGGGGGGGGGGTAAAAAGTGCAGTAGAAGAGGGGTTTAGTAGATTAAGTGGCAAGGGCTGCATAAGAAGGGGGGGGGGGCACCAACAAGGAGCACCCAAGAGCAATAACTAGATGTACCGGTACAAAATGTGACCGCTGCCCAGTCCAGCACATTTTTTCCACAAAAAGAAATCATGCAGAAAGGCCTATATGATTCTAACTGTCTCACTAAATTGCATAATCCACACTCAATTCTCACTGGTATCTGCTAGACCAGCGGTCCCCAACCACCTGGCCGCGGACCGATACTGGGCCGCAGGACATTCCTAACCGGGCCGTAGCCTACGACATGAGTTTAAAAAAAATGCATGCAAACTAAACTAAATTTAATTCGCAATAATGTCACGTTTTTACATGGCATAGGCCTATATGCAGTTGTTTGATTGCACGCATGTTTGCATTTTGCAGCCTCAGGTCAGCTCACTTCACTTGATCAGTTCTTGGCGAACAAAAACAGCAACAAAAAACAAGCATCTTTAGCAGGTCACTGGCCAGAGTGTTTGAGTTGCGAGAGCCGCTGCAGATTTCTTACAGAAAAAAAGTCACCGTTAGCTGCACATTTTAGTGATGAGGACTGGGTGTCAAAACTCGCTTACCTGTGTGACATATTTGGGTTGCTTAATGACCTCAACCTGTCACTCCAGGGGAGAATGACCACTGTCTTTAAACTGGCAGATAAAGTCGCTGCATTTAAAGCCAAGCTTGATTTGTGGGGACGACGAGTGGACCAGATAAGTTCCAAACAGTATTGGGGGTTTTGGGAGAGACTGAGGCAGGGCCCTTTCTCTCGCAGCTGGTGCGCGATCACCTTGTTGCGCTTTCAAATGAGTTTGAGCGTTACTTCCCATCCTCCAAAGATCCACGGCAAACCAATGAGTGGGTCCGCAACCCATTTGTCAAGATCCCGAATAGTCCTAACTTGTCAGCGCAGGAGGAAGAGCAGTTGATCGAAATTGCAAATGACGGTGGTCTTAAGAGTGTGTATAAGGAAACCTCTCTGGCGGGTTTTTGGATCAAAACCAAAGCAGAATATCCCGAGATAGCCGTAAAAGCGCTGAAAACGTTTCCCACCACGTATCTATGCGAGGCCGGGTTTTCGGCAATGACTGCAACTAAGACCAAATTGCGCAATCGACTGGACATTTCAAACACACTGAGGGTGTCAATGTCTTCCATCACCCCCAGATGGAAGCTTCTTGTTGTAGGGAAACAAGCATCATAGATTTCACAACCCCACCTCCATCTTGCCTGTTCATAATTCTGAGAAATTCTTGATTGTTTGTGTTTGTGCCTGCGTATGTGCCTGTGCATGCAAGCGTACATATGTCTACTGTGTGAGTATGTGTCATACGCAGACCTCTCAAGTCTCACGCATTGAGCGTGAGACACACGCATTTCAATGACTCCACACGCTCACACGCCACACATGGCATTTCTCACTCCGAGAAATTATTAACTTGCCCGCACAGAAGTTTCTAAGGGCTATATAGATAGATAGATAGATAGATAGATAGATACTTTATTGATCCCTAGGGGAAATTCAAGAATATATACAACATTCATTAAACTGCTATATTTCACAAATGTGTCACACAACGTTGCTGTCTGCGTTCATTTAGCTCAGAGAGCTGCTGTTCAGTTACTAACCTATCGGCCAATCAGAAAATAGCATTTCTCAACCAATCAGGAATTAGTTTTGTTTTGATGTGGGTCCGCAACGTGGAGACTGCTGGTCCGCGGAGTCGTGGAGTGAAATTAGGCCCGGTGCTTCGTCTGATAATTTGCGGCGCAGTTGATCAAGATACCGCGGACCGACAAAACTTCCATAGAAACAGAGCAGAGACTGTATAATACACTGTATAGCACTGAGTATTGTATAGTCAAATTTGAATATAACGTGGCCAAAAGCTATTGTAGCCTTCTTTCTATCTGTTAAAGATCAACAGATCAGTGATTTACGCTTATCTGCTCGCCAAAAAAGCTGGTAGGCCTATTGTGTTTCCTGAATCCTTACATTCAGGCATTCAAATTAAACTTCATTAAAAAACATGTATTTTTTTTCTCCATTTCCTACCAATGTATGATGCTTGCATGAGGGAAACATCCCAAAACAATAGCACCCATATAATTGTTGCTGTTTTGAGAAGTATTTCTTTTCTTATGCAAGCATCATGCAACCATGCAAAAGTAATGAAACTAATTATATCTTACATTAGTAAAGCAGTCCTCTGATGTGCTCTGAATGTCACAAAACATTTAAGTGAAAGTGCATGTATAACAATATAGGCATAATAATGATTATGATGATGATAATGACAATTTGATTTGGAGGGAGTGGGGTTGGGTACGTGTAGATGAGCCCTATGACGCCAAAGTCTGCCATGACTGGGCCTCAGGTCAAAGAAGTTTGAGAAAGACTGGTCTACATAACCTGCATCAGGTTGAGGTTTGCAGTGATGCGCCTGAAGGCACGGGTTGAGGACCCAGTCAGTTACGTCACAATATGCACATTTGTTTAAATTCATACCTACGTAATCACCATGACCAAAATTGTACTTTTTTTTTTTTACTTTGAATCTTGAAAAAAAATATTGACCTACCTACCGACCCATTTTTTTATTTTTTTGGCTGTTACTGCAAACAAGAATATTTTTAGGGATGGCCTCATGACTGTGAAAATGGCTGACATTGAACCACAGTGATTTAAATGGGAGCCCCCAGTATCAGTCATCAAGGCATCAAAATCTGCCACAAACAATTACAACACACAACATCACTCATAAACACACACACACACACACACACACACACACGGACAGAACCACCACTGTTCAAGAGACCATTTTGGGGCTAAATGTGCTTTTTCTCATTTGGCGCCACTAGTAGTTCAAGCAGACGTAGGACTTTCATGTACTTCGATCAGGGGGGAGGGGGCGTGGCACTGTGCCAATGCCACGCCCCCTCCCCCCTGAGAAACAAAGTCTCAATCCTTGCAAACTTCAAAACTTGAGAGCCCTGGTCATACGTATGATTACTGTGAATGAATGTATGTGTGTGTGTGTGTGTATCTGTTTGTGCACATGTGTGCACATGAAATGGGTTAACATGACCCCTGGAGGCAAACATACGGAAAAAAATGGTCATCCTAGGCCCTACAGTTCTCAAGATATTCACAGAGAACTGTGTCTGCCCTACCCTCCTTTCGGGGGGTCCAGTCCAGCGGGGGGGCTACAGATCAAAACGAAAAATGACGGTTCCATGCTATCCATGTGGGGGTACATGCACACCAAGTTTTGTGTACCCCGGTCTTTCAGTGTCCCGGGAATCCTTGTTGGTGTACGTCACTAAATGTACACATTAGAGATGTCCGATAATATCGGCCCACCGATATTATCGTCCCGATATTAGCATAAAAATGTAATATCTGTTAATATCGTTATCGGATTTTTTTTGCCTTAAAACCGATAAAATAATGCTTGCGTTAGTGCCTATGCGCTCCTGAAGTGTTTACCGGCGCACAGATGATGGCCTCATCAAGCTGCGTCTTGAAGCATACAAACAAGTGTGGATGGCTGCAGTAACAAACTTGCTCGCTCTGTTTCAACATTATGTCTGTGGTTTAGAATTATTTTCAAGTGTCTCCTTCTGACGTTAAACTTGCGATTTGCAATAGGCTTGTTTGAGATGGACTGAGTCTGGCTTACTACGTAAACGCTATGCGTAAACGTGATCGCTAGCCGGGAGGAGCTACAACAGAGGGCAGCTCATCCCAGACAGACAAGCTACAGTCTGCCTGACGTGACTCGCGGGAGATATCGCGGAATTTTGTTGGCAATAAATACAGCAGAACTTTCATTCTTACTCATTAAAATGAGCATGATGACTGACGAAATAAATCCTTATGATGTAGTTTAAATAAACCACTGTTGTCATACCGTTAACAGGCCAGGGCCCACTTCCCCGATAACGAATGAGACACGCTCTTAAGAGGGTTTTCTACGATTCATCTTACGATCGTTCGTTTGATTTTTCCGACTGTTTCCCGAACATGCTCGTAGCGAACGCGCGTGCACTGCTCTTAAGATGCTCTTAAGGGGAGCTGTCCACGTTAATAGTTCTGAAATATCCTCTGATTTGACGGTGATGTCAGGTGACTGCACGTCACAGCTATAGGCCTACCATTTAAACTTCGGATCTACACATTAATTCACATCAATACGAAAATAGAAACACTTTGACATCTGCATGTAAGCATCCCAAGTAGGTTATATACCACACAGAGACATAAATAATTGTAATTATTTTAAGATTAGATTGTTGCACCATGCAATAATTTTTCGCGGTGCCACTTATGAAAACGTTTGAAGATAAGAAAGAAGTCGAGTAAGAAAGAGAGGAAATGTGTAGGCTTAGATTTTGATGCAGTAGGCTACAGACTAAACCACATGTTGCTTTTTCTGCTTTTTACCTCATAGGCCTAATAAAATATTCACTTAGCAAAGATAATGTCAAACTATTCTGGCAACGTCTCGTTTCATAACTTGATTGCATTTTTGTCCGCTTTTCATCACATTATTATGACCATTAAATGTAGGCTATTTTGCACGCTAAAATCTGATTCATCACAGGTAAACACAATAAAGAATGGGAACGTAAATTGGATTATGTATTCTAAGTTGTAATTCCTCTGTATATCCTGTTGGTGACCTCAGTGAGAAGTACTGTTAAGACGCTCTTAGCCGGTAACGTGTACTCTGGAGCACTCGTAGATCTACGAGTGTTTTCACGATGCTCTTAAGCTACAATGGTTTCGGGAAACAGTCGGCAAATCTTAAGAGGGACTTTACGACGCTCTTAGGCTTAAGATGCTTTCGGGGAAGTGGGCCCTGCATTGTAGCACATAAATTCAATATCTAGTGTTTTCCCTATATGTGTGTCTATCTATTTAACCAACAGCAGAAAACAACAGAATATCCAAACGTTTTCAGTAGGCTAGCCTACCATTGTTGCAGAAATCACGTATAAGAAGGTATCCCTTGTTGCATTCAAGAATGCATCCAGTGGGGCATCACAATAACATTAAGAATGTTGTGTTAATTCCACAACAGGAGATATGTGATGTTACCTAAATTAGTTTTGAGGAAAAATAACCCACATATCGACATCGGTATCGGCTGATATCGGAATCGAAAATTGAGAGTTGGACAATATCGGCATATCGGATATCGGCAAAAAAGCCAATATCGGACATCCCTAGTACACATAAATTATTTTATGAACGAAAGTACACAAAACTTGGCATGCATTCGGAGGGTGTCATAATGATCCTACACTTTTAATTTTGTGCAGTTTTGACCTTGTCAGCCAGAGATATTGTGATGAAAACACCTTCGCTGCTAGGCCCCCAAACAGGGGCGTAGCCAGGATTATTTTATAGGGGGGGCCAGCTGGGTCCAGACTTTTTATTGGGGTGGCACTTGGGAATCAAAACTACTATTTGAAAACTACTCAAACAGTTTTGAAGATTAGGATAGCCTATTTTAATAATGGCAATACATTGTGTAAAGCCAACACTGATACACAGGTCAGTTTATTGTCCACTCCCAACACATTTTCCATAAATAGGCCAATGCTAAAGTACATTATGATAATGCACCTTACTTAATCAGTCTTATTCAAATAATGTTAAAGAACAATACTAAACTACTACAAATATTGTATGCAGATATTTATGACCGCCACGCAGCGAAGCGAAATGCGAAATTTTCTTTTTCGCATGTCCAAATTTCCGTCAAGGATTCCCGGGACACTGAAAGACCGGGGTAGACGAAACTTGGTGGGCATGTAACCCCATATGGATAGCATGGAACCATCGTTTTTCGTTTTGATCTGTAGCCCCCCCGCTGGACTGCACCCCCCAAAAGGAGGGTAGGGCAGACACAATTTTCTGTGAATATCTCGAGAACCGTAAGGTTTAGGAGGACCATTTTTTTTTGTATGTTGATCTCGAGGGGCCATAACCCATTCCATAACCACTCATTTCATGTATAGCGCCACCTAGTTAAACACAAAAAAGTAAAAATGAGGTGTTGTAATCGCAGGTATCTGTGACCTAACATAGTCAAAACTGCACGAAATTAGAAGTGTAGGATCATTATGACACCCTCTGTATGCACGCCAAGTTTTGTGGAATTCCGTTCATGGGGGGCCACACAATAAATTAATTTATGTTACTATACACCAACTGGCCTGTAGGTGGCCGGAGACAGTTTTCTGTGAATATCTCGAGAACCGTAGGACCTAGGAGGTCCACCTTTTTTATGTATGTTGTTCTTAAGGGGGCATGTCAACCCATCCCATTACCACTTATTTCATGTACAGCGCCACCTAGTTAAAAATTAAAAAGCAAAAAATTAGGTGTTTTCATCACAATATCTCTGGCTGACAAGGTCAAAACTGCACAAAATTAAAAGTGTAGGATCATTATGACACCCTCCGAATGCATGCCAAGTTTTGTGTACTTTCGTTCATGGGGGGCCTTACAATAAAATTATTTATGTGTACATTTAGTGACGTACACCAACAAGGATTTCCGGGACACTGAAAGATCGGGGTACACAAAACTTGGTGGGCATGTAACCCTACATGGATAGCATGGAACCGTCGTTTTTCGTTTTGATCTGTAGCCCCCCCGCTGGACTGGACCCCCCGAAAGGAGGGTAGGGCAGACACAGTTTTCTGTGAATATCTTGAGAACCGTAGGGCCTAGGATGACCAATTTTTTCTGTATGTTTGCCTCCAGGGGTCATGTTAACCCACACATACATTCACAGTAATCATACGTATGACACATACTCACACAGTAGACATATGTACGCATGCATGCACATGCACAAACACACATACGCAGGCAAACACACAAGCAAGCACGCACACACACACACACACACCCACACCCACACACATAAACATAAACATGTACACGCACACATGCACACAATTCAAGAATTTCTCAGAATTATGAACAGGCAAGATGGGGGTGGGGTTGTATAAAATGAATTTTACATGTGAAATCTATGAACTAATCATGTTTTGGTCACAGATACCAGTGAGAATTGAGTGTGGCTAATGCAATTTAGTGAGACAGAATCATATAGGCCTTTCAGCGTGATTTATTTTTGTGGAAAAAATGTGCTGGACTGGGCGGCAGTCATATTTTGTACCGCTCTGCGGTACATCTAGTTGGTTCAGTCCCTGCTTTGCAAAGTGTTGGCAAAGTGTCGTCGAAAACGCCTTTTTTTTTTTTTTTTTTTTACTTTTCACTGAACGGAGCTGGGGGGGGCCAGCAGGGTGGCCAAGCTTTGACCAGTGGTGGCCGTGGCCCCCCCTGGCCACCACGTAGCTCCGCCCCTGCCCCCAATAATAGGAAAAGGTAGAAACACAATGGGTGTCTTCGCAGGTCCACTGCTTGGTCCCCAATTATAGGAAAAGGTAGAAACACAATGGGTGTCTTCGCAGCTTCGCTGCTTGGCCCCCAAAAATGTAATTTCATCGTATACATGTATGTTGAACAGAATTAGGAAATAACATTCCACCAAGTGCAGTTGTTTGACTTTAAAATGTATATTTATTCACCAGGATGTGGTAATAGATCTTTAAAACAATGCTTTTGAATTCTTATTTATACAGTCTATGATTTGAGTATACAAGCAAGCATAAACCATTGCAGTATAAATGTATATTACTGTAAAATGTCTATTGCTTATCAATCAGGGTCTAAAAGAAAACACAGAAACACTCTCTATTATTGTCTAGCATTGTGTGGTTAACAAGATTTCAAGCTTAATGTAAAAGCTCAAGTATTGATGTTACTACTTGATTTGGTGAGATTACAGTTTTTCTCAATTGTTTACACACAAAAACTGGTACTTGAGACACAATGACCACAACATGTAACTCATGCACCAACCCCCTGAACCACTTCTGCTAAACTACAAGCACAATTCCTGCTTTACACTCAAATTGCAGTTCTAAAACACACATTTTTCACAACACTAAATATCTTGTTTTCACAAGGAACACACTGCCATTCAAAATGTAAAGTGAATTGCCCTACTATGCATACTGACTTGTCACATGGGCAAAAATCTGTCACACAATCAGAGCTTTAGCATAATGCTTGAAATGTGGATGAGGTGCTGTGGCCAGACCGAAACAGAAGAGAGGATGCAGCATAGTTTTTTTTTTTTTACTGTAACTGTACAGTAAATTCCTCTGTTGTTTTGTATGTAGACCACTGTATGTGCAACTTTATGTTGGTTGGGATGTACACTGTGTACATTGTTTTTGTGGGGGGAAATAAAATATATTTGTTACAGTGTACGAGTATAAAAACAATATTCTCAAATATTTTACAACACACTTATGTATGTACTGTCTGTAGTAAGTGTAACACTGAACAAAAAAGGCCTAAGTCATTATGATGAATGGAGAAGTGTTTTCCATTCATCATAGTGTTTTACATTGAGAACGTCAGTGCTCAGCTGGTTCTTATAAATGTCTATTCATATGATGGTTTGTGTGTGTCATTTGAAAACAAAATTTTGAGAAGAAATAACATTGTTTTGAATGTAAAGTTTCATTTTGCAGAAGAATTGAGGGGTTTTGCCCATTGTGTGTGTGTTTTTTGATTTGTATATGAGGCATGCTTTCAGAAAATGTGTGTAAACAATCAAGAAAAACAGTCATTTGCATAATATCTCCAAATAAGAACAGAGCTTAGCATATGACAAAATAACTTGTTTATTCTTAAAGACCCTCTCTGGTGAAAATTTATTCTGTATTATATCTACTATATTTTACAAATAATAACCAAAGCAAAATAAGCAGTCAATGTCATGACCGAGGATTTTTACTTTGGATTTCTGGTTGACCAAATACAACCTCAGTATGCATAAACCATTTTGGCTATGAGGGGATTTTCCATGAAAAAATAACCTTCTAAACATACACTTTTCAGGAGCAGAGAAGAGTTTTAGGGGTGTAATAAACTGCTGGAATCTGACTTTAATAAAACATCCACCATCATTATATATTATTTGATGGGGCAGATAGAAACAGAGGAGATGATAAGAGGAGAGGAGTTCTTACCTCCATCATTGGTATAAGGAGAGAAGAATGGGTAAAGTTTCTCAGTGAACTTCACATTAGCATAAGAGTAGAGATGATACCAACAGTCTGCATCATAAAAGGAGACCAGACCTGCCTCATAATCCACAAACACTCCCACCCTCTGAGGCTTCTCTTTCAGGGAGAGGGGAACAGAGAATTCAGCTAGTGCCTTATACGTCCCATTACGCAGCCATATTGTCCAGTATCCATTCTTAGTGCTCAGAGTATCTTCCCTGTCCCTGGAAATGGAGTCTTTGGCCACCCCTAAGGTCCACGCAGTCTTCCCCTTGACCTGAACCTCATAGTAGAATCTACCCGCGGAAAACCCCTGTTTTCCCAAGACATTTACATAACGACTAAACCTTTCGCTGTTGTCAGGGACATTCTGTGGTGTGTCACCACATCTCACTTGTTTCCCATCAGCAGACAGGATGAGATGGGCATGTGCTGTGTCAGGATCCAGAGTCACATCCACTAAGACAGAAAAAAGACATGGCAGCTGAAAATATATTTAGTCTGAAAGAAAACGATACATGCTATGAGAAATGTTTGTGAGGAATGTTTTATAGAAACTGTCTGTGACAAGTGTAATTATGGAGACTATGTAACCCATGTAACTTGTGCATGTTCCAAATTGGCATTATTACAGGAAGATTACACTAGGCGCGTAACTGAAGCATTCTGTTCACAACGCGTTAAAAACAATTTTTGAAGACTGTTCTACTTTTTTCTAACGTACATGACGCTATCACGTCTGGTGTAGCCAGTTCCCTTAATCGTAGTGGAAGCTTATTGTTGCAGCAGACGCAACATGAACAGAGCGCTTCAGTTACGTACCCAGTGCAGCCTCCCTGTTAGTCCTAATGTGTGCTATTAAAGACCCATTCGGTTGTTGTGAGCCTCTTAGTTTGATAAGTGTATTTAGTTTGGTACCTGAGGGTCTAATACCTTCAGTGATTTCTAGTGCCGTGACAAGCTATCTCTCATTCACAAAGACAGATGTACCTGCCTCTGTCTTCTGTTCAGAACACAGTGATAACACAGGTAGACACTGCTCATTAGCCCAAGCACAAGGAATCCCCACAACATGCACAATCAAACGTTTGTAAATACCTACTATTTTATGGGTCTTTCTTTTTCTGATTAACTTAACATTGTAGCAAAACTGAACACTGCTATTAATTAACATGTGAGGTTTGTGTTACTGTAAACAACAAAAGAGTAGGCCTATAACAAAGCAACATGTTTTATATTTTAAACTCTTTAAAGCACTTCACACTCTTGGCATTCTCTCAACCACCTTAGTTAGACACTGGGAATGGTTTTCCCTCAGTCCTGATGGAGTTCCCATACATGTTGAGTACTTGTTAACTGCTTTTCGTTCACTCGTGTTAATCGAGAAGCATTCCAGGTGACTTTCATGAAGCTGGTTATGATGATGCCAATAGTACACAAAGCAGTCATGAAGGTAAATGGAGGCTATTTTGAAGAATCTAACATGCAACATATTTAGTTTCTTAACAGAAGAGAACAAAGTAAGTTTCATGAGTCAACAACACAAAATGTGATGATTGTCAGAGTTAAAAAAAATACCTGCATGACTTTTAATCCTCTTCATGTCATGTGATTCTGTGAATAAATAAGAATAAATTCATGAAGTCAAAGACAAATCTTTTGTTTGATTGAGATAGTTGGATTAGAGAGAGGACAAAGGGCAGAGCAAATAAAAAGATGCTGAAAGAGTGTTTTTTAAGTGCAGTGGACCAGGGGCATAGGTTTGATTTAGAAAGTGGTGAGGACAGAACCTTGACCTTGAGAATCAGAGATCTATGTGAAAAATGGCCGGATTTCTCCTTTAAATTTGAAAAAGCCTTTAATTAGTTGGTTCTTTTGGTTGCTAGATAGAGAACCTTAATAGCTCCTGTGAGCTAGTGTTTAGCTTTGCACTATGAAGCAGACGCATTGTCAAATTGCGTAAGCCCAAAATTAAATACTTTTTTTTATTTAATGCAAAGCAATGTGCCTTTTGGCAAGTGCTTTTTGGCAAGACTTTTTACACATTCAGAAATTAACAAGTCAAAGTTACTTTTGTTGAAAAGATTTTCCTATCTGATAAAGGCTAAAATACCCAAAGACGTAACTTTTTTATAAAGTGTTCACTTGTAACTGATAACGTAGAGAAAGATGTCATCAGCCACACAGGCCACATTGTCTCCCTCCTCTTCCTTCTGGACACCCAGTGGCTGGAGGGCTGTTGCATCTGCATTTGCAGCTGGAGCCTTTCACACTGTTTTGCACAGTTAGTGTTGTCAGGGAGGTTTGTAGATATGACACGCTATTTCTCAGAATTTTCTAAAAATATTCAAACATTATAACAACAATTATTTTTCAAGTGGGTAAATCCTACCTGTACCTGCCTGTAACCTGTAACCTCCAATACGATTTTCTCTTCAATTCGAAAAAGATGGCGGGAGGCCATAATTCAAAATGCCGTATCTTAACAAAAATTCAAGATATGACTTTGACCAGGATGTTGTTCATGGTGTCCTCTGTCCATTGATACCAAAATCTCCATTTTGAATTTTGAGTCACTGTGCCTCATTTTGCCAGGTCATAAATGTACACTGTTGACAAACACTGTCCAGTTAAATTCAGGTCTACTTACCATTTGTCATATTTGTGGCGCAACAGCGCTACACTCTGGGGGCATGTACATGGGAGCTCACGAACATGCCCACAGAGTGTAGCGCTGTAGCTGCCTGGCTACATCAACTCGAGCTATTAAAGTAAAACTGATTGTTTCCGTTTGTTTTCGTACCGACACTCGGGGACCTCGAGAAACGGAGATTTATGTGAAAACTCGCCGGATTTCTCCTTTAAATAGAATTGTTTTTGTGTGCCCATTTGGAAAAAGTCTGTTGAAGTAAATTGAATATTCACTGTACATGTTTACAGTATAGCCTATGTCCTGTTACAAGCCTGGCTCAGAGCAAAGTAACAGAGTAGGGAAGGCCATACGCAGAGTAGCGATATATATGTTAGATTTATTAAATGAATCGTACTTAACAGAATGGGTTAAGTAAAGTCAGTAGTGGAGATGGATTTAGAAAATAAAAGTGTAAGCACCCAGATAGCAAGAGACTGGCGGACCACTGTCGGTCCATTGGGGGCATAGCTGGCGGTCCGCTGCCATTTTGCTCATCGCTGGCAGGTTGCAGACAAATTGCCCAATATTTTGCTATTGGTCATTACACTCTTGGTCTAAAATCTTTTTCATTTGTTCAGTTACACTCCATATATAATTTTATTCACATTTCTTAATATTCATGATAAGTTAAATTTAAAGAGATGGTGGTCCAACGGCGGACCACAAGTGGCACGCCACCGGCAGCATACTGTACCACCAGCGGTCCGCTATCTGCCAATCTGATTTTGCTATCTGGGCAATCATGATGCGGTGCAGTAAATAAGCAAAACAAAATCCAAAATGGTGCGGGAGAGACGGAGCGGCGGCAGCCGACAACCCGGTCTTCTCTGAAGAGTTTTTAAAGGCCCAGACCAGGAAGTAATTAGTGCGACTCCATACACCTGCGCCCAGACGCAGCACACAGACACAGGAGGAGGAGCCAGGCAAGGCCGTGACAGTCCACTTTTATAGTACATGCAGTAGCAGTATGTTAACACACACATATTCCTTTCATATACTTAAAGGGGAACTTGGCAACTATTTCAACGTAATAAACCCGTTTAGAAATCATTTGGATGGTTAAATGACCTGTTCCGGTGAAAATGGTGACTTTTCCCGCTGCCCCTAGCGTCCCCAGGCGGAAAACCAACCTTGCAACATTGAGACTACCGTCCCGAAAAGATAAGTGAGAAACAAGAAACTAGTTTTAAATCGTGTTTCTTACCTTGTAACATCCACATTGTCTGCCAAACTTATGCTAACCGTTTTGCTAGCTTGTAAACAAATCAATTTGCTTTATCGTTACCTTTTTCGACAGTTTGAAATAGCATAATGCACAATTTCTCCAGCAGAGGGGGAAATCCTGCCAAGTTTCCCTTTAAAAACTTTAAATCTATGTTTACTGTAATATATTGTGTGGCTGTATCAATATTGTATCAGTAACTGGAATCATCACTTTTGTGACCTGAAATGGTAACACATACTGAGAGTCTGCGTGTTGGCTTTTTGTGTCATTATTTTCAGTTGTGGCCTCAAGTCCTGGTTAACGCATGTTGTAGGCAACAACTGTTTTAAAGCAGACCTGTGCTGTCATATTCTTTTGTCAGAGTCTCTCAACCCCACAGACACCCACTGGTATCTCTGGCATGGAGGTGTGAAGCTAGAGCTCAAACTGGCAACTTCTCAAAATAGAGACATATTTCACATAACACATTAATAAAAAAAATGAGGGAATACAGAGCTTGCAAAAAATTGGAGACTGATTCAGAGCTTTAACTTCAGTAATCCACTTCCACTTTCACACACGCAAAGGCAAAGAGGAAAGAATCAGAATGTAAATTATCCATTAGATTTTGCAAACTGTTAATCACAGCAACGAGCACCGTTGGATAGCGCGGGTTGTGCACGTGTCACATGATGTCTGTGTCAGAAGAACTCTGAGCAATGCAAACAAGCTGTGAATCTGTAGTTAAAATGTATGCCTTGATCAGGTCACAATTTAAAATGTATACATAATTAATATCAATAGTGGTGGAGACAGATTTAAGTAATCAGAAATGAGACATGTTCCTGAGTCCCATGTCCATAAGTCCAAACCATAAATTATTATATAAATTATAATTACGCCCAAGGAGTGGACATTTGGCACTGACCCAAAAAAATGACATTGAAAAGGACTAAACAGAATCAGGGTCCATCAATATTGAAACACTGTCACTGGAGAGCTTCACTGAACTAAAAGTCTTTACAACAAAGCTTATACAATACATAATTTGACCCTGTTTTGACCATAACATCTGTGATCCTTTATTTAAATTTTCCCTATTGTGCTGATTTGGAATGTGTTTTTTTCTGAATTAAAAGCCTCTCTTTCTTTCTTCATATCACGTCAAGGACATTTTCTGACAACAGTCTATGTCATTAGACTACTCTTGGTTTTCAAATTATTGTCACTGCTTCTGTCTGGAAGGGGTGGCATCATAAATTACATCTGTAAGGCAACATTCACTCTGAGAATTCTTGCATCCAAATAAATGGACAATGTCATCATTTGCCTGGGTGGCCAAAAGGAAAGTCACACCACAACCTCCCAACCTGAGCTGTTTGCATCTATGGACTGATTATATCAGGCATCCAAGGCCTGGCCACAGTGCTGCTAACTGCATCTCCTGCGTCCTTTCATCATCTGGCTCAGCCCCTCACCAGCGTCACAGAGAGATTCAAGATGAGTGGTATTTCTAGTTTAAGCAATTATACTGTGTATTAACGTAACATATTTATGTTTGGTCTTTAATTGATCTTTCTTATTTGGGCAACAGTCTGATGGTTTCATTACAATCTGAAATAAGTTCCATAGATGCACAGCCCAACTAGTCCCCTGTAATCTCTGCTGGGCCTGGATTAATGGCGGTGGAGTGTTATTTTAGGGCCTCAAGGGATGCAAATGCAGGAATGGGTTCCAGGGTTTAAAACCAAAGATCTGTTTGGTCTCTGCTTCTCCTGCTACTGCTCTTCTGCATGGAGATCCTTGGGTCTCCTGCTCTTCTATTCTTTCACTCTCTTTGTCTCTCTCTCCTTCCCATTTCCCTTCTCGGCTCTTTCATTTATTGGTTACAGTTATACCGTACTTAAACCTTTTGGTTTTATCTCACATACTGTACTGTCCCTTCATTTACCGTTCATATACTGTACCTCCTGGTATGAGTCATAAATATTTATAATATATTGTAATATGTTATATATATTGTAGGTCATTAACTTATTTAATGGAGTCAGATTACTTGTATTTTCTGCAATATTTATAAATCTAATGCATCTTACTATCCCATAGTAGTTCTGCACTTTCCCGTCAGATGTTTCCCGTAGTTGCCAACATTTTGACGCTCCTTACCCGTCCAATAGAGTGGAATCAGTTATATGTATATAAGCTCTCAACTGTCTTCTCCTTGGGTCCTGCTACGGACTCACATGGCTTCTTCTAACGTCACACAACCTGCCCTTCCCATATGCAGACTTCACCGTCTCCGTATAGATTTTTGGCTGTTTATGACTGACACTTCCACTGAGAGACAGGCATCTGCAGATGAATCTCCACAAGAGTGAAGAACTTGCCAGGCCTTCATAACAGTCTGTCTCAACTTGGGACCTTCATTGATTGAACAAAGTGATTGCAATCTGGGGTGCCACTCAACTTCTTCATGCATTTGTGATCTCTTGTCTTGACTACTGTTGTGCCTAATATCAGCCAACAACTGTCCTTAGGGCTAGTATGTCTAGTCTAATCTCGTCAGAACATCCAAAATGACCATGAGATGGTGGATGAGCAACAGAAGTCTGCACTCTTTCAAGCTTCACCCCAAACATAGATAAAGCTGAAGACAGAAGGCTCCTTTGCAACTTCCTATATGAACTTGACCTCTTCAATCCGTATCTGGCATTTAATGCACAATGAAACAGCAACCCATTTCTCATGGCACTTGGTTTTCTCTATCCTTTCTTATCTAACTATTTGCTTGCATTAATAGTTACTGTTTTTCTCAGTCGCTTTGGTGCATTTCTGGAATCATAATGAAAATTTGCACAACAGTTTCTCAAAACAATTAGTGCAAACTGCACCGCATAGTGGATAACCTGCAAAAGTGCTTATCTTGCTCAAAATGCTTAGCCTGGTCCTTACCGCCTGTGACTACGTTTCTCTTCGTCATACACGTACCTGTCAAACATCTGTAGGTGGCGAAGTAGAAAAAAATGGTGGGCAGATTGGCCTACACACTTCTGCCATCTAGTTTCCACTGGATTTTTTGATTGTCGGTGCCGTTAAAGTAGAAATATATCAGTAAGAAGCACTAAGCTAATGCACGCTTAGGACGCCGCGTCAAGGTTGCATAGCAACGGCAATGTTTCATAGTTTGTCTTCACCGAAATGGAGTTCGTGGCACCAGAGCCTGTCTATGGAGGTGGCACTAACCCTGCGTGAAATCGTCATGTTTGTTACATTCTGAAAATGTTACTGTTCTGATCAAGGTCATGCTAAATAAAGCTATCGACTCAATACGACTCTGCCTCTGATTCCTAGTCTGCTTATCATTATCTGTTTTTCGTGAAAAAAAAAAAATCTCGTCTTGTCATGTCTTTAGTGTCTTTGTCGGCGATTTCTTTCTTTTTCAAAGATGAGCCAAAAATTCTCCAGAGGGGAGAAAATCACTTGGATTCGGGGCATGTGCAAGCAATCGAATATCTATATAACTATATATAACTAGATCTATAACTATATCTATATCAATATAACAATATCTCAATAACAGCCAACAAACTCTCAGCACAGTCAAACCAAAGTTAAGTCGTGTTGAAAAGAGGCTGAACCTTGCAAACAATTTACTTTTATAGACCACTGAAATCACGCGCGAATCACAGGTGAAAATGAGCCATCACGTTAGGTTGTGACTGGTTGTGAGCGAGATCTAATGCCCTCCTCCGCCCGCGTACATCAGAACTAGCTCCCGGTTAGCATTAATAATCGTTTACTACTTTAACGGCAGCGACAATCAAAAAATCCAGTGGAAACTAGATGGCAGAAGTGTGTAGGCCAATCGGCCCACCAGCTTTTTCTACTTTGCCACCTACAGAGTTTGACAGGTACGATATTTCGAAACGCCATGTTATTTCCCATAGACATTTGACGACCGGAAGTTGGGTGGACACGGATGTTTCGGAGGCGGGACTTATTCCGGAGAGGTCTATGACCAGGCTACAAAATGCTTAGTTTATGGCTCAAAAGCAAATATTTATGTCATTGAAATAGTCAGTACAATCCAAATGACAAGTCATGATGCCATAGTTTATGTCAAGATAGTAAAACTTGTTTGTCTTGTTGTCAATATGACAGTTTACTCTGTAAGTATTTTTTAATGAACAATATGGAAGGCAGCACTATTTTCTATTTCAAAACTACACTAACGGCTCCTACACACAGTTGCGTTCCGTCAACGCATGCCAGTGGGTGTTCCCGACGATAGCCATGCAAATGACTTGAAGTATAACCGTAATTTGATTGGTTGGTGCCGTCCGTCGATAGGCTTGATGGGCGTCTGTCGGTGCAGCAACTGCTGAACTTCTCAACGTGAGCGATGGGAGAAACGCGACGCAACGGACCCACAATTCAGTTCGGCAACGGATGACGTGAGCCCATGTAAAGTGAATGTGATGGGTCTCCAGCACTGCATCGCACGCAGCTGTGTGTAGAAGCCGTTACACATTATTGTGAGTGGAGGGGGTTGATTGCAAGATAGTGGATATGTTTAAAAGACATTGTGACAGTATAAAGTAAACAAAGGCTTTTACAGCATTGTGCAAATGAAAAATTACAAATAGTAAAACACCCCTCGGTCAGAGCTGTGCACCACTGTACATCTTTTTAAACATTCTTATGTTCCCGTCTGTCAGGTCACATATTTATATATGTTAGACAGACTATGACAACTATGACAGCTAGTTCAACACATTTGCATGTAATGACACAAGCAATGAAATAAAGCCAATTTGTTTTATGGGGCAGGGAACCAGCTAGTGCATTTTGACCAACATGACATTAGCCATTGTAGAACGAAGCAACACAATGGACCATGATGAATTGAAAAGCAAATCTTTCTGATGTTTTTATAATACTCAAGAATAGACTGCTTGAAAATGCTTGATGAAACAAGGAATAAATGTGCATGATACTGTTTCAAGTTGTGTGGTGAATTTGCCAAAAAACAGGATTTAAAAACATTGTATGTCTGCAAAAACAGAATGTAAGAACTCCAGTCTGAAACTAACCACAAGAGTTCAGGCCAAAGTCAAGTTTTAATCTTCACCTCAAGGTGATAGGAGTATGGAATCAAAACAACGCCATAAAGATTGTGTGCCTGTGAAAAGACAATAGTTTTGTCTTTGAGGATATGATTTGCACAACTGTAGAACCGTTTTGTACCTGTGGAATTAATTTGTCTGTGTGCAAAAAAAATGCGTAGGCCCTACCTGCTGGCTAAATGATACCCTCCGATCGCAGCGCACCAAACTCAGAGCCGCGGAGAGGAAATGGCACAAATCCAAACTAACTGATGACCACAAAAACTACCAGACACTCCTGACCTCCTTCTCAGCCAGCATCACTGCTGCCAAAACGGCTTTCTACAATGACAAAATCAACAGCGCTACAGACACCCGAAAACTTTTCTCAACCTTCAAATCGCTACTCAACCCTCAGCTGCCTCCTCCTCCATCCAGCCTTACTGCGGATACCCTCGCCTCATTTTTTACAAACAAAGTGGCGGCAATCAGCAGTCAATTCTCTACATGCCCACACAATGCATCTGACTCAGATACCGCACTCCTACAACCTCTAGGGGCTGCTGGAACATCTTTTTCAGCATTAAGAAATCATGTTCATTTCAAATACTTATATCACTGACAACAGTAGTCTGGCCAGGATATTGTCATTTAAAAAGTGAAGTTGCAGCCCTCAACTGATGTTGATGTTGTCATGTTGTGTTTTGGCCTAATGCGCCACCCTCCACCTATCTACTAATCACAAAGTCAGTAGTGTTTCGTCATCCAGTTGCCAACTCTGCCAGTCAGAGGGGAGGGGAAGGGGATACACCGCTCTACAGTAATTTGAAAGTGATTGTAGTACCCGTTTTGGCCACAATCTTACATACGGTTCCTTTAAGAAAGCTTCTCTCAACCCTGCTCAAGTCGAGAACTACTGCCATGTCTCACTCCTGCCTTTCCTATCCAAAGTCATTGAACGAGCAGTCTCCAAACAGGTCTCTGACTTCCTTTCACAGAACAACCTTCTGGATCGATCCAAATCAGTCTGGGTTCAAAAGCGGCCACTCTACCGAAACGGCTCTGCTGTCTGTAACAGAAGCCTTAAAAGAAGCCAGGGCGACCGCTCGGTCATCAGTACTCATTCTGCTTGACTTATCGGCTGCCTTTGACACAGTTAATCACCGCATCCTTCTCTCTATACTCGCTAACATGGGAATCTCCGGTTCTGCTCTCTCCTGGTTTGAATCCTACCTCAAAGGACGCTCGTTTAACGTATCATGGCTCGGTCAGCTATCTGCACCTCACCATCTCACCACAGGGGTCCCCCAGGGCTCAGTGCTGGGCCCCCTTCTCTTTGCTATCTACACCACCTCCTTGGGACAGATTATCCGTTCGCATGGCTTCTCATACCACTGCTATGCAGACGACACACAGCTCTATCTGTCCTTTCCACCTGATGACCCCTTGATTTCAGCACGGATCTCGGATTGCCTCTCAGACATAGCTACATGGATGAAGGCACACCACCTCCAGCTGAACCTCTCAAAGACTGAACTGCTGGTCCTCCCAGCTAAACCTACCACACACCACGACATCAACATCAAATTTGACTCCCTGTCTGTTTCACCTACCAGGACTGCAAGAAATCTAGGAGTTGTTCTCGACAACCAACTAAACTTCTCAGATCATGTTGCCTCAGTCGCCCGGTCATGCCGTTTCGCACTCTACAACATACGGAAAATCAGGACTTACTTGACTCAAGATGCTACCCAACTTCTGGTTCAGGAGATCTCTTAGTCATCTCACGACTCGACTACTGCAACGCCCTCCTGACAGGTCTCCCAGCCTACGCAGTGAAACCCCTTCAGATGATCCAGAACGCGGCAGCGCGCCTGGTCTACAACCAACCCAAAAGGGCACATGTTACCCCGCTGCTCATCCAGCTACACTGGCTACCTATGGCGGCCTGCATCAAATTCAAGGCTCTAACCCTTGCCTACAAAGTAGTCTCCGGTTCTGCTCCCACCTACTTGAATGCCCTCATACAGACATACGCTACCTCCAGACCGCTGCGCTCCTCAGACGAATGACGTCTAGCTCTACCACCGGTACGCTCAGGCCAATCCAAACTTTTCTCATCTGTTGTTCCTCATTGGTGGAACACACTGCCAGTTCCTACAAGGACAGGAACATCCCTCTCCATTTTCTAAAAACTCCTGAAGACCCAGCTCTTTAGAGAACATCTCCTCTCATAGCACCATTTACAACAAGTCTTGCTGATCCCAGCACTCACCAGCCGTCTTGAACTGACACGTAACTGTTAAAAACAGCACTCACTGATGCACTGATTCTTACTGTACTCTACTGTTTTTTAAATTGTCCTAAAATTGTTGAGAATTGCTTTAAAACTTAAACGGTTTACCATGTTGTTAGTCGCTTTGGCTAAAAATGCGTCAGCCAAATGTAATGTAATGTAATGCATAAATATTTTGTGCACTTGTGAAAAACATTTGTCCACAGGGATTCAGTTTGAATGGGTGTGGAACAGCTTTATAGCTACAGGCAATATAGGAACTTATGTCTTTGTGCATACTATTAGGCAGCAATTGGGAGAAGTGCGACATCTATCTTTCGTGTGCAAACTGGATCTACGAATCTACAACACTTTTTTACAGACACGAATTTTGGCAGTGTTTTGTCGTCGTTTCTGAAGAGCCAATCAGCGAATTTTGGCACGGTCTTCACGGCGTTTCTGCAGAGCCAATCAGCACATTGCATCGCTTACTGACTAGCCAATCAGGGGACGTCCTGCATCACATCTCTTGGCCAGGGTCGGTGGGCACAGGCAGGCACAGAGCTAGCGAACTTAGGTCTTAAATCAAAAAAGTTATGCCTTTTACAACAGGCTTTTTGATGGAAAAGTGGTGTTTAATTTCCATAACCTTTGTTTAGTGAACGCATAAAAACGTCAGTTTGTAAGCAAGAAGAATCATGAATAAGAAATCAAGAATTACGATCTTTGAGTTTGTTTATCGTTACATAGCAACCGAGGCATTAAGTGTATATGTCAGGTTAAAAAACATTTTTGACAAATGAAGGGACATGAAGCAAGATAGTAGTGAGTAGTGATTTTTCTTGAAAAATCAACTTTAAATACAATAGAAAAATATTTACAGTTATTTTTATAACTGAATTTATGAACATTCCAGGAAACAGTGACCGTCACAGGAAGTGAATCATAACAAAGGCACGCCAGACCCTCTTGTAACCAAAGGGGGCAGGCGAATTCCCGGAAGTAGAAGAATCAATGTAAGCTGGATGGACCACTTCTCTGCTAACCCCCATAGAAGCCCATTCATTTTAGGATTTTTTGAAATACCATAACTTCATATAACATATCCTGTGCCGATATTGTAGTTTCTGTGTAAGTATAATAGAGGCAAGTAAACCTAATAAAAAAAAGGGCACTAACGATAATCATTTCAGTGGTTTTCGATGGATTGACCGTAGGTCGGAAAAGTGGAAAGAAGATTAGCTTCAAGGCTATAACTTTTTTTTTTTTTAGCATGACTGTTTTTGAAGATGATCATGTGTGGTAGCTTCAACATTAACACGACTTGGTATCACTTGTGAGGATGATAATAATAATACATAAATAAATGTTTAACTTTGATGACTTTGAAGACGAAGGAAGTGTGAGAAGAATTTGAGTTACAAGATTCAGTTCGATGGCTAACGTCACAAAGTTAAGTGTGAGTCTGCGCAGTACTGGGGGACCAACTGAAAAATCGTTCTATTTGACTCAGTGCCCTCCCATTGAAAACGACGGAGTCTGTTCGTCCATTTCTTTTACTGTCTATGCTTGTAACAGCTGTACTCGATGATAGGCCTACTGCACTCGTAAAATTAGTTAGAACATAAGGCAGAAAAATGACAAGTTTCCGCATGCTGCTTCCTTATGTTGGAATGTGCAAAAATGTACATTAATGGACTCGGGCGGAGGCAACTCCGCTGCGCGTCGGGGAATTTTTTGCCACTCGCCCACGTCCATTAATTCCGTATAACAGGACACCTCGGCGGCCGTTATCCCTTACTTATTACACGGCTCTTAACAAAGCGCTCCATTGACTTGCGTGGGATTTCCCAAAGTTCTAGCGTTCATTATTTCTTGGGAAAGGACCCAGGAAAATTAATGACCACTGTCAATGGCAACGGAGTTTGTGCTTCTAATTCAGGTATTTCATATCCCTACGCAAGGACTGGAACTTCATTCAAAAGTGAAAACAGACGGTTGATCAGCTGTGTTCTATAGAATGTTTGATTCAAATTCAGCGTGTTGTTGCGAACTATTTGTTTCAGCAAATGATGAATGGTAACAAATAGGCTAGGCTATGTAGGCTAAAGTCATATCGTGGGGAGTGTATTATTTCGTTTTGGCAAGTAGCCGTGTAATAAGCTCGGGCGGAGCTTCGCGTCGGGGAGTTTTTTGCCACTCGCCCTCGTCCAGGACACCTCGACGGCCGTTATCCCTTACATAATGACCGGCGTTCTATACGGCATTTCAGAATGTTTGTAAACAATAGGCTCCAAGATCCTTCCGGGTGGCAGAACGCAAGCGGCTTCCACTGACCTTACATTGATCAACATCAATGTTTTAACTAAGTTTTAACTAAGTTGAAACAATAACGAAAACGTGTTGTGTTTGGGGTTGTGCCGCCAGATATACAGCAAAGTGTAGGGTTTTTATCGATGTCCTTCAGAAAGAAAAAAAAAATATCCAGCGGAACCTGTGGTCGAAGTTTAAAGCTAGTGGACGTCGTCAAAAGTAATGCTGCAGAGGAGATGGCAAGACTGCCTGGTGGCGGAGTAGCCACTTACGTCTGATCCGAGCAACAAAAACCCTATCATATCCTTTTTATTTAGATAGCAGGGAAATACACCATCTAACAGATTGTAAGTCAAACAGCAACAGTCACTAAAATAACCACTCAATGGCAGGCTGAGGTTCATTTACACATTAGGTAGTAGGCTAGCCTAGGCTATGCATTTCATTTAACGTTGCTATCTCCTTAGGGCCGTTTACACAAAGCACCTTAAGTTTTGTCCCTTTAGTATCAACCACGAAGATTGTTTGTTTGCCAATTTGTGTTTGCTTTTCTGAGGATGCAGATAATACGGGACTGTCCAAAATAATAGCAAGCTGTGTGCATATTGTTGATAAAATCAGATAGTGAATGACGCATTACAAATCTGAGTAGGCCTATAACTAACTTTGACAAGTTTGACGGATAACAGCCAAACACGGCAGTGACACTTAATTTCACGATGTTATAGTTATTAATGCACCTGTAGGCTGACTGTAGGCCTATCAATGGCTAATGTTAGCAATGAATAACTCAACTGGTAGGCTACGTTCAACGGACATAGTTGTAACTAGCTTGCTAAAGTTATGCCGTAGTCTGCAACCCAAGCTTATGATCATATCTTACCTTAATAATTTTCGGTGACATTTATCCATTCATCAGTAAAGCCATATATAGATATGAATTGAACAATACTAGCTAGTTAGATATTATCCAGACTGTCATCAGGGCACCAAAATAAACATTTTTTTTACGTTTTGCCTGGCGAACCGAACCTCATGTGGTTATTTAGGCTGCTAAGGTCGTTAGTGCAACGGAATTTCTTATAAGATAAGAAAAGGAGAAAACCTTAAATACTTGAGGGAAAATGATAAGGAAACCGAAGTAGAATACTTATGCCTAAATATGTTTGTGCAGCCGATTTTATTTTAAGGGGGCCTTAAATCAAATTTTAAGGGAACCTGAACAAGGTGTTTTGTGCAACCGGCCAGTCTCTCATGTTAACTATGTCTGAATATCCACCACGTCTGTTTTTGAATTAACTTACCTGTTGAAATGTATTAGGCCTATAGGCTACGGCCGACGGTGGGTTCCCCAAGTAATTTACCTCACGTAGCATTTTCATCATTCGCCTTTGATTTCGACTGACTTCAATTCGTTCAAACTAGAGTGGACGCAGCATGGCTAGAGACACGTATGACTCATTGCATATTAATGAGACTTCCCATAACCGTATAAATATGAATGATAAGTCCCGTAGCACCCCGCAAGACCAAAATCATTCATTCAAGCCATTACTCTGTTTTCTTGATCGCTCTGCCCTGGTCAAATTACATGAAGGGTTTGTTTACTAGTAGTGCCAATGGAGAATGATCAGCTTTTGCCACCCGGAATAATGTATATTGTTATTGTGACGTCATGGTAAATTCTCGTATACATTATCCCTTACGTGTCTTTACGTGGGTTAGGGCACCACACATCCAACTAAGTGCCCTTCATGATCCACAGGCCTTCAGTCTCCACAGGTTAACATGGGCCTGGGGACAGTTGCAACATTGTTTGGGGATGGTTGCAACATGTTAAAAATACAATATATTACAATATATGTCAGTGCAGCAAAATGATTATTTTTGTATTTAAATACAAGTTATGTAAGTTATAATAATATTACAGTGTTATTTATTCACCAGCTTTGATTAGATGACAATTATAGATTTGTCTAGATGAGTAGGCCTTATGTGCAGATGTCAAATATTGAAATTGATATAAAATACAGTAGGACTTCAGTTACATAGGAAGAATGGAACAATTTCGGAGGCAATTCACTTTTATTTAGACTATTGTCATGTAAAACATGTTTTTAAAAATATATATTTTATATTATCATATTTATGCATTGTACGGGACTGTACGGGGACAGTTGCAACAGTTGTTGCAACTGTCCCCTTTCCTGTCAGCTATGATAAAACCTCATGTGCTAGCTAAACAAGGGGACCTTGACACATGCTAACCCAGGGCCGTAGTCACCATAGACTTTGGGGGGGACGTGTCCCCCCCAATATTCAGATGTGACCAAAATGTCCCCCCCAATATTCGGACATACAAAAAAATAAAGAAAAAAACGCTATAGGCTACTACAGGAAACCAACAAGTCTCGCCATCTGAAATGCAATCAAACGTAAATAACACACAAATTAGTGACCTATTCATGGTTTCAGAAAGTACACTGTGAGTGGTTTGTCCTGGAGGTTTTGCGTTTATCGTTTGAGGCGTGCGCTATCAAAAGCTTCCTGCGGTGCCGGCTGTCAACAATATCGCAAAAGATAGCGGTAGGCTACAATTCTATTCTACTATTCTAATGCATTCATATGCTATTATTAATGTCAGAAATGAACCGGTTTATAAGCCTCTTAGAAATGGCTGTTGCATCTTGCATGTTGTATTTAGATGCGCACTCAATCGCGCATCCATGCAGGCAAAACGTAACATTCAAAGTTGAAAAAGGTCCATTCACAAATAAAGGCTGTGTTTCTACATTTTAACACAAAACGTAATTTCTGTCAGAAACCTGCCTATAATGCATAGGGTAACTTGAGGTGAGTCAGACAGAAGAGGGACCTGTCTTAGTAGCCTATATTGAATCCCATTCCTTTCAAACAACCTTAAAATTGTGTGATTAGCCGCCAGAATAATAAAATCAAAATACAAAATATGATTGGGCTAGGTCCAAACCTATGAGTAAGCATTCAGTGTAATATAGAGATTATCAAAGATACTCTAGTTTGTATTTTATTTTAAAATATACATTTTGGAGACAAATGGAGTCATACCACAGGTCTATATCCAGGGATGGATTATTGAATGGGCCTACTGGGCCCAAAAGCTCAGGGGGCCCTGAAGCCTAAGACTGTGTGAAGTTGCTTCTCCGCCCTTCTCTTCTATTTCCACAAAACTCACAAGTCGTCATAATATAAAGGGTCATTTTTTTTTTTTTTAAGTCTTCCGGGGAAGTACAGTAGCCTATGCCCCCGGGCCCCCCTATCTTAACAGGGGAGGGTTTTTTTTGCCTCTATGCCCAGGGGTTCATAATCCATCCGTGCCTATGTCCGTCAAAAGTTTGGTATATCCTAATTGACTGACTTAACTAATGACTTGTACTTCCCCGGAAGACTGATTTTAATAATATTTTTGCATGGCAGGAAATGTATTGAAATTCTGTTATTGAAATTCACACCGCACCACAGATTTGGTCCCCCCCAATGTTGACATAATGGCTACGGCCTTGTGCTAACCATAGTAGCTTAAAGTTAACATATCACTCATTTAAATCATATAAGTTTGAGCTGAATCACAAAAACAGTGACAGCAGTTTAACAGTAACAAAGCTCAAGAAAATAAATACTTTCATACCTAAAAAACAGTTTTTTTACAATAAATCCTGGAGCAGTTCAGGAATCTCCTTGCTTTTTCTCTGCTAGGGGGGGCATCCAACTGAGCATATGCAGTGTGAGTGTCATCACTCTACCTTGTTTCTGATTGGAGAAAATTGACATGTTGCAACCATCACCTGTTGCAACTGTCCCCGGTCTCCCCTACTTAAAACGGTGATTTTCTCCTCTTCTGGCGTATCATGACGGAAGAACCATGCCAACTTTGGATGCGGTTATCTTAGCGATACTTTTTGCAATAGGCCTAGGCCTACCCTCGATAGACTATAGCCTACATATCGTTGGAAAGCTTAGTTTATTGCCGTTCATGTGAGCACAATAACTTAATTTTGTAAATTTTACCAAAGCGACTGGTTTCGCCTGGCAGTCACATATTTCATCAGCACCTTGCATTTTGAGCATTGCAAATAACCTGTAGAATTCATCAGAATCCAGCACCACTCCAAACATATTCCATACCTCTGATTTCCCCACTCCTGTAGTAGCGACGGTGAATTCACCTGCGGCAAGTTTAGCCTACTTTTCACCAACTCCATCTTCTTCTCCAGGCTAAAGGCCCCTCTCCATGATGCACGTTGCACGCAGCAGCAGACTTTCTTTGCGGTGAACAGCTGCGATGATTAATAAATGTTTTTCTTTCACTGAGCAGAAAAGGTTAAGCCCGAGGTCCGACCCGACCCGAGTCATTTGCTTATATTTTCGACCCGAACCCGGCCCGAACCTGCGGGTCCCGTCGGGTTTGTCGGGCCGACCCGACCCGTTGAGAACTCTAACCCACCCACCCCACTCCAACCTTAGATACACATCACATAACCCATTAGGTCATAAACGAAATAAAAGAAAATAAAAAGTTAAGTTACAACTAACAATAGTCAAAGCATGTTATTTACCTAACGCTATAATGACATCAAGTATCAAAATGTAGAAGTAAAAAAAATAAAAATAAATAAATAAATAAGACAAAGCATGTGAGACATCTCATTGTGCATGATTCGCCAGCAAGTCTGCAACCCCCTCTGCAGTTCTTTCCCACATTTTTATTGTTGACCCTCTCTTGCCCCATGGATTCTGGCAGTCGATAGTTCCATCATTATAACATCTTGAAAGTACAACAGCCATTTTTTAATAGGAAGCTTGTGGGGGGGGGGGGAGCCACCTCTGAACAATTCGTTTTTTTGCTGCTGTTAGGCCTGCAAGCCACACTTTTCGCTGTTTCTCTGTACATTCAAACTGTGAGTCCTCATTCAGGAACAACAAACTTGGTTGTAATGGAATCTCTAATTCTAATAATTCAGATAAAATAAAAAAGTTACCTCTTTCCAAAAAGACTTAACCTTTTCACAATCCCAAACCATATGTTTATAGGTACCTGGAACATCTTTATTGCATAGACTACAGCATAGGCTGTTTGTGTGTTTCGCATGGAACCTATCAATGGGTGTCCAGTACGCCCTGTGACAAAACTTGAAATGAATCAACTGGTGATTAGGGTTCTTTGATGCACTGAAGACATTATCCCATACCCCTTTCCAGTCTATGGAGTCTGTCTCTAAATCACTTTCCCACTTAGCTTTTATAGAAATGTTAGAGTATGATGATTCTAAGAGCCATGGATATGAAAAGGTGACAAATCCTCTGCAGGGAGAAATCAGTAATTTATAGATAACAGGGTGGGTTTGCACATATGAGTCCCATGGTACCCCATAAGCACGTAGTGCTGACCGCAACTGGAGATAGAGAAAAAATGAGGACTTAGGAGTATCAAAAAGTTGACAAATGGTTTGAAAACTCATCAGTAAATCCCTGATGTATATATCACCCAGCGTATGAATGAGATTGAAAGGCATCTTTCCAGAAGTCAGACCATAATTATTCCAGAGAGGAGTGTGCGTGTGTGCTTTCCTGTCACATCTGACCTGTTTTTCTATTCCTCTGAAATTTCTAATTGTATACTGTATTATAGGATCAAAGTCAATATGTTTAGTTTTAGACAAAGTGGAGAATAATACATCTTGGAGCCTTATAGGATACACCAGGCCTTCTTCAATCTCCCTCCAGGAGGTTAGTGATGACGAGTCTAACCAAACTTTTAAAGGACGCAATTGGAAAGCTTGATGGTACAATTTGAAATTTGGCAGTGAGAGTCCCCCATCATCTTTGGCACGTTGTAAAGTGGAGAAACGTATTCTAGGGTGCCTCCCATCCCATATAAAATTACGTAAAAGCACATCTGCTCTTTTCCAATAGTCAGTTGGAGGTGGCAGTGGAAGCATCATGCTAATAAAATGTATTCGAGGGAGGACATTCATTTTTATTATAGATATTCTAGTTTGTAAGGAACCTGACATTTTGCTCCAAGTGGCCAAGTTCTGCTGTACATCTTTGAGTATTTTTTCATAGTTACACTTTATTATTTCAGAGAGTGATGTCTTGACATGTATACCTAAATAAGTTAACTCTGATTTTACAGGGATCACGGAGGGTATTGCAACCTTCTTGGCCATGTTATTGAGTGGCATTAATGCAGACTTGTCCCAGTTAATTTTATAACCAGATATAGCCTCAAATTCATCAAATACGGGTAGTAAACCGTTGAGGGATTTCTGTAAGTCTGACATATACAAGATAATATCATCCGCAAATAAAGATATCACATGCCTCGACCCTTTGATTTGGATAGGCGTAATAACCTGATATTGTCTGAAATACAGTGCTAGCGGTTCAATGGACAGAAGGAATAAGGCAGGAGAAAGAGGTGAACCTTCACGTGTTCCTCTATAAACTGAAAATGGATCAGAGTGTAAACCATTTGTGCATACTATCGCTGAGGGGTTTCTGTATAGAACTTTAACCATATCAATAAACTTGGGTCCCAAACCGAATTTATCCATAGCCAACCATAAATAATCCCAGCCGATTGTGTCAAACGCCTTGGCTGCGTCTAGTGATAGAGCTGCAGATGGGGAATCCGCCTGAGAGAATGATGAATAATATGGAGCAAACGGCGTACATTATCTGCAGCTAGGCGTCCCTTCATAAACCCTGTCTGATCAAAATGTACAAGCTTCCCCATATAGTTATCCAATCTTGAGACCAGTACTTTTGAGTACAACTTTAGATCAGAGTTTATTAAAGAAATAGGTTGCCACATTCAGTCTGGTCTTTGCCTTTCTTTGGTAGCAAAGATATGAGTGCGGTATTCATATGGTCATGAAAATAACCCTGGTCCACCGCCGCATGTATGGCCTCCAACAATACTGGGCCTAGGCTGTCCCAAAACTGTAGTAACAACTCTGGAGGGATACCGTCGGGTCCAGGTGTTTTCCCCCTGGTCAGACTTCCCACAGCTTTAAGGAGCTCTTCCAGAGAGATAGGTTTACTCAATTCCTCAGATTCTGTTTGTTCCAACCGGGCATTTAAGGCATCCAAAAATGTATGGCATCTGTCCAATTCAAATATTCCAGTAGGAGAATACAAGTAATAGAATAGAATAACTAATAGAATTTATAGATGCATATTTCTCACACTGTTTTAATTTCAATGCAAGAAGTTTGCTAGGCCTACTGCCATGGAAGTAGTATTTCTGTCTAACTCTGTGTATGAGGAATTCTGCTTTTCCTTGTAATATATCATTCAATTCATGTTTAGTTGCTGTTAAACTATTTTCTACTGACCGACTATAGCATTTTTTAAGTTGACCATCCAGTATATTGCATCGTTGCTCCAATATTTTTACTCTCTGGGTTCTGACTTTATTTAAATGAGATGAAAAGGAGATACAAAAACTCCTTATAAATCCTTTTGTAGCCATCCAAACAAATATAGGATCAGAAACAGAGTCCCTGTTTATGGATAAAAAGTCAAGTAGTCCTGCTTTAAATTCAGTGAGACATTTTTCGTTTAGCAAAACACTAGTATTAAATCTCCACCTTGGTGATTTTGTAATTTTGATCTCCACATCAATTTCGACTTGAACAGGATTATGATCAGATATTGTCATTGGTAAAATAGAGCATGAATGTACAGCTGGGTTAAGAGAATGTGACAGGAAAACATGGTCAATTCTGGAAAAAGTTTTGTGACTAGAGGAGAAGAATGTGTAATCTCTGACATCTGGGTGGCGTGAACGCCATGTGTCTAAAAAGATTGAGGTTGGTTAAAAATACATTTAGATCACTAGATGCCTGATGTTGTGCAGCAGACACTACATTAGAGGACCTATCTAATTTGACATCGAGCACTGTATTCATGTCGCCTGAAACAATCAACTCGTATTCTGAAACTGATAACAAAATGGCTGAGAGCCAGGGCAAAGAGTATAGAAGTAAGTTACTTCTATACTCTTTGGCCAGGGGAAAAATATGGCATCATACACGGAGGGCGCATATATAGACGCAAAGGTGATTTTCTTCCCTTGGATTGAAGTACAAATTAAGGACAGACGACCCAGGCCCAAGTCACTTTGACATGTCATTGTTTTCTCAATGACCAAGTCTAGATTTCGTTTCACTATAATCATTGAACCCTTCGTTTTAGATACAGCACTACAACTTAACCATTGTCATCCGATATTAATCTTGTGTCCGGTACAAGAACGTAGTTTGAGTCATTGATCCTGACTCAACTTGATTTGATTGATCCTCCCCCCCATCCCTCCCACAACTGTCTAGCACAGACCCGTGTAAACCACATAGCAGCTAACGCAGTCAAAATCCTCAGCTCACTTTCCCCATAAATGAAAGTAACATTAAGATAGGCCCCCTTACTAATAGTATTCATCGTCAAAAAAACCCCCAAGCTTATCAAAGTGCATACAAATGCGAAGGAGTAAGAAACAAAACAAAATAAAGAAAGAAGAGAAAAAAAAAACCCTCAACGTAGTTTCTCGTTTAAAAGAGCTAATTTAACGTGAACTTGAATAGCCCTTTTAACTAGTAAACTGAACTGAAAGCTCCCACATAAAAGGGTGAATATGTCATGCATGTATTATGATATTCTTACGAATCCTTGTAGCAATGTCCAACTTTAGCCATCCTCGTTTAGTAAGTATCACAGTCCAAGTTCTCAAATCAGTCAGTGGCAGTCGGTGCATCTTCCTCCATGTTAGCGTTCATATCCCTGCCGTCCCCGCTCAGTGCAGGGAATGTTAGCATCCTTCTCGGGGAGTTGGTGTTCGCTCGGTTGGGTAGCTCACTGCTGAACTTCTCCACTTCTTGTGCCGTCGCGAACGACAGCTATGGCCTCGATAGGAAACTCGTAGGGTAGCAGGGTAAATCAGGAAAGTAGATAGCCCTTTCGCCCACAGGTCTTTCTGTACAGTTTTGAACGCTGCCCTCTTATCGCTGGTGTACTTCGGTGAAGAACAGTAGCTCCCTGCCCTCATCCATGATATGAGCGTTGCCTCTCCTAGCTTGCCTGGCACCCTGTAGAATGGCTTGACGATCCTGGTGGTTTAGGACTTTGAATATGAGGGTTTAAGGACGATTGGGCTTTTTGGCCGTGGTGGAGTAGATTCGATGTGCTCTTTCAATCTGTACGACTTTTGTTCCAAGAGAGGGGATCCATTTAGGCAACATTTCCAGGAATCTGAGGAGCAGGAATCTGATGGCATCTCCTCCTTCTCTGTTAGCTGCTAAATTCACTAGCCTCACATTGTTCCGTCTACCACGATCATCCAATTCTGCTAGCTTTTCTTGAAGCTGTTCCACATCCGTTTTGACGGTAACAAAATCTCGTTTCAGCCCCCTAGTTTCTGATTGAATGCGGTCCACCTTCTCACCAAGGCCTTTCATCGCTGTCGTATGTTCCACCAAGTCCTTTTGTAATGCATTGACCGAGTCTTTCACACTGCCAAGTTCGGTATGAAGAACCCTCTCCACCATAGCTTCCATTCTGGCTTGTTGTTGCTCAAGTGCTAGCAGGATCGTGTCATTGCCACTAGCATCCGTGGCTGGCTTCAGACGTTTCCCACTGGGAGAAGCATTTGGAGATGAAAACGTAATCTTGTTTTTCGACATATTTTAGACTGTTACTCCTCCGCTGTCGATTACTGTCAAATTGAAAAACAAAGGAGCCCGTAAATTTGACTAAATTTGGGGATTTGTGAAGAGCTCAGAATTCTCTGACTATCACGCCTGTCGGTCCCACGTGACCCCCCCCCCCCCCTCACAGTTTTTAAATGGTCAGTAGTGGGAACTACTGTTGGCGTCATGACTTCCTTTTAAAAGTTTCTTATAAGGAGATATCAATTATCAACATTGACAAGTCAGCTGGAACCTGTCGCTCTCTCTTCTTCTCGTAAGCCAGAGGTGTTCCCAATTAAATGGATCACATAACATTCACGTTGGATCTGCTGCAAAGGAGATACACGGCACATATTTATATTTAATTCATATTACTCTAAACCACCTTCTGTAAAGCAACTGTATACCAGTGGCAGACCATGCGTTCATCGGTTAGGCCTTCATGACTTATATTGCAGGGATCCCCAACAATTTTTTTTTTTTTTGCATTCCAGCGTTAAAATGTGCAATTTCCCAGCATTTCACAGTGGGGGGACATTTTTCTCTCTCTTACACGGAGTCTGTGTAGCAGGGGCGCAGGAGGCACGGGGGACGTGGGGGATATGTCCCACGCATGCTGAAGAGACAGCCGTCGTCCCCCTTACTTTTGATAAGGAAAAAAAGCCTTATAGGTACGCTAAATAAATAATAACATATAGGATTTGCGCTAACTGTAAAACTCCCCATTAACAGCATCACATCACTCCAACCACACACAACCACAGCCATCTACAGTACTGTAAGACTGCACAATCTCATATTCACTCTGTTGGATATCTGAAGCCAGTTTGTCTACTAACAATCATAAAATAATCCAGGCTACTTGCTTAGCATAAATCATTTATCATCATCTTTATTTGAGGCAGGCTGGTATTCGAGGCAGGCTTTTTTAAATATGTCTAACCTGCATTTAGACATGCATTTCGTTTGGAGCGGCATGCATACCGGTAGGCTATCAAAAGCATTTTCGGTTTGGTTTGGGATTTAATCTACTTTTGGACTGTTTGATTATATTGCTAAATGTTGGGACTGATGGGCACTGAAATCTGGGAGATATTTGATGGTTCACTGTTAAGTTTCATGCAGTTGAAAAAGTGTCGGGATTTCCATTGCTGTTTATTGCAAGACAAGGCAGCCCTTCATTGAATAGCCTAGGGGTTGTGCCGTAATGGAAACCTTTTTGCGTAGACAAGTAGCCTAAATTGAGTTATTGTTTAATTATGCATGATTTAGTAATTTAAAAAAAAAAAAATTCGTAGGCTGGAATGCCTTGAGTCGCAACAATTGTGTTTAATAGGCTTCAGCCTCTGGCAATTAGCTCGAAAGGGGCGGCAAGAGAATGAGCTTGAGAACGTGTGGAGACCCATGGTAGGAAAACGACTTTTCTTTGCCAACCGTAGGCTATTAATCCAACCAACATAATACAATACAATACAACATATAATAAAATATTAAGAAGAGGTTATTTCATTGACTTAAATCGAACAATGTCTTCTAGTGGACTAATGGCAATTGTTGGTATGGCAATTGTTACCCCGTCTTGTATGGGAACCTGCCTTTATTTGTCCTGCTATAAAAAGAATCAATCCCGGGCATAATTTGTGGATTTATGGTAGCCTAGTGCTCAACTTCTCCTGCTCAACATGACGTTAGCTGTTATGTTTATGATAACAAACTCAACTAGCCTATACTTATCAACTCGTTTTCACTAGCCTAAAATACAAGTCTATCAATGTTTTTGTTCTAAGACATTTATTTCAAACATAATTTCAAGACACAAATTGGATACTTCAGTTACCTTGGTGCATAAATCCCAGAGAGTAGGCTACCACACCCCAGAGTGATAGGCCTAGCATTCTTATGCGTCCAGTGTGGGGTATAAGGTATAAACAAGCTGAGAATTTAGCGGTGTCACGTCTGCCTGTCACAGACGTGGGGAGCTCTTTGAAGCCTGGGATAATGTGATAGTCACTACAGTAACAGTATTTTATTTTACTTCTTATGTATTTTTTTTTTTTCAATTTTATAAATGCTTTGTTTAAATGCTGTTGGAACAAATAGTTGATTATAAAGGCAACTTTCTGTTGCAATTTTCTGTGTGTTCTGGACTGGTAACTTGTTAAACCAACACTTGTTAAGTTCTAACGTTGCATAAATATTAACTGCAAACACACAGTGGAGAGTTGATTTGGTTTATACCAGACAATTTAAGTAGGCCTAACTAGGCTATTTGATCATGTAGTCTATGTTTGGATCATAGGCATGATGATTCATTCATGGCTTCATAAAATATCAACATCCCATGTTGCTTTTTTCTACCATTGGCCCAAGTAGTGACTAGTATTCTACCATTGGCCCAAGTAGTGAAAACAATTGTTTGAAAACAATCAGTGGTATTATCTTAATATTCTGGCAAGTTTAAAATATGATGGTCGAAAGTGGGCCAGAGGTGGCGATCCGATATCTGGAAATCTGATCTCACTATGGGTTTGTGTTCACAATTTGGTCCCCCTCACTTTCAAAATATCTCCTGCGCCCCTGCTGTGTAGCACTCGTTTTTGTTACACAAACATGTAGTGTTGTGAGCTTAATTCCAACATCTTTATTGGCCAAATAGCACCTGGCCATCATCCTTATCAAAGTGAATAGGCTGCTAGGCTTTTCATTTACCACCGATATTCATTACATGCATTCATTACATACTTGCTCCATGTCATATTGAAAGTGAACACCAAGTGCACTCAAGTGTGGGTTTGTGCAGACTACTTTGAAATATTTAGGCTATCGTTGCCTAACTTATGTTCATCGCACGCACATATAGCACTGCCATAGCTCTATAATGATGTGTCCAAATCATTTAATAGTTTAATCTGATATTAGCAACCTTGCTGCAGACTGTAAGGCTCTCCTATTTAGCTGTAGCTTTAACATTATCGTTACAGTGCAACTGTTCTAGGTTGTGCCGCTGCTCTTACTCAAAAGCTATGTGGAACTACAGTAGGCTATTTTGCCAAACGTATTTCGCGGTAACGTTACACTATATGTGAAATATTTGAAAAATTATAAAGATTGGGCACTTCTAGATAAGTTTTTGATTTTTGGCAGGGTGTTAGGTATAGGCCTTAGGTCAGGGGTCTCAAACACCCGGCCCGCGGGCCAAATTCCGGCCCGCGACGTATGTCAAAATAATAATGTAATCCTTTTAAATCTTTTTAATTGCGACAAACAACGATACTGATTAAAATAGACGATAGTTCCAAGTACGCAGTGACAAATCTCATTTGTACTCTGCTCCACTATGTGCTAGACATCCAGAGCTTCATTCAAACCCAAAATCGCTGCACAAAGTTTTCAGGAAATACTTATTACACGCGAGAAACACAAAGACGTGCATTTGTAATGACGCGGAAGCGATGCATGCCATAGTGTTGCATATATTGAAGCAGAAATTAAGCAGAAATAGGCCTACAACAAATGTTGAAAAACGTTTACGTGTGATGAAGTCTTAGGTAGACTATGTTATTCACCTATTTTAAATCTGAAGGAGAATATCCTTTTGGAGATTATGATCGATCGTCTATTGAATGGAGGTGCGTCTGCGTGTATATGACGGTGTCCACTAGGCATACCATGCTTATTTCGACCCTCTGCCCGACATAGCTTGGAGGTTGCAGTGGTAATCGTGATGATAGTGTCCGTAATGGACGTGGTACAGACAGCAGGGCTAGTAGAAATAGGGCTCTAAACTACTAAGTCACCCGCAATATGATGCGAACTTCTGGGTACTCAGATTACCCGTGATAGGAACTGATTTGACCAGAATACTTTATTGTAGGCCTTGTGGTTTAGAAACCATATACATCTTAGTTGTTGGTATACATCTTAGGTGTTTTCCTGTTCATTTGTTATGTGGGTAATATGAAAAAAGGAAAGTAAACCTGCTCAAATATGTTCATCTAGTATTTACTGAAGGTGCATAATTTGAGGTGCTTGCCATCCAGTGGCAAATTAGATGGGTAAATTTACCCCCTTCTTAAACTTTTGTTTTACTCAAATAGTTTTACATTTACAGTAGGACTTTATCTCTGACCACTTTCAAGCCATGGCCTTTTGAAATTTTGATATAAAAATCCAATGGTGTTGCTTTCTTAACCCTGACGCCTATAGTTTGCCAGGTTTAAAAAAGTTATGAGAGGAAAATATTTTTATTTGGTGTGAAACACACACATACCTGTTTTTATGCTTTTCATTTGTTTTATAATTTGTATTAATATTTATTTTATCATTTTATCATTATGTTATTTATAAGCTAAGGTTGCTAGCACAGGTGTCTAAAACTAGATATAAACACTTGCACTTTCTATTTGCAGTTTTGTGTGGTATTTGAAAAAAAGACATTGCATTTTCAGAAATAGCCGGCCCTCCAATCAGATGACGTTGGCAGAATTGGTCCCCAGCTCATTTGAGTTTGAGACCCCTGCCTTAGGTTTTCAAAAATCCATGGATACAAGTTGGGGTGGCCCCCCTAGTGGCAGTTATCCATAAAATCCAAAATGGCCCCCGCCGAAAAGAAAAAAGGTTATATCTCAGCTTCCTTTAGTCTTAAATTGTTGTATAATGTATTTTCTCTACTTTGTTTGATACAAGGAATCCAATTTTGATATATTCTTCTTATTTAAGTCCATTTCCATGTTCCAGGAGTTAGGCCTCTCAGAGCTGTGGATTGGATTTGGATCAGGGAAGGCATATAAAGATATTCCAATCCACCACATCCCAGAAATGCTGGGACCTCAAAAATGTCAAGCACTGCCCCTCTTCCACGCGTTCACAGGATGTGATGTTGTATCAGCAATGTATGGAATTGGCAAAAAAAAGCATGGAATGCGTGGGCAGCTTACCCAGAAGTCACCGGCACCCTCATTCTGATCACCCAAGAACCAACCAGCCTCACACTGGGATCAGTGCACATGCAAGTTCTCAAACGCTGGACTGTACTCATGTATAGTAAGAACTGCGGTGTCGAGTGAGTCAATGAAACCCGGAAGCTTCTTTTCACTCATGGCCTCAAATCCCTGGATTCAATCCCCCCAAACCAATCATGCCTTATTCCAGCATGGAAAGCGTGCCCTGCACACTGCAGCTTTTATCTGGAAGCAGTCCCTCTCCAAAACTCCAGAGATTCCAGACCCCAGTGAGTGGGGTTGGGAATGGAATGACAGAACCAAAGTCTGGGTGCCATATTGGACAGATCTGGAAGATGCCAGCAAGTGATGCTCACTCCTCAACTGTGGCTGTGTGGTTGCCTGTATGGGAGGGAGGCTGTACTAATAATGAGTGAAACCAAAAATCTTTGAATAAATACATGATGTTTAAGTATGAATTGTTTTTTTGTGTTATTTGACTAAAATGTAATATTGATCCTTAACATGGTGAACAGCCTAATAACTTTTCACTGTGGCATAGTTCTGAAGTTGTGTTTATTTAAGGCCTCAACAATGGTCCTTTTGGTCACAACATGTGATTTTTGACACTATAGTGATAGTGACCTGTCCAATCAACAAAGAAAAGCATACCTTGGAGGTAAAAATATGGGTCTAGGGACCTGAGTATTTCAATGTGACTTTTTCATATTGACAGTTTATGAGCTAAATATGACTATGATACTACATGGAAATGGACTTAAAATAAGAAGAACATATCAAAATTGGATTGCTTGTATCAAACAAAGTAGAGAAAATACATTATACAACAATTTAAGACTAAAGGAAGCTGAGATATAACCTTTTCTCTTTTCGGCGGGGGCCATTTTGGATTTTATGGATAACTGCCACTAGGGGGGGCCCCCCAACTTGTATCCATGGATTTTTGAAAACCTTAGGCCTGTACCTAACACCCTGCCAAAAATCAAAAACATATCCAGAAGTGCCCAATTTTCATGAATTGCATCCTAGCTATATGAGAAAATGTCTCAACAGAAATGTCACAGCACACGCACACCACCATGAAGTCACAAAATGTATTGCCCTAATGCTGCGACTGCTTGTTTGCTATATGTTCTGACTGTATTTTACAGCTTGAAAGCAACGTGACAGTTCATTTAAACTTCACTAAGAGTTCGGCAAATTAATGTGTGAGACGCCAAAAAATGGATCTACTTCATAGGTGTTTTAATGACATGCTAATGACGTTCTAAATTACGCTGGACAATGGGAAATTCAACCAAGCAGTGGAATAACGTGAGCTAGCATTGCCTAGCCAGCTAACATTACCTTAAATATCTATCTATATTATATCTAAATAAAGTTACGAGGAATTAAAACTCACTCTACGACAAAAATCAAATATACGTCGGCAGCAAACAAAGTAAGACAAGGCTGTTGGCAACGTATTGCAGATCGGGTAGACTAAAAGTAAAGTTTTATTTCCACATGTTCTTCAAAAATGTGTTACGGAGGATTAATAGCTTGCGGAATGTCTGAAATGAGTTGAAATAATTAAATTGCCTATTTTGAGTTCATAGAAAGGCCTAGATGCAACACGATTCAGAAGTGGGCATATAGTAGCCTAATAAGGGTAATTGAATGTTTAAGTAGCCCCCATTGACTGATTTAGTATAGCCTATGCCTAATCCTGTGAACATTTCAGATGCAACACCATTGCCAAACGCACATGGCAGCAGGTGAAAATGCACAAAAACATTATTCAGAATAGTAGGTTTATATAGTTATAGCTTGCATTAATATTTCTTAATTATGAAAACATAGGCCTAGTATGCTTATAGCCTTCACTTGGCCTCTGTTTAACAGCTAACAACAAAAAGGTGCCTTTGAACACTACTGTAAGAGGAAAGGCACCAGAGTGTTTTACAGTAGCAGAGGAGTTGGCCATCGCAAATAATAGTGGCCGATTGGAAGGGGTTGAGGTACCCAGGCTAGTTGAGGGAGGCATTCGGCCGGATTCTGATGCTGTGGAAATGTGTAGCCTTTATGTGCAGGGTAGCCTACAGTAATATGACATTCAATTTAACAAGTTTGTTAAAATGGTGTTAATGTATTAGGCCTACTGTATGTCCGATTTATTTTTGGCTATTCTTGCTCAGATGTTCAGCATACTACTATGTCCGATTTATTTTCGGACAGTATTCTTGCTCAGATGTTCAGCATCACCGATAGAATACATGAATGTCCACGTAAGGGCATTGCTATGACGGGTGACATTAGAGACGTCTGCCTAGATCATCTGACAAAGATGACGAATTCCCACGGCTGACAATCTATATCTTCATAGGGAACATCGACCGCGTAGCCTATATATATTTTCTGGCGGTCTCTAAAACCCCTCGCCCTGCGAAGAGAGCCCCTCACGATTTGCGCTCCAATGTCGTATGGATCATCCAGGTAGGGTACGCCGACATTGTCTCGGGAGTGTAAGAAGAACGCCTTCAGAAATGATATATATATAGCCTCGGAAACATAGAGACGTCGAGCTATATCATCATTTAAAGGAGCTAGTGTGGACAAGTAGGGTGAAGAGTTAAATGGTAATGATATTATTACATACTCGTTAATCTGACTCCATTTGATTAATAATTTGTATCACCAATCAATTACCAAGTAACTAGTCTCTCAGCTATGGAGGAGAATGGCATGGCACACTACGGGAATTGAAGATATACTATTGGTAGGCAAATGAACAATTTAATAGGCATTAAGTCTTAAAGGTAAATGTAACCAATATCACTTCAGTTGAATGTACAAGTAAACGTACATAGTCTACTGTAACATAGAAGCAAATGTTAATAAAGGAAACTTAACCAATTCACAGAGGTAAACTTGACAAGTTAGAGATAACTGATACACCAGATAAAACAATACAAACCCAGAGATAGGAAAGGGGGAGAGAGAAAGAGGGAGAGAGAGAAAGGGGGAAAAGAGAGAGACCCAGAGAAGAGGTCCAAGATGGAAAAGAGGAGAAGATGGGAAAAGAAACCCCAAGATGGGAAAGAAGACAGAAGAAGAGAAGAGCCTGGAGGACCAGAGCCTCCACTTTTATCATTCACTTGGGCCACCCCCGACTCATCAGAGCCTTTGTTGTCTGAGGTGGATGGGTGTGGCCCAGGTGGATATCACAACTTTATGCTACAGTTTAATTCTTAATCTACAACTATACACAGATACATTCAATTGTACCAAAACCATAATCAGACTGTTGCCCACATTACAAGTATTAATTCAAGACCAAACATGAATGTATTATTCACAACACATATTTACAGAGCAATACTGTATGATAATGAGGTTGGCCTATCTCACCAAAAGATATCAAGTAGGCCCAGGACTGAGCTATCTCTCAGTAGTGGGGCCAGAACAAGGAACAAATGGTCACACTTTATGCATGAGCGGGTGTTGGGGATCTTTGGCCATGGCCAGCTAAGACAATACAGATCAAACACAGGCATCCACACATGTAAATTGAATGCAAAAAGGCATTCTTTAGAAATGCATAAGGTTTGGGCAAAAGACGGGCCTTACAGGAGAAATTGTTAGTGGAGGGGTGGTACTTATAAAGGGTGTGGTTAATGGAAACCTCGGGTTAACCAAGAACATAACCTGCTCGGAGCAGGTTTGAGATGCAGCGTAAATTGCCATGGCAGCATACCTTGGTTAAAACCTATCCTATCCACCTTTCGTAGTAGGCTACGGGTTAATCGGGAAGTTACGCCACACGTGATCAAGTTACTCTCGAAGTTACCCAGATAAACCAGTAACCCCGCTTCGTAGTACAGGCCCCTGACATGCATTGTGCTCACTGCTGCTTTGCTGAGTTTTGGTCGGTGCATTATCCGTCATCAAAACATTGTTTCCTGCTTCACGGTTCGCGTGGCTGTGGCACCGAAGCTAGCGGCAGTGGCGGGCGCAGACACCTGCTTTTACGCCCCTGATCCACTAGCATGCAATGCGCATTCCCCAAATTGCGACGCTACCCTCCATGAAGACGCTTTCATGAGCATTCCCTTTTGTAGATGGGTGGAAACGGCAGGGCAAGAGCAGGTAGCCTAGTAAACAACCAAACAAAATGTTTCCCTCCACTATTTTGAAATTACAGAGGGAAAGTCACATCTATAAATTAGTTTGCAAGTTGGGCGGTCATTTCAATCATGAAGTTGTCCCTGTAGGATTCTAGCCACACATCATACAAACACGGAAATGTAGACACTGCTATGATTATTTTTTCTCATCTGACATGTTTCTGTACGTTGGCAGTAACCACACTACCGGAAAATTAGGTTTTGTTTAGGCCTCGTGATGATGGACCTCCCCTGCGTTTTGCTCTACTATTGGATACTCGCCTCGCGATGGACGGATTCATTTGCATGAAGTTGGGGATTGCTGAACTTTTTGACGCGCCGCAGCCACAGCACTCGTCGCACCGCATACCCAGAATCCTATGCGGGTGCGGAATTCGCTTCTCATAGAAATTAATAGGGATACTGCGTCGCGGTGTTCGCATCGCATGCTAGTGGATCACCGGCGTTAGTGTTGGTCTGGCGCATAGGCGCCAATACCGTGGGTGCTCCGTCGCTCAAGCACCCACGGAAAATATCGAGCACCCACGTGTGCCAGCTTACAGTCTCGGTAAATGTACATTAATTTAAAATCAAACATCGCAGTTGATATTAAATTCAGCATCTCTCATAATGTGATTGGCTATGCTGTCAATCCCCTACTTCATATCCTAACCACCAATGAGAGCGTCTCTCGTATGAAAATTCCTGACACTTCCCACCTGAAGAATTAACGAAAGGCCTTGTCGGATCTTCAGCCCCGAATGTTTAAAATGTATATAGCCCTGAATATCATTTTAAAAGTAGTCTGACAAAGCGTATTGTTTTGTGACACAGCTAAACACTGGTACCTCATAGAACGTCTATAACATAGCCTCGGTGGTCGCAACTCGCAAAAGTAAAGCAGATAGAAAGAACACACGCAAATCTAGCCTACAACACGCAGACAGCTTCATGCGCAGGGGAGAGAGAGCGCGCGCACAGGTGTTTTATGATTGTTGGCTTCTGATGGTATCTTGCTAATTCACTGAAGAAATACTTATGATTATGGATAGAAAGAACATTCTGAAAAGGAAAAGAGTAAGGCAATGAGGAGCAATGCTATAGTGGAATACTCATTTTGCTGTATCAGCAGATGAGAAGGACCTGAGAGTGCCACTGACGACGTGACTGCCTCATAGGCTCACAGGTTGGTGAAGGAGAAAGCTACATCTAGCTGAGCCCAGTGACTATGCTTTTGTGAGAAGGCACACCATTCATAGGCCTAAGAATATCCCTGGCAGACTTTTAACAAAAAATATGATAACACGCCTTTTACACCAGTGTAGGATATGGCAAAGTTTGAGCACCACTGCCTCCACTTGCTGTCGGCGAATGCACGCTTCAGGATGGATAGGCTATATCTCGTTTTTTTAACGGCGTGATGTCAACACGAAATATAATTTCTGTTTATAAAAACAAAGCAAAGTGTTTTTCCTTTTAGTTTAGGTTAACGCAATTAACCTTCTGAGTTACGTAAACTGTTCAGGAGTCAAACGACGGATCATGCGTGATTTAGGCGTAGTGTAGGTGACTGAAAGTGCACAAAAATTGGACTCCCGCAAACTTTATTGGCGTTTTGTGTGTCGGCCACTGTTGATTTCCTAAAGTGTTGAAGTGCATACATTACTTCTATAGTCTCAGTACAAGGAGGTCAATGAATTAAGTGTAATAATGTTTTAAACATCTCTTATAACATTTCTACCTGAGGAGCCTGCCTAAATATGTTAATAGCAAATAGGTGTGTGTAGGTGTGTCTGGGTGTGGCTGACTGAACGGCGGGAAGAGAGAGCCAATCACAGGACGTTGTACCTATGACATCCTCTTGAACCACACCCTTGCAAATTGAGCATAAAAGGCCAGCCTCTTCCTGTAGTCTTTAGAATTAAAGTTGAAGCTTCCGAGCTGAAAGCTGTATTCTCCCTTGACGCGCGTTATTGTAAAGTAAAGCCTGAATCTTGGATATCTGGAATACTGCCGAAGTCTGCTGTGTTTTTGTCAAGTAATTACATCCACCTACAATTACTTTCAAGGCTCACATTGCATCCCAATTTGTTCGGCAAAGAAACACCTTTTTGCCTTTACTTTGTTCATGGCAATGCAGTAAAAAGTTGTAATGAATCATGAGTGCAGACACAATAGGCACACACACGTAAACTCGGGTCAAGTCAGGTCAGATCAGTTTGTGTCACAGATATGCAGAAAGGTCATTTTTAATCACTAAATAAAAAAATGGCATTTATTTCTGTAAGGCGCACACCACATAGGCACACACAGGCTATAACACGTAAACTCGGGTCAAGTCAGGTCAGATCAGTTCGTGTCACAGATATGGAGCGCAGAAAGGTCATTAAATCAATTAAATAAAAAAAATGGCATTTATTTCTGTAAGGCACACACCACATATGTCTGTAAATTGCTCAGCCCCAGAGAATCCCTCTGATATTGCAAGATTCAGGACAGTCTGCCCTACACACACATGAAATGCATGCAGAGCTATGAGCTTGCTGTGGTGAGATACATGTCAAAATATAAGAATTTTTATAATACGCTTTTTATATTTGAATTCTAATTTTAATTCTAAAAATCTAAATGAAATCAAGTACTAATACATGGAATGATGGCAGATCTGGATAGCCTAGACTCTGCTGAAAAAAACAATATATATGTGTGTGTGGCACTTACAATGACTAAAATAAATCCTTATGAATAAAGGTAGTGAAAATGCCCTAAAAACAGCTTATGGTTAAAATATACATAGATTTAAAAGTAGAATCCATGCAAAAATACTTTAAAAACAATTATTTAATACATTTCAGGAAAATATAAGTTCATAAAATTAATTTTATATTTCAGTAGGCTATTCAAAATCATTATCCTATAACCCAGAGTCCCACCAGGATGGTTCGACCCAACCCAAACTCAAACGATGGAGTCGTGGTTGAAGTTTATGGATGGAGTGTGGTTCCAAAGTTTAATAAATTAGACACTGATGTCACAGTGCTCTGTTTTAAGTCTTTTTTTCTCAACTAAAAATGCTTTGCGCTGGTTAGGGGGTACTTGGCTGAAAAAATATTCCACAGGGTCATCACATGTTTTTTCTAGGGCTGTCAATCGATTAAAAATACACATACTCTGTGATTAATTAATCTAAATTAATCGTATATATAATTTTTATTTTTAAATATAGTATTTTAAATATTTAAATTCAAATGAGGCCATAAGGCCAAGGCCAAAATGTTACCAGCTTTCGTGAACATGAAACGGAATTCACAAATCCATTCAATGATTTGGATTAGCTTCAAAATGTAATGTCAGGATGCCTAAAAATACTGCTCTTGCCACATTTTGTTAAATGCACATGCAGAGGAGAGGCAGCGGGCTCTTTACGAGAGAAAGCGGGGAGGGGCAAGGAAAGGCTGCTGCGAATGCATTTCCATTACAAATCGGCCTAATACCATTTTAGATATTTAGTAATCCCTAAAATGTAGGCCTATCACATGAGGCGGCTTTCCATCGATAAAAATCACTATTAGCCTACTCACACATTATGTTTTCGTGTCATTTTGACCACTGGTTTTGCAGAAAGCCTTCCTGCTTTCTGCAAAACACAATTGAAGGAATTGCAACAGTGGGCCATGAAGATGCTTGCTAGCTTCGGATACAATCTATTCTAGCCACGGGTAACGTGAAACGATGAGCTGTATTTTTCTAATGCATGGTGGAGTGCTACAGCATGACGGTCAATCTTGTAACGAATTTTATGACAAAGACATTTACGTGATGCATGCACTTGTTATCACTGGTAACAACGCTTATTATAGCCTATTAATAAACACCTATTCAAATGGTCAAAATATTGTATCCAAGCTATGTTTTACTTTGCTACAAAGATGCACATTTATCGCATTGCACAGTGGTGACAGGCAATTGTGCTTCTCAACTGTGGAGCCCAAGAGCAATTCTTCTCTTCTTCTTTAGTGCTGATTTAAACCAATGTCTTGTATTACAAGGCAGGTGTTGAAGAGACAAAATACAACAATAAGGGTTTGGAACACACAAGGGCTTTGAGAAGCAGCTATGTGAAATGATACTGCTGTCTCAGAGTCTTGACACACAACTGCAACGATACGACAAAAAGCATAGCTACCTTTGACTTTTGGTCAGTATTCTATGCTCAAAAATGTTCATGCCTCCTGTGACACAAATCTCATTACACGTTGCTATGAACTAACGTTTCTGGGAGTGTCTACACAGTGTGCAGATCCTTCTTTTGATCTTTACCCACAAATATCATTACATAGCACAACACACATTTAAATAGATTCTTGTCAGCAATTTACTCACCGTGTTTAATGAAGTACTTCTGCAGTTCATCTCTTTCTTTAGCCAAAGTGTCGTATTGGGATTCTGTCTGGGATGTCTTGTTCTTCAGGATACTGTACTGAGTCTGTAACTGGGACATCGTTCGATTTAGATAATTGAAACTGGTTTGTAGTTGGTCTTTCTCTACTGTCAAATTGTTGTAAAGAGTCTGTAGCTGGTCGTGTTCAGCCTGCTTATTGTGACCGGTGAAGAACGTCTGCAGTTCATCTCTTTCTTTAGCCAAAGTGTCGTATTGGGCTTCTGTCTGAGATGTCTTGTTCTTCAGGATACTGTACTGAGTCTGTAATTGGGATTTCTCTCTCTTCAGGTTGTTAAAGCTTGTCTGTAGTTCGTCTTTCTCTCCAGTCAAATTGTTGTAAAGAGCCAGGAGCTGGTGTTTCTCTTTATCCTGCTTATTGTGACTGAGCTCTAACTGATGTCTTTCTTCAGTGGTCTTGATGGACAGTCCTATGATGACAGCCAACAAGAGAAGACACAGCAGCCCAAGCAACACCACTGCAAACTTGTAGAAGCCTGGACATGATAAAATCCAATGACAGTTTCTCCATCCATCTATATATACTTTTATTATCTAAAATACACACTTTCTCTCTCTCTCTCTCTCTCACACACACACACACACACACACACACATTTTCAAATGACACAAGATAAAAATGGGCATGCACAATTACCAAAGATTTTGTGATTTCTAGCTTCCTTGGTGTTCTTGCTCAAGTCTGTGTTGGTATCTTCTGGTTCATCTTTGTCATTGGGGGATCTGTGTACTCTGTAGGTCTGGGCATTGTCATTTATGAGCATCTCCATTTTTCTCTCTGCGGTGGATCTATGACTCCCTGTCCAGAGAATAACCTGCACTAATGTAGAAATCCATGGGGTGAACGATCTCAAAAAGGGATGTTTGGGTGTGGCCTTTTTAAGGGTCCTTATCAAGAGTCAAAGGTTCATCTAGAACAACACCCTTTGGTTAACCCTACAGAGACCACTAGAGCAGAATTTACACCACACAGTGATTTGGGGAAACCATGGCAGATGTGCTTATGATTTTGGGACAATATTCTGCATATTCCTCATGTGTTTGCTTTCTCCACAACATCTGACATACATTTAAAATCATAGGTATATCAAAATAGTTTTTAAATATAAATAAAACATGCTATTAAATATGTTTTTCCCCCAAGGTTATAGTAGCATATATTGCCATTTTAGTCCTAAAGTAAGTGACTTAAAGTATACACAAATCCGACGAGCGTTCTGTGGAGGCTGCCATCTTGTGGCGACGCCATTACTGAGCTGTTACTGGTATGTAAACGAACCTCCGTAATAACGCACCCTCAATGACAGCTACAGCCAGGCAGTATAGCTTATTGGATTGATGATGTTAGACAGTGGCCTCCGGTCACAGATGAAGGTACAAGCGATCTTAAAGATTATTTATGAAAGTAGCTTAGAGTAGAGAATGAGGAAATAAAGACATAATTGGGACTAGGTTGATATTATATCTATGTGGCACTAATGATGGCCACTAGAGGGGTGTATGCCCTCCTTAAGATGGCTCTTCCCTATATAAGGGGGGAAGGGAGGGAATGATGAGTGCCAATATAAGCCTCCTCATATCCCTGTCCTAATGAAAGATGGGATTAATGCTATTTCAGATATTGATAAAGCCAATATGCTTAATAAAGCATTTGCAGATATTCACAAGGGTAGCCATCTAGAGGAGCGTTTTAAGAAACGGAAAGAAGAAGTATTGAAAGCAAACAAGAATGTTTTAAATCAAAAAGAACAAAATATGTCTATTATGGATGCAGACTTTAGTATGTCAGAACTTAAAAGGGCACTGAATACTGCATACTCTGCTCCAGGGAGTGATAATCTATGCTATGTAATGTTCAGGAAACTTCCTGACAATGTATTAGAGAACACATCCTTAGTCTATTTAATAAGGTATGGAATGAAGGTAATTTACCAACCATTTGGAAAGGGGCAACAATTCTACCATTCCCTAAACCAGGTAAAGATGCAACTAACCCAGGAAATTATAGGCCTATTGCACTCACTTCACATTTGGGTAAATTGATGGAAAAACTTATAGTAGTGAGATTAAATTATTTCTTAGAATATATCAACCCTCTAAAGGGATATCAAACAGGATTTAGGAGGTACAGGTCTACAATGGATGCTTTGGTTAAGCTATGTAATGAAATTGAAAAAGCACTAATTATGAAAGAAGTAATGATTGCAGTCTTTTTGGATATTGAAAAAGCCTATGACACAATGTGGAGAAAAGGTCTATTGATTAAGTTAAAAAAGCTAATAATGGGAAAATGTATAATTACATACTTGATTTTCTTTCTCAATGCTCCATTAGAGTCAAAGTTGGTGATTCAGTATCTGCAGAATGCATTGTCGAAAATGGTATTCCTCAGGGAAGTGCTATCAGTCCCATTCTGTTCAACATAATGATTAATGATGATTAATGATATATATGAGAATCTGGGGGATAATTATGATGGTCTACTATATGCAGATGATGCTGTCATTTGGAGAAGGGGACGCAACATCTCATATGTTAATAGTAAGATACAAAAGGATATTAACATTCTTGAACAATGGGGAGTTGACTGGGGCTTTAAATTTTCTGTTCAAAAATCACAGGTGATGTATTTTACTAGGAAGAAAATTCATGAATACCATAAATATCTACTATATAATCAGCAGCTGGAGATAAGTGAAAAATTTAAATACTTGGGAGTATGGTTGGATTCCAAACTTACATGGAAAAATCACATTGAGTATATTGAAACTAAATGTAAAAAGGTAATTAATCTTATGAGGATGGTTACTGGGCATAATTGGGGAGCTGACAGACAGTCCTTGAGTAACATGTATAAAGCACTGATAAGATCATCCATTGATTATGGCAGCATAGTATACAGTTCCGCATGTAAGAGTTCTCTCATGAAAATTGAGAGAATACAATAGGCCTTAAGACTTGCCTTAGGCGCATTTAAATCAACCCCTACTAGTGCTTTATTAGTAGAAGCTAAGGAAGCCCCTATTAATTTAAGATTTGATCAATTATGTTTGACTTACTGGGTCAGTTTAAAGGGAAGTTTTAACAACCCTTCTATGTCTGTACTAGATAATTGCTGGGAATACTCAAAGAAGTCCTGTGGATTTGGTTGGAGCATTAACAGTTTAGTTAATGACTATAGTTTAAGAGACCTCAAGTATGGCCCAGCATTAGCATTAATCTGCATTCCTCCATGGCTACTAGGGGTGTAACGGTACACAGAAGTCACGGTTCGGTTCATACCTCGGTTCGGACATCACGGTTCGGTACGAGTTCGGTACAATGGAGGGAAAAGCAAAACAAAAATGCAGAAAGCATTTTTTTTTGTACATGTCTCAGGCTGTACCACCTAGTGTCATACAGTCTCTTCCCTGAGCCATCTGCAACAGCCTGAAGTGTGTAAGATGTAGGCTAAACAGTACAATAAGTACCCAGACTACTCCATCTGTAACTTGTAAACAAAATAAGACAATCGGCTATAAAACTGAAAATAGGCCTACAGCATCTCTTATTTCTGAAAGTGCAAATTACATAGAAAAATGATTTTTAAAAATCCACTTAAGCAAGACCTTCAACATCTGTGTTTAGTTGTATATGGAAGGGTCTACAATTTGCCTCAATATTTTTTTTATTGTGTGTAAAGTAATAATCTAGCCTACTAACTGTGAAAATATCACACTATTTTGCCTTTTTTTAAAAAACGAAATGGCTCCTTTCATTTCATAAACAGACTACAACTAGAAGTCACGTGACTTTGCCCTTTGACGTTAACTCACCGTAGCATGGTTTGTTTATTAGCCTGGTTAGCGTTGTCACTTTATTTTACTGTCTATGCACTTAACACTACCAGAACCTCATGTGAGAAGTTACAAGTTACCCCAACATAAAGGTAATTACCACGCGATTTACATAGCTTTCTGTCATTACGAAATCATTTAATGTAAGCCATAGGTTTTGGCCCTATTTGTATCCAAAGGCTGCTGAAGCGCAGGGGAAGTTTTTTCCCCTCGTTTCAGTGATTGGTAGCCTACATCATCTGGGTGATGGCTTCGAATATGTGTAGCATTTTTTCCACTCACATACCCAACAACTGCTGAACAACGCCGACACACAGTTTCATCTTATCCACCACTCTTTCGCCTGTACTAACGTTACTGTAACTGAAGTTCTCAAACTTGCGATCTTAAAGAGACCAGCGGATCCTCTAACTCTTGTGGGTCTAACCTTAGTGCTGCTAATGACTGACGGACTCGACCGACGACCTGACAAAAAAAACATAGGCGCCAATCAGAGCTTCAGAGCTAAGGCGAGGCTACAGATTAGCGTTAGGTGTCGCTAAAGAACTCCCGTAACTCTCGCTACTTAACAGTAATTGCGCATGACATTAATTAATCCGCACACGAGTTTTATGTATTTTATACCGTGTATTCTCCGTGTAAATGCATGCACCGAACCGTGACGCCCGTACCGTTTCGGTTCAATACGAATACATGAACCGTTACACCCCTAATGGCTACTTCCTGATCCAAAAGTTAATGTTGATTTACTAGCAGAAAAGCATGAGCATCCTACCAAACAAAGCTTCACTGATGCCTGTCTAAATTATATGAACAACTATTATGGGTATCTAAGAATATTCACTGATGGTTCTAAAGATCCTAGTGGCAGATGTGGTATTGGTATATATATTCCAGAATTTGATAAGAAATATAAATATAGAACAAGTAATTATTTATCAGTATTTTCTGTTGAAATGACAGCAATAATAACTGCTCTTAGGTGGGTTGAAGAGGTTAAACCTCTTAGATCAGTTATCTACACTGACTCTGTGGCAGTACTTCAAAGTTTTATTACAGATAATTATGCGTGAAGATCTAATTTTAGAAGTAAAGTACCTCTTATTAAATATTGTTAGTCTAGGGTTAGTTATTCAGTTTTGCTGGGTACCAGGGCATTATGGAATTATTGGTAATGAAATTGCAGATAAACTAGCCAAAAAAGCCCTTGAATCATATATCATAGAAATTCATACACCATTAGGCAAAGGGGATGCTAAAGCCTTTATTAAAGCAGAAATTGCACATAGATGGCAAGATGAATGGGATTCAGAGAGCAAAGGCAGATACTATCACAATAATCAGAGTAGCATTGGAGGTAAAAGAATTACATCACTAGGTTTTAACAGACAGGAAGAGGTAGTGTTGATTGAGACTGGGTCATAATGGCCTTAATTCTACTTTATCTTTAATGGGCATAAGTAATGGTATATGTTCTGAATGTAAGGTCTTGGAGGATGTCACTCATGTCTTATTTTACTGTAAGAAATATGAACAATTTAGACAAGTTTGGAAAGAGCTTGATGAGAAAAACGACATTCACAATATATTACAGGAACAAGGAATGCAAGGATTAAGAATTTGATATCTCATTAGGTATCTAATTGATTCAGGTATAATTAATAGAGTGTAATTATTATTATTATTTTTTTTATGATTTGAGATCTCAATTGCCAACGCTCCTTTTACACACTCCTGTGTAGTACCTCAGTAGGTGGCGGTATATAACGAAAGATATGACCCGCCATTAAACGAACGAAGAAGAAGAATGATGAGTGCCACTGATTGTCAGCACCTGTGTGCTGCTGCTCCTCAGACCAAGCGTGCAACCAGCCCAAGGAGGTTGCTGGTTTTCTCCTTGCCTGGAGGTATGTTACTAGGCCTCTTTTGTTCTCTGTTTGTGGAGAGGTTGTGAACTGTTTTTATAAGTTGTTTTATCTTGTAACAAATGTAAGCAGATGTACTTTGTCCGGTGGTTTGTAAGTGAGTAATTTCAGCGTCTGCAGGTAATTGAAATTTCTTCTGTTTAGTTTCTGCATGTTAACCTTTTAGAGGATATGTTGCTGATGTTACTTTTGTCTGTTGTAGAGACTACGGGGGATCTTTGGCCATTGCTTCTGGGAGGATTGGAGCGTAGAGGCTTTGTTGTGGCAATCGTTCCTGTTCCTCTTGTGTTTTTTTGTCTTTTCTTTTGGTTATATGTGATTGTGTATACATATGCTTGTGTTTTTCTTTCTGCTAGCCAGCAGTGGTGGTAATTGCTGATAGATGGATCAGCTTGTGTGAGTTACGTGAACTACTACGCTGGTTAGCAGGTTTATATTGTTTGTTTTTGTTTGTTTGTTTGTTTGTTTGTTTGTCAAACCATTCCCTAAGTGTCTTTGTCTAACCCAGCGTCTATTGCATGTATGTGGCTGTTGGGAGGTGGAGCGGGGTTTATGTTTGTGGCACGTTCGCTTGAGTTTGAATCCTTTGTTTGGCACCTGTTGAGGCCCTGAGTGTATTTGATCTTTTGTTTGGTTGTTGAGTCCTTTTTCTTGGTTGTAACCCCCCTGCTCTGTCTCAGAAAGTGGATGATTAGAAGCTGTGGTTGATGTAGCTAACTGTGGGGAAGGTTTACTAAATGTTGCATGTGCTCTCAAACTGTTCTCCTTGAAATACATGTAAAATAAATAATATTTTTATATTCTCAACTGTTATCTACTTCTTGGTTATCATTCCTAGAATTTTAGTAATTCCCATTTAACACTGGTCAGACTACAATTTGGCGTAAGTCGGCAGCACTGTTTGAGAGCAATATTTAGTTTTGGGGAATGGTTTTGACATTGTTTATAAAGAGGAACAGCGGTTGTTGCAAATGACAACACCACCTGTGAAGTGAAGCGACGTGGACCTATAACCTGCTCTGCTCTACTCTGTGTTTAGTTAAGCCTCCCGGCGAGACAACAAAGAGACAATGACTGAGGAGCTACAGGAACTTCGGGAGCAGGTAATGAAAGGTAATTAACCTAGCACTGCAGACCCCTCTGATCCTAGCCGACCTGCAAGACAAGGACAAAGACATTTACAAGCAATTTATATTCCAAGAGAGCGAAAATGTTCTATGTTCTCTGGTAAAGCCTGTCCTACATCTCTGTCAATAGATGACTGGGCAGAGGAAGTAGAAGGCTGTATTAGGGGTAGACATATGACTGACTTGGATAAAGCAATGTTTGTGTATGAACATCTTGAGGGGGAGGCTCGTACTGAAATACGATTTAGACCTAGTAGGGTGAGGGAAGATGCAGAAGAGATTTTTAAGGTATTGCGGGAAATGTATACACTGAAAAAAATAACTCATAGAATTTACTTAAAAAAATCTTAGTAACAATTTGCACCTAGAGTTAAACATTTGAGTTTTACCTTTCTTCAGTTCATCCAGACATTGTCTCAGTTTGATGTTAGTGTTTTTAGCTTCTGGTTAGCATAGATCATCAGATCCTTTGTTGCTCTAGCATGTCACCCATTAGCCTCCTTCATGGGCGAGATGCTAGTTGGCAACAAAGGATTCAATAATCTATGCTAACCAGAAGCTAAAAACACTAACATCAAACTGAGACAATGGCTGGATGAACAGAAGAAAGGCAACTCAAGTGTTTAACTCTAGGGGAGGTGGAAAATGAGTAAACTGACCCAAAACGTGACATATTTATTTAAGATCATGTTAACAATACAACTTGTTAACAATATGAAGAGAAAGATAACAGAATGCTCATTTATAAGCTGTGAGCTGGAAGTATTAACGTAATTTGGGATTTCAATCCCACTATTTTTGGGGACAGCTTCAGGAAATCTAGTTCAAGGAAAACTTTCTGAAATGTCTCAAAAGTGTACTGCAGTGTTTTGGGTATGCCAATTCAGGGCATAAATTACCCCCATGACCAAAGCACACGCTTTCGCAGGATTCCCGCATCCATGCAAGATCTCCTTGCCTTCTAGGAGGATGGCTACATCCACTGGATCTTCCGCAGGACCACAAGAATTTTCAGGATGTGTTGAGTGACATCACTGCGAAGGTGGTCCTGCATACAATTTACAAGCATAATAATAAAAAAATAATAAGCATAGAACACAGCATAAGACTTTCAGCGTTAAGGACTTTTAAAGATCTTGTTGTTCAAGATCACTATAAGCTAGGAAAAAGAATGGCCGCATTTGCCAAGTAGGTCGAGTTATGAACAGGCAGAGGCTAATCTAATGGGGCATAGTAACCGAAACTACTGTATTGCTCTATAAATGCCTCAATAGGTTAGCTTTAGCTGCCTATCCATAATACGCTGTTGTCCTTTAAATCGTGTGCCTCTGCACAACTGTCCCAACACTTTTGTTACTGAAACGGGCTTTAACTGTGCAGTAGCAAGCAGTGATTTTGCAGATAAAGGCTTCAGAGTTATACGATATTGATTGAGAGGCAAAATCTGATACTTCAGCAGAAGGCTGGGAAATTATGCTAAATCATTTTTACTCATCTTACCTGGCAATCTTCGAAAAGGTCCTCCTCTTTCTCTCCAAGATACAAAATGAGGCCACGGATGACTACTTCACGTCTCTCCTCAATGCTTTGATTCTGTGGACAGATTAACAAGAACAAAAATACAAACCCTTATTGTTACATGAGCACATGGAGTGTTGAAGCCATCGAGTACAAGTAGCAGGGGAGGTAAGACTAAAATAAAATTACAAAATAATAAGCTCAATAATAAAAAAAAGTTACACAACACAACAAACCTGAGTCATTTTGTCCACAAATGGTCTTAGGTTATTACCCACTGCTCCGCCTTTAGCCTTCATCAAGGTGATGAGTTTTGGAGTATAGTAGTCAAGTTTGTCCATGAACCTCTGCTCCAGCATAATTCTTGAATTCCTGCATGATCTGCATCAACAAAACCAAATATCAGGAACCGTTAAATGCAAAATGAAATGAGTCAACTGAGAGGATTCATCTTAACATAGGACGTATTGAATTAATCTTAATATTGGATTAAAATTGTATGCTGGATAGAGTATTATAAGTGTCTAAAGATTCACTTACCCCATCTTCACAAAACAAGGCAGGCCACCTCTCTCTGAAATCATCTGTAGCTGCTAGCTGCTAGGTAGATTCCCACTCACATCCTCAAGCCTTCAGAGAATGTTTTGGCCATTTTTTTCAAGAATGAATGGTTTTGTTCTTCGTCATTGAGCAATGATAATGGAAAGACAAAGTCTGAGGCTTTACCCCATACAACTATGTTTACCCCGTAGTGGAACAGTGCCATGCCACCACTGATTTTAATGTTTTTACTGAGGTAAATGTAGGGTTAGGAATATTCAGTTAGCTAACATACAAGTTACTTTAGCCAATTAGCACACAAGTCGCCATTAGATACACACAGGAGCCGAATTTAACGTTACTTTTAAAACTGTCTGTAGGCTCTGCCCACTGGATCAAGCCCTTACCGCGTAAATAAAAAAAACATTGTCGTTAAAAGAGATATCCGTCGTAAAAATGCACATGTAGCTAACACCAAGCTGTTTCACCGGACTAAAGAGATGATGCAGTTAACGTTACAGCCTTTGATATTGCGACTAACTGTGAACAATTGCTTACTGTATATTGTACACCAAAAATAGGACAATCAAAGTGTACAGATAGCCATAAATGAACTCAAACATAGAAGTAGAAAGGGAATACTTACGTGCAACAACATTTGGCAAAATGGCGATTCCCGCTATCGATTCCGTCTTGTTGAACTTGTCTGTTGCCTCGATATGCCTATGTGACTCACTGCACATGTGCAAATTAAGACCTATAATTTCTAAATAAAAGTTACTTAGTATTTTCAGATGTAGTGCCTTAACAGAAATACATTTAAATAACATTTGAACATCTCTTGTAAGATTTACTCGTCCCACTCAGTAAATTAAATACACAAATGAATTGTGTAATTTTCTCTGTCTTTATTGAGTTGCCTCCAAAATTAATATTACAGTGTAAACATTACTATTTTTCAAGGAATATATATTACTATACCCCAGAGTCATTTCTAACAGTGTAGTCCCTCAAAGAGTGGATTGTCTGCACACTTGCTCCCATCAGGAATTTTTATTGATTTCACCCATCTGTAACGTTTCGAGCTAAATGCTCTTCATCAGACTTGAATATCAGACAGACAGTCGCCATATTTAAACAAGTACAAAAGGTCACATGACCCATCAGAGTGATATATTTAGATAGATTTACAAAACACTTATATATACATATATCCACAACGTCATAATATCTACAAAAAACATGCACTTATAGAAATTTTTATATAAAAAAGTACAAGCTTCCACCCTATCAGAGTACTTGGCTGTGTATCAGGCCGCATTAGGCCGTCATAATAAGTAAACATGATATTGGCGTCTATTCAGTCTACAGGTTACTAATCATACATTTCTATAAAGGAGACTACATTCACATTTAGAAAATATAACCATATCCAAAGAGCACTTCACACCGTCGAGTCGAGACATATCACAAAATCAGTTACAGAAAAGGCCTAATACTGAAGTCTTCATTTAAACCTTTAGGTGCCATTGTATCCAGTGTGTAAATCCAGTACAGTTCACGTTTCCTAGTAGAGTAGAGTAGAGTGTCAATATGCCCCCCCCTCCGGGGACTCTTAATAGATTCTATTCCGATGTATTTTAGAGAAGCCACATTATGTCTAGCCTCTTTGAAGTGAACTGCCACTGAACTTTTCATATCCTGTTTACGAATTGCGGATCTGTGTTCTGTTATCCTGGTTTTGAGTGCTCTTGTGGTTTTACCCACATAGTCCAATCCACAGGGGCAAAACAGCATATATATTACATTTTTTGTTTGACATGAGATGATGCCCTTAATTTTGTACTTTTCTCCTGTGTGGGGGTGATTGAATGTGTGTGTTTTGTATGTGAAGTTGCATTGTTGACAATTTCCACATTTATAGTTTCCCGATTTGACATTGCTGAGAAAGTGTGTAGGGGGAGGAGGTGGTAAGTCCGCCCTAACAAGCATGTTACGGAGGTTTGGCTGTCTCTTATAGACAACACGTGGTGGTCCTTGAAAGATCTGTCTCAGTGTCGGGTCTGTATCCACAATATGCCAATGTTTTTTAATAGTCCGTTCGATATCTTTGGCGATGGGAGAGAACTGGACACAGCAAGTAATCCTAGGCACTTGATTCTGGGCTCTTTTCCTGCTCAGACTCTCGGATTGGGACATTTTATCAAATCTATTAGAGGCTTCTGTGATCCAGTGTTCTTTGTATCCCCTTGTTCTGAATCGATCTTTTAGTATGGTAGATTGGATCTGATAGTCCTCATCTGAACTACAAATTCTCCTGATTCTATTGAACTGTGATATGGGGAGGTTTTTCTTAAGCGACGTTGGGTGATATGACTCCCCATGAAGTAAAGAGTTTCTATCGGTGCTCTTACGATACAGATCAGTTTTTAGAGTATTTCCTTCCCTTATTAAGATGTCCAAAAAGTTCATTTTTGACTCATCCACAGACATGGTGAAATTTAGATGTTGATTACTTTCACACATGTATTTATGAAATTCTTTTAGTTGGGTCTCATCCCCTTCCCATATGAAAAAAATATCGTCCAAGTACCGTTTCCAATAGGATATGTTCTGTATGTAGGGATTCTTTTGTGTGTCGAAGATCACCTCTGATTCGAACAGTCCCACGTAGAGAGATGCAAAGCTAGGAGACATTTTAGATCCCATCGCCACACCAGAGATCTGGAGATAGAAATCAGTGCCAAATAAGAAATAGTTACATGTTAAGACACACTCAGTCAGATCAAGAAGGCATTCAGTTTTTGGGCTATTGATAGACCTTTTTTCCAAGAAAGATTTTGTAGCCTGTAAACCACCCTGGAAGGGGACATTTGTGTACAAAGACTCAATGTCCATTGTTACCAGGAATTGTTGGGAATTTTTCAATTTTACAGACTGGATCATTTTGATAAAGTCCATGGAATCTTTCACATATGAAGGGAGCGAGACGACCAAAGATTGTAAAGTATGGTCTACAAATGATGAGATTTTTTCAGTCAGGGAGCCAATAGCCGCAACAATGGGGCGTCCAGGTGGTGTATCTGTAAATACTTTATGGATTTTAGGGAGAGTGTAGAAGACTGGAGTAATAGGGTAATCCACCTTCATGTATGCATGTTCATGTTTGTTTATATGTCCCATCTCCATTTGTTGGTTTAATTTCTCATGCAGCTGAGTTTTTCAGCTGGTTCTGTATTTCACTCACGTAACAATCACGGTTTAAGATCACAATAGCCCCGCCTTTATCTGCACTTTGAATAATCAAATCTTTATCCTCTTGTAACGTCCTCAATTCTTGCCTTTGAATTCTAGTTAAGTTATTTCTAACTTTATAATCTGTTTTGTTGCGTGTTGCAGTCGTTAAGTCATGTTCAACCAATCTGCAAAATGTATCCAGAGAAGGGTTTCTATGTTTTGGAGGTATAAAGTAGGATTTACCTCTGAATCGAGTCCTTGATTGCATTGACGTGTGTTCAGGTTCATCTTGGGATGATTGTGAGGATCCCGTAGTACCAACAGATGATGTAGGCTGTAGCATTGACGTCGATATATCCACCTCCACCTGGAGGGCGGTAACTTCGTTAGAACCAGTAGGCCTACTAGAGCCAGCGTTGTCATAGGTTAAAGTAGGCCTAGATGTGTTGCCATTAAAGAATTCCTTAAGCCTCAGGTTACGAAAGAATCGTTGTATATCTATGTAGGTGTTAAAGTCATTGCATTGAGTTGTCGGAACAAAAGACAGGCCTTTTGAAAGGACTGAACTACAAGTATCTGAAATGGGCTTACCCGATAAGTTGATCACGTTCAACTCCTGTAGGCTCCGAGTTGCATATCCGAGTTGCATATTTTTGTCCAGCACCTGCCTTGGATGTGCGCACCAACATACTACTTTTCATTTAACAGTGTAGTCCCTCCCATTCTTATGTAACATTACAACAAAGGTTCTTTGACAGAAAGCAGAAAGGAGGGTGAGTCGCTGCAAGAGTTCTATCATGCTCTGTTAGATTTGATGGACTAAGTGAAGAAGGCTAATGCAAATGCTGTACCTAATGCTGAAACTGTATTACGTGACCAGTTCTGTGAAAATGTTAATGATCATACACTTCGTCGTGAGCTTAAGAGGGTGGTGAGGGATCATCCAGAACGGAGTTTATTAGAGCTGCGGAAAGAGGCCATACGTTGGGTAGATCAGGCCGCTCCTCCCCTCTTGCTTGTGAGGCCCAAGCTGTCGTTACCTGTGAAGAGAACACTGTAACTAAATCAGAAGTTGCATCATGAAGCAACAAGCTCAATTAGACATGATTCTTAAAACCTTAAGACCAGATGGCCCCCAAGTGATGGCTCCTAGGCAAGCACGCTACAGTAGATTTCGCCGGGCGCCAGATGGACAGCCTATATGCATTAAGTGTAATAAGAGTGGTCACATAGCACGCTATTGTACATCAAACACCCGCCCACCTAGCCTCAGGTCTCCAATGCCAGAGGAGACTGATAATCATTCGGGAAACTAGATCCCCCCAGTGAGCAGAGCCACTCATTGGAGATGGGGCCTCGAGGCTCATCAACACGGGTTGCAAAACCAATTGATAATTTGATAGGGTCCTGTCCTGTTTTATCAATAAAGATGGCTAATGTTGATGTTCCATGTTTACTTGATACGGGATCAATGGTCACAACCATTACTGAGTTTTTTTAAACCACACCTTTTGGGTCTTTGCAGTGGTGGGGTTCAATCTTGCGGGTGGTTAGGTCTCAAGGCTGCAAATGGGTTGAATATTCCTTGTGTGGGGTATGTAGACATAAATGTTACTGTATTCGATGTGTGTTCCTAACTGTGGGGTACTGGTTGTCAAAGATTCCATCTCTGCATTACAAGAGCAGAAGGCAAAAGTGCCAGGTGTTCTAGGCATTAATGTAATTAAAAATTGTTATTCTGCCTTGTTTGGGAAGTATGGATTAGAGTTATTTCAGGCCCCTCAGGTGTTATCGGCGACCCCGGCCTGGAAAAAAGCCCTCCGATGTTGCAAAAAAACAGAAGCCATCTTGCAGTCCTTGAAAGCACATAAGGTAAGGGTGCAGGTCTTTGCAATCCGCCAGCAACCTTCCAGCGGTTAATGGAGCGCATGTTTGGGAATAAACGTTTTCAATCTGTTTTACTGTATTTGGATGATGTCATTGTTTTTTCTAACACTGTCCAGGAACACCTGCAGCGGTTGGAAGAAGTGTTTTCCAGACTCCAACAGCAAAACCTAAAGGTGAAACTGAGTAAATGTCACTTTTTCCAGAAGCAGGTGAAATACCTTGGGCACGTGGTGTCAAAGGATGGCGTGGCCACAGATCCAGATAAAGTAGCTGCAGTGCGGGAGTGGCGGCGACCTGAACATCTGGCGGAACTCCGAGCTTTCCTTGGATTCGCTAGCTACTACCGTAGATTTGTGGAAGGCTTTGCAAAACTAGCGGCACCTCTCCATGCCCTAGTGGCCAGCCTGTGCAGCACCCGTCGAAGGGGTAAGACACCGCATCTTTCTCTGGATGGCTTGTGGGATGGTCAATGTGAAGAGGCTTTCCAATTCCTGAAAGAGAGACTTGTAACTGCACCTGTTTTAGCCTATGCAAACTTTCAGAAGCCATTTGTGCAGGAAATAGATGCCAGCTTTCATGGGCTCGGAGCAGTCCTCTCTCAGGAGCAGGAGGGTAAGTTGCGCCCAATTGCTTTTGCAAGCCGTAGTTTGAGGAAAGGGGAAAGAAATATGGACAATTACTGTTCAATAAAGCTAGAGTGTCTTGCCTTGAAATGGGCCTTCTGTGAGAAGTTCAGGGAACATTTGCTGGGCAATTCCTTCACTGTATACACAGATAATAACCCCTTGTGTCACCTACAGACTTCTAAAGTTGCCGCACTGGAGCAGAGATGGCTGTCCCAACTGTCCTCTTTCAACTTTACCATAAAATATCGTCCTGGACGTATCAATGGAAACGCTGATGGTCTGTCACGTCAAGTCATTGCAAAAACTTTTCCTGGGACTGAGGTTCCATCGTGCCTAAGGGAAGGATGGATGCGGCCCCCACATGAACAGGTTAGGGTGATGGGGGCAGAAATATCGGCTTTTCCAGAGTGTTCAGACAGATTTAGCTTTATTGCAGGCCCTGGACCCCATCATTGGCCCCATCTGTACTGCGTGGAAGGAGGGCCATCCACCAAGCCCTAGAGATTTGGACGGAGCGGGTCGAGCGGTGAGAGAGTTTGCCCGGCAATGGCCTCGACTGGTGGAGAGGGAGGGATGCCTGTATCGGCTAATCTACACTCCAGACGGTCATCAGGAGGTGGCTCAGTTGTTGTTACCTCAGTGTCTCCAGAAAGAGGTGATATGATGCACATGGCCATCAGAGGGTTGATAGAACTGCAGAGCTGGTGAAGAGTCGCTGTTATTGGCCAGGTATGTGGACGGATGTGGAGAGGTGGTGCAAGGAGTGCAGACGGTGTATCCTGGCCAAGGCTGTCCAACCTAAAGTAAGGACCTACCTCGGGACACTACAAGCTACGAGACCCTATGAAATCCTGGCAATGGACTTTACCATCCTCGAGCCAGCAAGTGATGGTAGGGAAAACATACTGGTGCTCACTGATGTCTTCTCCAAGTTTACACAGGCAATTCCCACTCGAGACCAAAAGGCCTGCACTGTTGCGGATATTCTTGTGCGTCATTGGTTTAGTGTGTATGGGGCACCCTGTCGACTGCATTTGGACCAGGGCAGAAATTTTGAAAGCAGCCTGATACCGCAATTGTGTCGAACCTATGGAGTGGGGAAAAGCCGCACCACTGCCTATCATCCTCAGGGAAATGGGCAGTGTGAGCGGTTTAATAGGACATTGCATGATCTTCTCCGTACCCTCCCCCCAGAGAAGAAAAGGAGATGGCCCCAGTATCTTCCACATTTAGTGTATGCCTATAACACTACTGTGCATCAATCAACTGGTATGACACCGTATTTTTTAATGTTTGGATGTGAGCCAAGATTACCAGTTGATTTTTTTGTTAGGAGGTGCCAGAGACCCTGGACAAGAAGCTCCTGATTCTTGGGTGCGGGAGCACCAAGAGCGTCTGCATCAGGCCTATGCCCAAGTTCGGGAGAGGCTGCAAGACAAGGTGTTGCAACGGGATCAGAAGTATTCTTCTAGGGTGAATGACAAAGGATTTAAGGAAGGTGAGCTGGTTTATTTGAAGGACCATCACTCTCTTGGTAGGAATAAAATACAAGATGTTTGGAATCCCTGTCTGTATAAAGTGATGTGTGCTCCTGGAGATCGAGGAGTGGTGTATTCTGTTGCTCCAGTGTCTCAGGAGGGTCCCGTGAAGCGTGTACACAGGGCCGAGATGAGAGCGGCACTGCTGCCGCTGCCACAGGACCCTTTGCCAAACAGCGAGCCATCTACCTGGGAACCAGAGGAAGATGATGGTGAGCCAACTGTGGCATTACTTGGGCACCCATATGAGTCTGTTGCTTACTCGGCTCCTTCTAGTCCTGGAAGTGCGCCCGAATCTGACCCGCAATCAGAGGAAAGACCCCCATTGCGACGGTCTGGACGGGACACGGCGGTTCAACATTCAAATCCATTTAGGGCCTGTCCACACGGAGACGCTTTTTAGGTTAAACGCAGAGGTTTTGCTTCGTCTTGGCCGAGCGTCCAAACGAATCCTGTAAACGCACTGCCCGAAACCGCACTTTTCTGAAACCTGGTCCCAGAGTGGAGAAATCTGAAACCGTAGCCCGTTTGAATTCGTTTAGACAGCGAAACCGCACATCCTGCTTGCGTATCGATGATGTCATCGCCACACCTCAGCTGCCCTGGACTTGCACTTATAGTATTGCCTAACAATACTAGTTTTCATACATGACATTACCTACGATTACACTCCGTAAGATAAATATCACAACTGGTGCTGCGCAGCGCCGATAGCTTATGACTTGGTGGACTGAACACTGTTTTTCCCAGTGTTTTTTTTATGCATTCTAGCTACTGTCAGTGACGCGAGAGAACTTTAAGTTATTAGGAAAGTGCGGTGTAAGTTTAGGCTACATTAATTTGTGCGTAGTGCCAGTGTCATTCATTTATTTTACATGTCTTACAACATATACATGCATTCACAGTCGAGTGAAATCAGATATAAGCATACAAAAATGCTTAGAACTCACGTTAAGCCGATGGTAGCACACTGAATGTGAATGCACGATTTGATGCAGGCAAAAGTATTGACTGTTACTAACGAAGGTTTTATAGCAATATTATAAATGTGGCGACAGAATAGCCTAGAACTTGGGTAAGCCTTGCGTTTAGTAGCCTAATTGCGGTGATAGCCAAAACTAATGTGAATCACGGACTATCCTACAACCAAAGAAAGTAAAGGTGATTAGTAGGCCTACCTGCGTTAGCCAAATAAAGGACGGGACTGCACCCTTCACAAACCGTAAAATACAGTTTATTAGTTTTACAGTTGACTACAGTTGACAGTTCACCATCAGTCCACACAAACAATTCTGGTTTCCTTGCACTAGCCATTTCGTCGTAGCCTATTCTGTCTGTTTGTAAAGCGCAAGTTTTGGTCAATTTCTGTAAAGAAAGTGCCACCTATAGGCCTGGGGTATGAAGTAACGTGTTGAGTCATGTTGAGATGGATCCGTTTGGACGCAAATATTCTTGATACGGTTCCAGGGAAGATGGAGGAAAAAAAGATTGGTTTGGTACGTGTGGACTAGGCCTTAGGCTCCCTATGTCTGTGGTATCCACTGTGGGGGATGGGTTGGGCCTAGGTGAGGGGTGAGTAAGCTGGGTATGGGTAACTGTTGGGGAAAATTGGTGCCCATTCCCCTAGTTCATCGCCAGGGCGCCGATTCATTTCGAGGGGTTAGAATGTGGCACTTGGGTCACTAATGATGGCCACTAGAGGGGTGTATGCCCTCCTTAAGATGGCTCTTCCCTATATAAGGGGGGAAGGTAGGGAATGATGAGTGCCACTGATCGTCAGCACCTGTGTGCTGCTGCTCCTCAGACCAAGCGTGCAACCAGCCCAAGGAGGTTGCTGGTTTTCTCCTTGCCTGGAGGTATGTTACTAGGCCTCTTTTGTTCTCCGTTTGTGGAGAGGTTGTGAACTGTTTTTATAAGTTGTTTTATCTTGTAACAGATGTAAGCAGATGTACTTTGTCCGGTGGTTTGTAGTGAGTAATTTCAGCGTCTGCAGGTAATTGAAATTTCTTCTGTTTAGTTTCTGCATGTTAACCTTTTAGAGGATATGTTGCTGATGTTACTTTTGTCTGTTGTAGAGACTACGGGGGATCTTTGGCCATTGCTTCTGGGAGGATTGGAGCGTAGAGGCTTTGTTGTGGCAATCGTTCCTGTTCCTCTTGTGTTTTTTTGTCTTTTCTTTTGGTTATATGTGATTGTGTATACATATGCTTGTGTTTTTCTTTCTGCTAGCCAGCAGTGGTGGTAATTGCTGATAGATGGATCAGCTTGTGTGAGTTACTTGAACTACTACGCTGGTTAGCAGGTTTATATTGTTTGTTTTTGTTTGTGTTTGTTTGTTTGTCAAACCATTCCCTAAGTGTCTTTGTCTAACCCAACTATCCCGTCTATTGCATGTATGTGGCTGTTGGGAGGTGGAGCGTGATAGCAATAAAATGTATGGTTAAAATGGATTATAATTTAACTTCAAGACTACTTTTAGTTAGCCATGTAACCCATCTTGGTTTTAAACAAAGACACTATCCCCTCCCCCAATGGAATGCTAATGTGCTGGTTTAAGGCCTATCACTTACACAAGACAAAGGATGCTTCCTTGATATAATGTATCCATGTATCATGAAATGTAAATGTATTCATGTCTGGTATCATTTTGATAGTCTCATTACAAGGATTGTAATGATGTGATTGTGAGAATGTTTGGAACATTCTATAAGTGATATTTCTGATGTATAAGATATCTCTCCTCATGCTATTCTGACAAGAATTCATAGGTGTGAAGTGGGTGTGAGTAGGTGTGTCTGATACCAACTGTAGAACCAATCAAGTGGGCTTGTTCTTGGCGCCATTTTGTTCTTTGTTTAAACCATTCAAAAGTAACTAAACTGCAATGTTTGTGAGATCAGATTTTCTAGACTTGGACTAAGGATGTAGAGCGGAAGAGAGTAGTTGGCTTCAGGCCAACCTAGGCCTGGCCTGGGCTAGGCCTACATAGACCTTTTTTTTGTACTCTCTCTGCTTGTAACAGAATAAACCTGATTCCTGAGTTTTTCCTGAAGTTCGCCAGTCTAAGATCAATATTAAGTAATTAGTCACTACAATTACTTTCATGGAGGTTCCACCGAGATAATATACTTTTGTCGCTGATTCTAAGATGCCGCAGTTTTTTTTCCTTTTTTCTTTTTCTCATCGCTTTGGTGTCAGCTCCCAGGTAAGGACGCTTTTTATCTGCATTTCTTCTTTGGTGATGAACGAAGGTGGATCTGTAAACCCGGGCGGTTCCTGCTAACCACAGTTTGGAATTGGCGTTAAGATATCGGGAAAGACATTCTGAGTGAGTAGACATTTTGGCAAAACCGTAATTTAATAGTGGACACAAAATTGTGCTTCCCCGATTTTGGCAATATTTTGGCAAAACCGTAATTTAATAGTGGACATAAATTTGTGCTTCCCCGATTTTGGCAAAACGTCGCACAAGACGAATTGATCCATATTTTGTAAAGCGTCGATATATGTGTTGGATTGAAGTCCAATGGTGCCTCTTTATTGTATATAAAGAGTAAATAGATTAGCGAGTGTGCTAGGCAACTCAATATTAATCACTGTGGTATAGTGAGCGATCTATTTTCCGCGGTTTTAGGGACGTCAAGTCCTAAGAAGCTACGTAGCTTATGCCCCTCTTTGTTTACAGTACATTTTTATTCCTTCATTACCAAAACAGAATATTAGACAGAACTTGGCGCTGCTGTTTTTGTTTTTATCACCAAGAGCGTATGAGCGGCTAGAATCCAAAGTGTTAAGCTAACACTAGTCTTATTTTGTTTTTGAGTAGATGTGGTGTTTTGTTTTAGGCTACATCTACACTCAGATGATGAATCCAGGATTCATGTCGTAATCTTTTTCAAGTGTGAAAACAGCATAAGCTCAAACAGCATAGGCCTAAGCTCAAGAGAGCATGGTTAGGCCTCTTTTAAGTACGCCTGAGCTAACTAGCTGCCGCTAGGGGCGTCTAGATGTCTGTGAGCTAATATGAGCTAACTGAAAAGGCTTGACTAAACTTCTTTTGTTCTTTTAAGCAGGAAATTCTTCCTGCAGCCTGTTTAAAGTTGTCCTCCAGCTCCATGGAGCTGTGTGTGTCTGTGTCCAGTATGAATGAATGCGCGTGTGGGCTGGCCCTGTGTGTGTGAAATTTGTTTATTTCGTTATATGTGTTTGTTTCCATTTTTTGTTTCAAGTCCTTCTTTGTTTTCTTGGGTCAAAAGTTTTCACACCTTTTGCTATCTTATCTCACTGCCTTTGTTCCTAGCATCACTGTATTCTATAACCAACCCCCCAGCTTCTCCCCCATGGACACAAAAGGAACTTCACTGGGGAGATATGAACCTAAGAGGAGTGATAATGGGAAACCATTGTTGATTTCAACCATTTTCTTTCTTTCATTTAATTTATCTTTTAAGGGACACATTTTGGGGTTTAACATGTTAAGACATATTTTTTTTATTTTTGCTTGTATGCCAATGGGAAATGTTTGCTACATGTTTACGCCTTGTTTGATGTGGGCAAATGTTCAATTGAATGGATTCATACCCACAACTTGAGTTTCTTTATGTTTGAAATTACTTTTTATTTGTTTTTAGTGGTGTATTTTCTTTTCTTCATTCATATTGGGATCACAATCTGTTATAGTTAAGAAACTATAAAAAGGGGGAGATAGATGGTATTGACTTGAAATACCATCTAAGTTTACTGGTTTTATTGCTCAAATGGTCATTTTTTTAAATGCCTACTGTTTTGTTTTACTGTCCCTCACTTCTAATGCAAAATCTCTTTAAAAGACATGCAGGGGTACCCTACCCACGTGAGTCTGTGGATTATTTTTCTTTTAAACATCTAAACTTAACCAAAGTTTATTTATTTTCTTTAAATTGGCCTTTTGCCAATAGATGCAAATGTGTAGTCTCTGTTTGGAGATAAATAGCCCTGCTATGTTAGAAGACCCATGCTGTAGGTGTGACTGTCTCCAATTGAGAAACTGAATACATTAGCATACTGTTGTTGACTTGTGAATCTGCATTCACGAGACACTGTTTGACTCTGTTTACACTCATGCGAATGTCTCTCCAAGTTGTTGTGAATCCACTCTCCAGAATCTCTTTCATGCCAGAAGGGACAAAGGGAGGTGTGACATGCCTTTGTCTTTGACTACCACTACGCAAACATCTCAAGAAGATCCTTTCAAGATGGCGAATGGCTTCACCAACCAGGCTCAGCTACCACGCCAGAGCAGCAGCCGTGGAGACCAGGCCATGCCACTGGACGAGATTGATGGACCAGACAACTCTGCCCTGGGCTCAGGTACAGCCAGCAGCAGCGGTCGGGGCCAGGCCAGTCATGAGACGAAACTGGACGAGGCTCAGGAACCACAGGTCCAACGGAACCTGTGGCAGAACCAACTGCCATGACTCTGGAAGCAACAAAACTGGACTGACTGAAAGCAACGAAAGGGGGTGCCGAAAGCAGCCTCGCACTCCGCATCATCAAAGACACTCATGGCCCATTGTTCATGGACTGTTTGGACTGACACAAGGGTGCACGCCGAACGCGGCCTGCCATGCACACCCTTTGCACTCGCATACACTTACACTGAAACAATGCAGACACATTCAAGTTTCATAAGAGGACCCTTCTTCAACGGAAGAGTAACGCAAGAAAGGATGTATGCTGAATGCTGCTTTCATTGCTCACGCACACACTTACATTGATTATGGACGGATTATGGACTTTATAAAAAAAAAAAAAAAATTGTAAAATTGTTCAAGAAGGCTCATGTTATGGAATCTTATTTTAAACTTCAAGTCATTCAGACTTGAAAAGGGGGAATTGATAGCAATAAAATGTATGGTTAAAATGGATAATAATTTAACTTCAAGACTACTTTTAGTTAGCCATGTAACCCATCTTGGTTTTAAACAAAGACACTATCCCCTCCCCCAATGGAATGCTAATGTGCTGGTTTAAGGCCTATCACTTACACAAGACAAAGGATGCTTCCTTGATATAATGTATCCATGTATCATGAAATGTAAATGTATTCATGTCTGGTATCATTTTGATAGTCTCATTACATGGATTGTAATGATGTGATTGTGAGAATGTTTGGAACATTCTATAAGTGATATTTCTGATATATAAGATATCTCTCCTCATGCTATTCTGACAAGAATTCATAGGTGTGAAGTGGGTGTGAGTAGGTGTGTCTGATACCAACTGTAGAACCAATCAAGTGGGCTTGTTCTTGGCGCCATTTTTGTTCTTTGTTTAAACCATTTAAAAGTAACTAAACTGCAATGTTTGTGAGATTCGGATTTTGGATTGTCAGACTAAGGATGTAGAGCGGAAGAGAGGAGTTGGCTCTAGGCCAACCTAGGCCTTTTAGGCCTGGGCTAGGCCTACATAGACCTTTTTTTTTGTACCCTCTTTGCCTGTAATAGAATAAACTTGATTCCTGAGTTTTTCCTGAAGTTCGCCAGTCTAAGATTAATATTAAGTAATTAGTCACCTACAATTACTTTCAAGCGGGATTTATGTTTGTGGCACGTTTGCTTGAGTTTGAATCCTTTGTTTGGCACCTGTTGAGGCCCTGAGTGTATTTGATTTTTTTGTTTGGTTGTTGAGTCCTTTTTCTTGGTTGTAACCCCCCTGCTCTGTCTCAGAAAGTGGATGATTAGAAGCTGTGGTTGATGTAGCTAACTGTGGGGAAGGCTTACTAAATGTTGCATGTGCTCTCAAAACTGTTCTCCTTGAAATACATGTAAAACTAGATGTACCGCATAGCGGTACAAAATATGACCGCCGCTCAGTCCTGTACATCCGTTCCGCGAAAATAAATCACACTTCAATTTGTCTCCATCTTTTACTCCATCCCCCACTCTTGAAACTTTTGTGTATGCTTGTTTGGCATGCCTGAGTGTGTGTGTGTGCGGCTGCACAGAAAGTAGCCTACTGGTGCTGAAAAGGTGAATAGATTGTAGAATAGCCAAAGAAGATGTAGCATTGTTATAAAACCTTTAAAATCTCTAAACAATCACAAGTAGGGCAGTTCATCACAGTTCATTCATTGCATTGCAACTGGATTGATGAAAGGTCACTTACACCTGTAGGCTACATTGTATTTGGGAAAAGCAAAAGGTATCAGCATAATGTTTTTATTTATTTATAAACAAAAACATCTCTGTCAGTTAGGCCTACATGCTGTTTTCAACAGCTATCAAAAACAAAGGTCATTTTTGGATTGATGGATTTTTTGTGAATGTTTCTTCTTCTACATAAGATTTTAGTCATCTTTAGTTCATGTGATACTTTATTGTCAATGCACAAATTAAGTAACAGTAGTCTGAAACGAAATGCTGTTTTACATCTAACCAGTGGTGCAAATAACTGACATGTCCAAATGGGCCTTGATGAAGGCAATAGTATCTCACAATAACGAGATACTATCTCACAATAACGAGATACTATCTCAGAATAATGAGATACTATCTCACAATACGTTATTGTGAGATACTATCTCGTTATTCTGACATAGTATCTCATTATTGTGAGATAGTATCTCATTATTGTGAGATAGGTAGATAGTATCTCGTTATTGTGAGATAGTATCTCATTATTGTGAGATAGTATCTCACAATAACGAGATACTATCTCACAATAACGAGATACTATCTCACAATAATGACATAGTATCTCACAATAATGAGATATAATAGATCAGAATTTTTTTTTATGTGGCGCAAACGGGCTTCCATAGAAACAAAAAGGAGATTGGAGCGAAATAGTTTTTTGACCTCTCTCTCTCCATGCTACCCTCGAAATGTTTATATTTTATGGATAACTTTATTTTTGTAATGTTGATTTGAGTTTTAAGTAAACAGTTAAACATAAGAAGTGGACTCGTGGAATCTTTTCAAGTGTTTTTTGAGACGAGGGAGTTTGCTGAGCGTCAAGCTAAAGCTTCAATTGGAATTTTGGAACCTAGGAAACTACATTTTAGTCAAAAAACTAGCTCTTCACGGATTATTGGATTACAAATTGGACTGGCTAAAGAGAACGAAAATAGGATACAGTTTCATGGACTTAAAGACTGCTGTTGGAGAGAAAAACGACAACTGTAAGTTGAATACTGCTACGGATTGGCCATGGTACTGAGAACTAACAAGCTAACCCAGACAACAAATGTCTTAGATTAGATCGGTAGCTAATCGCCAAGATGTCGGGAAGATGTCGGCATTAGAATTATCGCCGACCGTGAGCCAACGTAAACCAAATGATCGCCGACCGTGAGCCAACGTAAACCCGATTAATTATTATGACCTGCGGCGCGATCCCACTAGAGCGAGGAAAGCATTCGGTCGCCTCGCTCTCCCATTGACTTAACACTGGAACAGCTGATTTTCGGCTGCAACGCTGGAAACGCCACATATGCTTGAAAATCAGCATAGATATATACACTAGATGTCGCCTTGACTACTGCTGTTCATTGGAACGAATGCGTCAATCGAGACGCCATCTTGCTTCAGTGATCCACTCCCCTATAATGCATTAGCGTCAATCTGGGCAAAGATCTAGCGAAAATAAAATCACCATAAATCGTCAAAATCTCAAGCAATTATCTAGTTTTTTGGGTTGTTCCAACTGACAGGCATGTATTTATGGTTGAGTCTAGAGAAAACTAAGCTTAAGACGATAATAAAGATACATTTTACCCGTCTAGCCCCATAGACTCCCATTCATTCTGCACTAGCTAGCGGCGGCCCCTAGAGGAACAATGAGTAAACTGCAACCAGGTTCGATACAATGAAAGTAAACAGGCTCTTCGTAGACAGGCTCTGGTTGAGGCCACATACCCCTCGTCTCGTTTACTCATGTAAGTTGTAATCTCACCAGAAGTTGCTGTATATCTGTAGAACATTTACCTCTGCTACTACATAGGCTACGCCAGTCGTTACTTTTATATGCATGGGTCAGTGCCATGGGCAAACGAGATGTAGCTGAATTCATAAATGACAAAGCCATGAGAAAGGTGATTTTCTTACGTTTCAACAACAAAGAAGCCGATCTGCCATCATTGTGAGAAGTTCCCAAATTTGTCGCTAATCGCTAAAAAGGTTTTCTATCGCTGGGGATGGCCAAACGTCGCTAAATAGGTAACGCTGACAATACAGGAGAACTAGTTTAGCGCTTCAGATCCCTGTACCATGATGGCGGCGGTGTTGACGCATGCTGAGAAGCAGAAGGCGACATCTAGTGTATATATCTATGGAAAATCAGCCCTTCCAAAGTTAAAGGAACCATATGTAAGATTGTGGCCAAAACTGGTACTGCAATCACTTTCAAATTACTGTAGAGAGGTGTATCCCCTCCCCCTCCCCCCTGACTCGAGGTTGCCAACCCGGATGCCGAAACACTACTGACTTTGTGATTAGTAGATAGGTGGAGGGTGGCACATCAGGCCAAAACACAGAATGACATGACAAAACACAACATCAACATCAGTTGAGGGCTGCAACTTCACTTTTTAAATGACAATATCCTGGCTGGACTACTGTTGTCAGTGATATACGTATTTGAAATGAACATGATTTCTTAATGTCTTGTGACATATTAGGGCCATTTTATGATTAATTGAAATACATTTCTTACATACGGTTCCTTTAAGTCAAAGGGACCGAGGTGTTTGAATGCTTTTCGCCGCTCTAGTAGGACCCCACCGTTATATTAGGTCTTATTGATTTGTTTAGGCTAGCTGCTATCAGACCATTTCATACACAATCTGACAACCTGGGAAATGTCAGTCTAACAGAAAAAAAAGAATAGATCAGTGATTTTAAAATTAAGTTTGATGGTCATGCAAATTAGGCTACAGGAGATTTCCGGGAGAAATAACAAAACAGGAGGGCACAGAGATGACGGTGAACATTTATTTTTACTTCGTTTTTACAAAAGTAGTATCAAAACATTTATTTTAACACACTCACACATAGAAAACTACAACACAAATAAGAAATTCCCTCCAAAATAGTTAGTCAGTCTAAAAGAAAATAGTCAGTCAGTTCAAAAGAAAAATAGTCAGTCAGTTAGTCAGTTCAGTCCAGTGAATTAGTTAATTTAAGATGCTTGCTTGCCCCGCCTTTGCCGCCCCCCATTCCTATCACTGCTCAGCCGCAGTCAGTTTCTCACTGTCATTTCTACATCAGCCTCAGTGGAGTTTTGTTGGGCAGGATTTTTTAACACAGCACCTAAACAAAAAATAAAATAAAACAGGGGGAAAAAAAGACAGTAGCACAAAAGTCTATGTCTTCGTTTGATTGTTTCTATAAAGACAATTCAGAAAAGTCAGAGCATTTTACAAAAAACTTAAAAACATACAAAAAAAAAAACAATTAACAAGCAATGCTCATAATACAGTAGTGTACTGACAACATTAGAGAGAACTTGTCCAAAATACCTGTGCATCCAGCAGGAGCTGATCTGGGAAATCTTTGACCTGTGGAAAACAGAAAAAAATATAGGTGTTAACAAAAATACAATGTATGAAATGACTAGACTGTACAGGTCATGTAACCACACTGAGTGTTTGTGAGTGACACAGCTTTAATTGCTTACAAAGTTGCTTTACATACTCTGTTCTGTGTCTGCGTGTTAATTAACTTACATTCAGGAGAGCTCATCACTGGGTGTCTCTTGCTGCCAATCATCTTGTGCCACTAGGAAATACAGAAAAAGGGCCCGTTACACAAATAACAGCATCACCCAGGTCCAACTAACAGAGCTAAACGAGTGACCCCACACCAGTGGTTCTCAAACTTTTTCTGTAATCATTCTCCATTTTGAATAGTGTATTGTGTGTGTGTGTGTGTCATCTGCATGCTAAATAGTTTACCATCTGCATGCTAAATAGTTTACGTTCAGGAGAGCCCAGCCCTTCATATTTGGCTTCCTTCTGCCAATTAACAGTTGTCACTATGAAAAGATAACATACATTACATGTAAAATATCTTACTAAATATCGTTAGTCCTCTGAAGGAGCTCTGGAAGAGGGTGGCGTGGAGGCCTCTGTAACAGTCCTTCGTTATTATCCGGTGTCACTAGAAAATAAAGAAAAACTAAATTATTGGAGTAAGTCAAGTTTATCACAATTAGATAAACACATTTCTATCAGCAGCAATTCATCTTATATATTAACCCAGGTCAATATAAGAGGCTAACATTCACATACAGTATGTTAACAATAGGCTATTTACCGGGCCCTGTTTTGTTACAAGTATTTCTAGGTGGGCCATGGGAAAGAAAATGTTGAGAACCCCTGGTTTAGGCAAAATAATTGTGATTTCAATTTTGACCTAAATTATGGCTATTATTCCATTATTGAGCAGCACAGCAACGAAAACGGCAACAGCACAGCTGAGCTGTACAATACATCCAGTAAAAAACAATTGTTGTTGGGAGTAACTGTACATTGCTATGAAACAGACACACATAGTAAATGTAGGGAACAAACAGGGATAAACATTTGGATTAAATAAGGGATTGATGGAGCACTGGATTTCAGTATGTAAGGCAATGTTTGAGTAGTAGGCTAGTTAGATCCATCTGCTCATATATTGTGTTCCTGATGACAAACTTCACATTATAGATTACATGTTAGGGTGATGATGGTCAAGGTTTTACTGTGTACCTGTGTTGCAGCTGTAAACTGGGCAGGATCTGGAATATGAGTGGGGATTAACATTGCCTGTGGAACAGATAATAATGAGGGAGCATTAGTTTATAGACAATTTGAGGACCTTGCAATCAATACATAATATGACATATGTTTTAGACCAGGTTGTGATCTAGGCTACTGTGCAATGTGAATGTAGAGGATGTTTTTGTGAATGTACCGAGTCAAACATTCGTTTAAAAGCAAAATTACGTCCGAAGCGCCACTTTTAAGCTTGCGTTGTCGTTTTCAGGTGAAATGGCCTTTTGATACATGATCGCATCAAATCGCTATTTTAAAAACACTAAGAAGGCTGGGCACAACATGAAACTTTGATCGAAGTCCAAACCCTTTCTTTTTAGTAAACTATGTGTACACGAAAAATGTTCTCAATGCTCGAGTTCATGTGTAGAGACACTGATGATACTTCGATCAAAGTTTCAAGTTGTGTCGAGCCTTCTTAGTGTTTTAAAAATAGCGATTTTGACACGATCATGCATCAAAATAGTAGTGCATTCAAAAGGCCACCTCACCCGAAAACGACAACTCAGAGAAGCTTAAAAGTGGCGCTTCGGACGTAATTATGGTTTTCAACGAAAGTTTGATTCAGGTACAATCCTAAAAACACCCTAAGATGCATTTTGGCGAGACTTACGCTTCAAGTTCTGCTTCAGTTTAAATTGAACGTAAACTAGATGTACCGCAGAGCGGTACAAAATATGACCGACGCCCAGTCCAGCACATTTTTTCCGCAAAAATAAATCACGCTGAAAGGCCTATATGATTCTAACTGTCTCACTAAATTGCATTATCCACACTCAATTCTCACTGATATCTGCTAGACAACAAGTACCAAAACATGATTAGTTCATAGATTTCACATGTAAAATTCATTTTATACAACCCCACCTCCATCTTGCCTGTTCATAATTCTGAGAAATTCTTGAATTGTGTGCATGTGTGCATGTACATGTTTATGTTATGTGTGTGTGTGTGTGTGCGTGCGTGCTTGTGTGTGTGCCTGCGTATGTGCCTGTGCAAGCGTACATATGTCTACTGTGTGAGTATGTGTCATACGTATGATTACTGTGAATGTATGTGTGTGTGTGTGTATCTGTTTGTGCACATGTGTGTACATGAAATGGGTTAACATGACCCCTGGAGGCAAACATACGGTCATCCTAGTCCCTACAGTTCTCAAGATATTCACAGAGAACTGTGTCTGCCCTACCCTCCTTTCAGGGGTCCAGTCCAGCGGGGGGGCTACAGATCAAAACAAAAAACGACGGTTCCATGCTATCTATGTGGGGTTACATGCCCACCAAGTTTTGTGTACCCCGGTCTTTCAGTGTCCCGGGAATCCTTGTTGGTGTACGTCACTAAATGTACACATACATTATTTTATTGTAAGGCCCCCCATCAATGAAAGTACACAAAACTTGGCATGCATACGGAGGGTGTCATACTGATCCTACACTTTTAATTTCGTGCAGTTTTGACCTTGTCAGCCAGAGATATTGTGATGAAAACACCTAATTTTTTGCTTTTTAATTTTTAACTAGGTGGCGCTATACATGAAATAAGTGGTAATGGGATGGGTTGACATGCCCCCTTAAGACCAACATACATAAAAAAGGTGGACCTCCTAGGCCCTACGGTTCTCGAGATATTCACAGAAAACTGTCTCCGGCCACCTACAGGCCAGTTGGTGTATAGTAACATAAATTAATTTATTGTGTGGCCCCCCATGAACGGAATTCCACGAAACTTGGCGTGCATACAGAGGGCGCTTTACATGAAATGAGTGGTTATGGAATGGGTTGACATGGCCCCTTGAGATCAACATACAAAAAAAAAAATGGTCCTCCTAAACCCTTCGGTTCTCGAGATATTCACAAAAAACTGTGTCTGCCCTACCCTCCTTTCGGAGGGTCCAGTCCAGCGGGGGGGCTACAGATCAAAACGAAAAACGATGGTTCCATGCTATCCATGTGGGGTTACATGCCCACCAAGTTTTGTGTACCCCGGTCTTTCAGTGTCCCGGGAATCATTGACGGAAATTTGGGCATGCGAAAAAGAAAAAAAAAAAGAACAAATCTGACTAAACCTATATGACCGCCGCTTCGCTGCGCGGCGGTCATAATTACAAATATGTAACCTCTGGTCACTCAGATTCAAAAGAAGTGCCGAACTTCACCTCTGCTATGACTCCTTGCTCAGGGTTCCCACACCTTGGTGAACATCAAATTCAAGGACATTTCAAGGACTTTCCAGGACCAATTTCATCAAAATTCAAGGACCACACGTGGCGGCATTTACCTACTGTGACCGCTGAATAGGTTATCATATTTTAATACAATGCAAATTCAATAAAAGACTAAACGGCATAGAAGTTGTTGGGTCAGAAGCAATGCAAGAAAGTGGACTGAATTTATAGCCTACATTGATATTGATCATATTCATAGCCTACATTCATATCCACAGTACATGGCTATGCCATACTACATTACATATAAGATGTACATTAGCCTACCGTTTCATGGAATTTTATGGAAAAAAGTGCAGCATTGAGATGTTCAGAATTATATCAATTTGTTTCACTTACCTTCATCTTTGATTAAGCTAGTTTTTGACTTCTGTTTAAAGTGCCACGGTTGCCAGAAAGCTGCTCAGAGATATATTTAAACATTCTCAGGCTTTTGTTACCTTTGTTAAAGACACAATTTCAGTGCATTTTTTTTACACCCAGTAACTATGCATGTGACAAACTTTCCTAGTATCCTTAACAAGTAAAACTGACAAAGAATTGGCATAAACTCTGTTGGTTTATTCAACAACCCAACCCATACTCTACCATATATTGGTATTGCACATAACATTCTACTATAAAAAACAGAAGCAACAAATACTAAACCATTTGGGTCCTTTGATAACCAATCTGCATAACATTCCTTGGCAAGCCAAACATCTTGGAATTTACATTTTCCGGGCATGACATTACGCGACGACTTCCAACTCTCCTCTGACTCAACGTGAATGTAGCCTATTGGACGCACGTAGGCCTAAACCGTAGCCTACCAACGAACGAAGAAGAGCGAACATACTTTTGCAAATTAAAAGTCTGCGGAATCAACATAATTTTAAAATATAGTGTGGTAGTAAAATAATGACACGAGTCGTCATCCATGTGAAATTTCAACCCCACAAAAAAAATTCAAGGACTTTCAAGGACAAGGTGTTTTTTTGGCTGTTTTCAAGAACTTTCAAGGGCCTTGAATTTATTTTTTCAGATTCACAAACTTTCAAGGATTTCAAGGACCCGTGGGAACCAGTGGCGATTGCTGCTCTTTGGAACAGGGGAAGCTCTGATAGAACTGGTCAATTATTAAATTAATATTATTAAGGTGCTATATTGTTCTTTGAGGGCAAACATTATCCCAAGACCCAGAATAGGCCAAACAGTAGGCTATAGAGTTGGCATGGCATCATGTAGCCTACACCGTTATATAGCGCGCTATACCTAACTTAGCCTAAATACACAACTGAAACAAAAGCAAGTCACAAACTCTGTAACTCCACATTAAGGTTTTATTTACAGTATGCTATTTACAAAGACAATAGAAACCGACTGTATTACTCCCAAATTATGAGAATTTGAGCTGCAACTTGCCTTGCCTCTCGACTTCACCTGTCAACAGTAACGTTAACGCATCCCTTGAACTTGAACCACTTCCTGTCCAATCGCGACATATGCTGTCAATCAAAAAGAGTCCAGCCTCTATGACGGTTCCTCCAATCATCATACAGAAGCTCGGCGTCCAGGCCATCCCACTGTCCCATTCACTCCCAGAGACGCCGGGCTTCCCTGGAAATGACGATTTTGTGGCGCTTGTCCATAAACGTGTAGCTTTTCTGCATTGAGATCAGCCCACTCTGTAAGTGCCATTGAAAGTCCAGTGAAGCCGAGCGTCTATGGGTTTTTTGCATGGTTTTTGATGGATCGTGTCGTCACAGCAATGTATTACGGGTGCGAAATCACGATAAATGACCGACAAAACCTTATTGCAGAACAAACTAGCCATGAAGATGAACATGTTTTCAGCATGTTCTAGTTGGAATAGTAGGCTAGAAGCTAATGTAATAGTGTTATTTGATGCAATTTTCCGTGATATTTTAGAGGAGGCTGAGCTTCCCCTGTAGTCTTAGAGCAATCGCCTCTGGTGGGAACCCTGCTTGCTATGGCCAGCGAAGTGGCAAGCTAACGTTAACGCTAGCTAGCTTCTACCTACCTAACATTTGCTGAAAACACATTCTGTTAAAGCACTTTCTAACCACAACAAACGTCATAGAATACAATATCTGATTAAAAACACTTCCACAATGAGTTTACATGTGTTATCCTAAGTTAGCCATAGATATATAGGCCTACAGTATGTAAGTTAGCAGCTAGCAGCTAACGTAACCAGATAGCTTGAGAAACACCTTGTGTAGCAAAGTTAACTACCGTTAATGTTAACCTTTAACATTAACGTACTATCCAAAAAGTTGGCCGACACCGGATTAGTCTATGCATTCTACCAAATATCATATCATATATCATCATATAAATTGTGCCATACGGATTTTACACAAGCTCAACATACCTTCGCGCTTACACTGCCCGGCTTGTCGATTGATGTGCGGACCAACGGTTGCGTAGATTTAGGCAGCCACCAGCAGCACTTTTGGGAAAGAAAAAAAAAAGCGGGATCGGCAAAATGGTTCCTCACGGTTCCTCCGCCGATCTACGGAGTGCGCATGCATGTTGGAGCGCTGTAGACTCATCCCACCGATGTTTTACCCACCTAAACTGACAAGTTTTATTTGGCATGCAGGGGGAAAAAACCCTTCCGACACTTTGCCGCTGGTGCCCTCCAATTGCTGACATCGGTAAGACCGAACGTGCTGTCTGGGAAAAGGACGTCTTTCTGTTAAATGACGACGTGGAACGCAGTGGAAAGCTAAGTGCTAACAGTTAAGATAACTACTGTGAACGTGAAAGGGTTTACTTAACATGGAACAGCAAGAAGAGAAACAAACTGTAAAAATGACCGAAAAGGGCATGGAAGAGCATAAGTCTAGGCAAATGCATGCACGTAAGGGCAAGCTAGGCCAGCTAACTAGCATGATTAAGCAAATTGAAGAACTAATGGCGGATGACGGAAATGCTGACCTCGTTAAGGATAAGCTGCGTGTAGACTTCAGTGGTTTGCAGCAAGAATTCAAAGATTTAAACTATAGTTTGCAGCGATTTATGAGCGAGGAAGAATTTGTGGAAAATAAAAAGAATTGGTTTGAGCCTAAACAAGCATCAATGAATGATTTCTTCTGGAAATGTGAAAAGTGGATTAAAGATGTCATGAAGCGCACTGAGGATAGTGAAAGAGTGCAAGGTTATAACAAGTCTGCTAAAAGCTCTAAAAAGTCTAGTTCACGAACGTCCAGCATGATGTCAGCGTCCTCAATGAAAATTAAAGCAGAGATTGAGCGTGCATCACTAAAGGCTAAGGCAGCAGCTGTAATGGAGAAGCTGGTAATAGAGGAGGAAGAAGCGGAGCTTGAGGCAGAGCAAAAGAGAAAGGAAGCTGCAATTAGGGCAAGAAAGGAAATGCATGTAATTCAAACAGCAATAGCTGAATCAGATGCAAAATTGTAAGTTTTACAAAAATATGAGGATGCACGGGATGACGAGCATTTGCAAATCTATATCAGAAGACAAAGGAGTAGTGAAAGGTACTTTTTTGCAGCATGCCACGCCTGCACTGAATTATTCCCAATTCAATTAATTTAATCACAACTTGTCAGCAGGAACCAAAAGAGTTTTAACAGATGCAAATAGAGATGGCAATGACGGAGTAATGCTTGATAGTCCCAACAAGCCAATGTCACAGAATACCTAGTGAAGAATCACAAAGCATCTTTACTTCCTGATCTCACTATTAAAACATTCAAGGGTGAACCGCTGGAATATAAATCCTTTATCAGATCCATTGAACATGGAATTGAAAGTCGCACTGAGGATGACGGTGATCGTCTACAGTTTTTGCTGCAGTACACAAGTGGACAGCCACATGAGTTGGTAAAGAGCTGCATTCACATGCCACCTTCGACAGGCTATGCCAAAGCAAAGCAAATGTTAAAGGAATATTTCGGTGATGACTACAAGATTGCAGAGGCATACATAAAGGAAGCCTTGGACTGGCAGACTATCAAGCCAGAAGATGGTGCCGCACTACAGTCCTTCTCATTGTTTCTGACTGGTTGCTCCAACACAATGGCAGATATTAGCTACATGGAAGATTTGGACAATGCAGCTAGCATAAAGGCATTAGCTAGCAAGCTTCCCTACAAACTCAAAGAATCCTGGAGAAAGTTCGCCTGCGACCTGCAAGAAAAGACAAAGAAAAGAGTAAAGTTCAAGGACTTTGTTGACTTTGTCAACAAGCAAGTCAAGTACGTATTGCATCCTCTGTATGGAAACATAAAAGAAAACACCTCCAATACAAAAGTTTCAGTCCGGCAGAAACCAAGAGCACAAAATACAGAAACGCCTAAAGTAAAAAGGGTTTTCACAACATCCATTGCCTCATCAGCGGAAAATAAAGATAAGAAGGGAACTCCACAACAGACAAGACGAAGGCCGTCTCAGTGGATGCCAATGGCAAACCATGTCTTTACTGCAATGGAGAACATCACAGCTTCACAGTTTGCAGAGGATTCAAGAGCAAGCCACACAAGGAAAAACTTGACTTTTTGAGAAGTAAAGGTCTGTGTTTTGCATGCTTGAAACATGGCCATATGAGTAACAGCTGTAAAGAGAAGGCTCAGTGTCAAGAATGTTCTCGTTCGCATCCCACCCTGCTGCACATTAAATTCAAAGACTCAAAGGGAGAAGCAACGAAAGAAAGTAATAACCAGCAAGCCGTAACCAATGCTCTTGTTCAAATGTCAGAAATTTGTGGTGTCACTGGGGCCGGTAAAGAAGATTGTTTTCTCTCAATCGTCCCAGTACAGGTCAAGGCACTAAAAGGAACCAAGATAGTCACAACGTACGCATTTTTGGATCCAGGAGGGTCATTCCGTGTCAAATCACCCAGTGGCTGGCAGGTCATCCTCTCCCCAAAAATCTGAAAAAAATCACAGGTGTTTGTAGACCAAACCTATGCATAAATCTTATCTGTATCACTAATGGTTCCAAAACTACAGCCCTTTGAAGTTTCAAGTCATTTTAAGCATCGTGGTGAACAATCCTTTTTGTTCAACTTCCAACATTATTGGCTCTTTTGGTATTTCACACACATTAGTGAAACTATGTGAATATAAGTACATTTTCCTGTTGAATTAAACAATCCAATCAAATCAGGTGTATCTTGTGTAATTCCCCCTCTGCAAAGCTCTGAAAATGGCTATAAATTCATTATGTGAAATCATCACCATCACCACCTTTGAGGGCTTCTCATTCACAAAGTATGTGACACAAATTCATCAGATTTTTTCCCCACTCATGTATGGATTATAAGGTCATGTCCATACATTAACTTTGGTTGTTAACATTATCATATTGTCAGAGCATTTTTATTAAATTGGGCTTGATTTTCAAAAAGCCCGTTTTCATCTTCTCATTTCACCACATGGACAGTTAACAGGATTTTTTTTAATTTTACCATATATCATTCTGTGTGTGAGGATCATCTGCCCAAATTTTGGGCTTGTTGCTGAGTTTCTTCATTGAGATAAGATTTTTTTTACAAATATTGTCTATAAATCCACTGAATTTGTACTTTATCTGCAGTACCACTTTGCACCACATGTGGTGCTCTTTTAATACAATGGAAGTCAATGGAAGAGTAAGAGAGTCACTTGTTTGCTGCACATATCCAATCTAAACACACAGTTTATGGTTCATAGTTAAATTTCTCCAAATAATTATTGCAACATTAACAACATACTACTCATACATAAATCTTATCTAGAGAAAATAAACTGATCAAGTATTATACGCACATAAGACTGACTGGTCATCATACATGCAGCAAAGGGATTTAGCATAATTACATTACATTACATTTACATTACATTACATTTGGCTGACGCTTTTTTAGCCAAAGCGACTAACAACATGGTAAACAGTTTAAGTTTTAGAGCAATTCTCAACAATTTTAGGACAATTTAAAAAACATTAGAGTACAGTAAGAATAAGTGCATCAGTGAGTGCTGTTTTTAACAGTTACTTGTCAGTTTAAGACAGCTGGTGAGTGCTAGGATCAGTAAGACTTGTTGTAAGTGTTGCTATGAGAGGAGATGTTCTCTAAAGAGTAATTACCATCTTTGTAATGAGTTTTCTACACCAGCTTCAACCTATCAGTGCCTATGTGAGTACTGTAATAATTACTAGCCAGCTGGTTAGGCAAAGTCTATATCCATCGTCATATGCAAGGGATGCAGTCCTCTGTGATACACAGACAAAGAGCATCAAGATGGAGATCAGTGCTTTGTCTCCATGTGATCTGGGAAAGAAGTTGGAAAATGAATGTAATAAAGGAACATATTCAAGTAAAAAGGGGTTTCTAAAATTCAGTGCATTGTCATATCAAAAATCAATACTAACGATTTATCATCTTTTTGAAAATGCCTCTTGGATCCACGAGTCCTCAAACCTTCTCATGAATACTTGTGATGGAAACACACATGGTCATCTTCATCTATTGAAATACCTTGATGAACTGAATTTTAGAAACCCATTGTTTCTTGAATATTTTCAACTATTTCAACTATGACCCATAAACTGTGTGTTTAGATTGGATATGTGCAGCAAACAAGTGACTCTCTTACTCTTCCATTGACTTCCATTGTATTAAAAGAGCACCACATGTGGTGCAAAGTGGTACTGCAGATCCAGTACAAATTCAGTGGATTTATAGACAATATTTTAAAAGAATCTTATCTCAATGAAGAAACTCAGCAACAAGCCCACATTTTGGGCAGATGATCTTCACATACAGAATGATATGTGGTAAAATTAAAAAAAAAATCCTGTTAACTGTCCACGTGGTGAAATGAGAAGATGAAAACAGGCTTTTTGAAAATCAAGCCCAATATTTAAAAAATGCTCTGAAAATATGAAAATGATAACAACCAAAGTTAATGCATGGACAGGACCTTATAATACATATATGAGTAGGAAAAAAATCTGATGAATTTGTGTCGCATACTTTTTGAACGAGAAGCCCTCAAAGGTGATGATGTCTTTTCACATTATGAATTTATAGCCATTTTCAGAGCTTTGCAGAGGGGAAAGTACACAAGATACGTCTGATTCGATTGGATTTTTTAATTCAACAGGAAAATGTACTTCTATTCACATAGTTTCACTAATGTGTGTGAAATACCAAAAGAGCCAATAATGTTGGAAGTTGAACAAAAAGGATTGTTCACCACAATGCTTAAAATGACTTGAAGTTTCAAAGGGCTGTAGTTTTGCAACGATTAGTTATACAGATATACTATTTAAGATGTATGCATGGATTTGGTCTACAAACCTGTGATTTTTTTCAGATTTTTTCGGAGAGGGTCACCTGCCAAATTGTGCTGAAATTGGGTGATTTCACACGGAATGACCCAGGAAGCTCTGCTACCTTTGCTACAGAGTCACTAATAAATGAGCTGAACATGAATGGACGCCACACGAGCATCTCATTGCGAACGATGGGAAATGAATCTGTGGTGAACACACGCATTGTGACAGGACTGGAAATCAGTAGTCTGGAAGGTGGCCAGTTTATTGAGCTTTCAGAAGTGTTTTCCCAAAAGGCCATTCCTGTGACTAGGGATAATATCCCACACCAAGAGGATGTCATTAGTTGGCCTCACCTAAAGGATGTGAAACTTCCCGCCGTTGAAGCAGAAGTTGGATTATTAATAGGAGCTAACGTTCCCAAGGCAATGGAGCCACTTGAAGTAGTGAGTAGTGTGAAGGATGGACCTTATGCCGTGAGAACAGCATTGGGCTGGACAGTTAACGGACCTCTTAAAGGAGGAAATGATGGACTGAGGACAAATAGATCGGCAGCGATTACAGCAAACCGAATCTCAGTAGCTAGTCAAGTCAAGTCATATTTATTTATATAGCACACTTAAACACAATGTTATTGACCCAAGGTGCTCAGAAATAAAATAAACAGTAATAAAAACAAAAAATAAAGACATAAATGACAAAAAATAAAAATAAATAAATGAAAATACAAAATAATAATAATAATAAACAGATTATGATTGTAGATAAAAACTAGACTGCATTTCCGGCGGGAACTGCAAAAGTGTGCTTGCCCTGGTCCGGTCACCAACGTGAGCAGACAGTGGCATACGCTATGCTGAACTTGGCTTGATCCAAGCATTCTAACAGTGCCTTTCAGTGTTGGAGCAGTGGCAATACCGCAAAAGCTCTAGGAGAGGGCTATTAAACTATTGGCTTGCGGGGTGAATGCGGTTCGTTGGATTTTACCTGTGGCCTGCCTTTGAATTTAGCTTCTATGACTAAGATCAAATCAATAAAATAAAATGACAGCAGTGATTGGCTGCAAAAATAAATAATGTCACGCGTCTTGCACCTCTCAAACTGGGCTATCAGGTAACCTAGAAGAATTGAAATTATGAAATATGACTAAGGAATTCAAATGCTGCTTGTTTGTCAGGATACTTTTTCACTGATTTATTTTAAAAATATGAGCTATGAGTGGGAATGTTATATATTCCATCCCCTAATTCTGTTTTACTGGTTTATTTGACAAATAATCTATATGGATTTGCTCTATAAAGACCTTATGTCTGTTTAGGATTGTTTTGAGAGCCTATTGATGTATCTCAGAATAAAGTAAGTGATGTTTTTTTTGTGTGTGAATGTATTTTACTTAACTCATTAAATGTAGCTGAATACTCATGAACACATGTCTCTAATAGCCACAATAGGAGTAATTTTAGCAACACCGTATTTTGTGTGGCCCATAACGACCCAGTGGATCATGAAAACGTGCCAAAATTCACATTCCTTGCTTGATGTTGGTACATTAATCCCATTCAGATTGCCACTTATCTGTGATGTAAGAGTTCAGTATAGGTTTAAGGTCTGAGGCAGGGATTTGACATTCTGTGAGTTCTTCGTTAAGGGCTTGCTTAGCCGCACTGTCCGCTTTCTCATTTCCTCTCAGACCAACATGGCCTGGGACCCAGCAAGAAACTACACTGAAGTTCTGGTTCTTTAGACGTTGTAGTTGATCAAGCTCCGCTTTGGTTGTACTTTTTGCGTGACATTAAAGCCTACTGGAAAGATTTTTAATTGCAATTTAATTTAATGCAATTTACTTTTACGATTAAATAAAATTAATTTATCCCTCTCACCCATAGTTTTCTATTTATTTACAAATGTACATAGGCCTACTGTAATTACATTTATACATAGTTATTCTACTGATCTTCATACTATTCATCCTGCACATAGACTTATTCTTACTACTCTTATGATGTTGTTTCTGCACTACAATGACACTGTTTCCACACTGCACATAGCTGTATATGTTATGTACATATCTGTTATATATTTGTCATATTGAATATCCATAATTATTCTGTTTTTTTATATTCTGTTAATACACTGCATCTATATTATTATTTCTACTATTATACTGTTACTGCTACATCTACATACATTATTCTACTTATTGTATGAGGTAACTGCTAATACACTGCACAAATTTATATTTAATTCATATTACTCTAAACCACCTTCTGTAAATCAACTGTATACTACTGTCTACATTGCACTATATTTCTTGACCTGTCTCTGTATATTTCATCACCTTTCTATACTTTGCATCACATTGAATGCATACTGTAGGCTACATGAATTACAGCTAAGATCTTTGGTTGCTATGAAGGCCAGTCGTTCTAAATGGATGGTTGCTATGGCCAAAGGCCAGTTCTATATCTGCCGTTGTCAAGCGGGCATATAACCTTATCTTATTTGAAGCATCTCTATTTTAGCCTACTTCCATACAGTGAGTTCCATTAAGAAGTGGCCACTTCATTCACACTTACCGTGATCCACGCAGCAACATTATTAAATTAATCTGTCACCATATGCCTATGCCAACGTTTGCAAGGAGGAGAACATTTTAATTTGATTCACAATGAAACGTTACATTTAATGTACATGTTGACAATGAGTAGGCTAGTTTTGGTTGTTGTTGGTGGGGTTACTGCATCCCTTAGTTATGCCTACAATGCAAAATTGTTCCCTCGCGATTGTTAGCTCCTGCAGACGCATTTCAAAACATTGCGACGTGAAATGCCACCACAAAAAATTGTTCGGTCTTAGTGAGTTAGGAGTCTTCGCGACTTCTTTTAAGCTGTCACAGACTCAGGCACTACTTTTAGGGCTAAAATGCTTCCTGAATTACTCTTAGGGACTGTACGATATTTACCGGGGGGGGGGGGGGAGGGCCGGTCGTCAGGGGGGGGAGGGCCTAAGAGAATTTTTTAAGCCTTAGGGGAAGGCCCAGGAGACATTTTTTGGCCTGGGGGGGATTATTAATAGGAGCTAACGTTCCCAAGGCAATGGAGCCACTTGAAGTAGTGAGTAGTGTGAAGGATGGACCTTATGCCGTGAGAACAGCATTGGGCTGGACAGTTAACGGACCTCTTAAAGGAGGAAATGATGGACTGAGGACAAATAGATCGGCAGCGATTACAGCAAACCGAATCTCAGTAGCTAGTCAAGTCAAGTCATATTTATTTATATAGCACACTTAAACACAATGTTATTGACCCAAGGTGCTCAGAAATAAAATAAACAGTAATAAAAACAAAAAATAAAGACATAAATGACAAAAAATAAAAATAAATAAATGAAAATACAAAATAATAATAATAATAAACAGATTATGATTGTAGATAAAAACTAGACTGCATTTCCGGCGGGAACTGCAAAAGTGTGCTTGCCCTGGTCCGGTCACCAACGTGAGCAGACAGTGGCATACGCTATGCTGAACTTGGCTTGATCCAAGCATTCTAACAGTGCCTTTCAGTGTTGGAGCAGTGGCAATACCGCAAAAGCTCTAGGAGAGGGCTATTAAACTATTGGCTTGCGGGGTGAATGCGGTTCGTTGGATTTTACCTGTGGCCTGCCTTTGAATTTAGCTTCTATGACTAAGATCAAATCAATAAAATAGAGGGCCGAGGAAAATTATTTTTTCCTGATCCATGATATTTTTTTTCCCTGATCAATGATCCGTTTTCGATATTTTAAAAGGTTTGTAGGTCAAAACATGATTCACGCCTCTTTGACAGAGTGGGCGAGTCCAAAAAGTCGCAACGCTACCTGAATCTCCCAGAACCCCCCTTGTAAGCTTGCAGGTCACCCGCGGTTATGAGTCATAAACAAAATATTTTAATGATATTCGGGTCATTTGCGGGCGGGTCAGTTAAAATTAATTAAATATATATTTTCTACAAATAGGCATACTTAAAATATCACGAAAAGGCTAGCATCAATACAGTAAAGCATCAATACAGTAAAGTCAACAGTAAAGAAGCTGAAGACGCAAGTTAAAATAATAAAGACACCCCTTCAGGAAAAGCGATATAGGCTATGGGAAATATTAGGAAAAGTTCTTAAAGAAGATGACAGTAGTACAAGTTATGGTCTATGTAGGCCTACTTCTTGCGAAGCCATTTAAAAGTATGACAGCCAAAACGGGCAGCCTGCAGGAATAAATGTTATGGCACAGACTAGGCTACACAGCCATATCTACCGGTAGGCTATAGGTTCGCGCATGCATAACAGTTATTAGTTTGTTGTGTTTGTGACTTTAAACAGTGGATGTGCTTTAGTAAAGCTTTGTGCTTCATTCAGCATTATAAACCAGTTCTTACGCTAACGTTTTGACCAGCAATGTATCTCTCTTGCCTACCTTGCCTCACCATTTCTGTTTTCGAAAGAAAGATGTATGTCCATGGCCTTCAAATCTAATCCTTGGTGGTTGCGTGCGTGCTTGCGCTCTTATTCTCATTCTCTCTCCTGCGCAAACATTATGTCCTGCATGCCTACTGCGTGAAGTTCTACTGCATAAAGTTTCGCAAATAAATTAGTTTGTTTTACAGAAATGGCCTACTGTCACACTGCATGCAGGCTATAGCCTAACCAAAAGCACACATTTTGTAAGTAAGCGGGTCGGATCGTGGGTTGGGTATAATTTTGTCCTAATTAATATTCGCGGTCCGAGTTGCGGTCGGGTTGATTAAAATATCGGGCGACCGCGGGCCGCTTGTGACCAAACTCGTGCAACACTGTGTACCCGTGTGTGTGTAAGTGTGCTTATGACATTTGCTGGCCGTTTTAACCTTGTAAACGTCATTTTCCGACCAGTTTTATTTGATTCACGTAGGGGGGAGGGCCTAGGAGAATTTTTTTGAGCTGGGGGGAGGCCCCTGGAAAAAAAAAATTGACCAGGGGGGAGGGCCAGGCAGAACATTTTTAACCCGATCGTCTGGCGACCGGCCCTCCCCCCCCCCGCTAAATATCGTACAGTCCCTTAGTAAAAAAAAAATAGGAGTCCTAAAGTTACGAGTACAAGCATCTCATATCAAATGACCATGGCATCACGCTAAGCAACATAAATCCCATACAGCAACATCTCCTCCCTAGCTTCTAGCCACACAAGAAATGAATAATGTTAAATCTCTGCTTAGCATGCTTCTCTGCTTAGCATTCTAATAACAGAAGCACATTTATGTTGACCACTACCATATGACTCATTATATCTGTAAGTGTATAAAACACTTACTTTCATAAAGGACGCACACCATCTAGCACATACACATGGAAACTGATATTTTAGGCACTTGGCCACGAACTCAAAACGTGTCTCTCTGAAGCTCTGTTCTAGAATCTTTGCTCTGTTGTTCCCAGAGTTGCTAGGCAACAACAAATAAACGAAATACCAATGGTATCAAAAGTGTATGAGTGATTACGAATGGAAGTGTGTGGTTTGCAATTAGAATAAACAAGAAATAACATTTCCAATAATTTCCCATGATAAATTACATATTTGCACCTTCCTTACTTATGAAGCTCACTAATGCCACCGTATTTAGTAAAATGTAATACAACGTTGCCACCTAGCGTTCAGATGTATTTAACATTAACGTGACATTGCTTGCTTATTCTTTCGTGAACTCCATGCTTTTAGGAAAACAATCTTTTTATCATAGTTCCCTCTTCAATGAGCGATTACCAGCTCGTTTTTGTAACAGAGATAGCTGTTTATTGTCCCTATGTTTACAGAAACACCTATTCATATTAATACGTAGCATATGGAGTGCTGCCGACCACTGTTCATTACGGCCCAGAATGCCTTGCATGTCTTTACAACAAAACAACACAGTAAAACCTAAATGCCCGTAAACATATGCATTTGCATACTTGTAACATTTTTAATAATACTCTCCCATCATGATATTTAACAATAATGAAAAATGTAATTTGAATATCGTCAATGTGAAAATAACTGTACTATGTCAGCAATAAATAGCTAATGTTCACCTTGCCATTTCAGTTCGTAAGTCCATACTATCCCATGGCTGAGCAAGGATTTCATGGTTGGGCAAGGCTGTCCATAGACATTGTGGCTGCCTAGAGACGTTGTGCATACTTGGAAGGCATTGTGATAGAAGGTGAATGGTGAAAAGGTGAATGGTGAGAGGTACCAAATACCTGTGGGTGGTTTGCGAAATGATGGAAACTTTTGCAATATTTCTTTTTTTTTTTTAGCTTATGCACCCTCACATTGGAGTCCCCAGTTCAAATACAAAATTTGGTATCGATATGTGACAGTGTTCCTGAGATATGGACGACTTCCTGTTTCGGAGCTTCGCCGCCGATTTTGTTTGGCTGTGACGGGCAAACGCTTTCGAAAATCAAAAATCCTTCTGGTAACTTTTGTGAGGCTTGGTCCAAGGATAATGTACGTCAAGTTTCGTGGCGTTCGGACCAAATTTGTGACCTGTGAAAATTTAGTTTCGCTTTCTGTTCAATCCAATATGGCGGACGAACGACACGCCCACCTGACGTCATCTCCGCGACCAACTTACACCGGTACTGACCGGACGTTTTAAAGTTGGAACGGTGTCTCTGTCTCAAAGGGCCTAGGCGCTAGAGCTGATAAAAAATTAGGGAGACGGGAATAATAATAAAACTTTGCAAGCACACTTAATAAACATATGGTTACTGAAACTACTACTACTATAGGCCTAGAGAAAGATATACAGTAAAGTTAGATGCCAGTTAATATAATGCAGAAAAGAAATAGAAATAAGATTAAATAAATAAAAAAATAAACTAGATGTACCACAGAGCGGTACAAAATATGACCGCCACCAAGTCCAGCACATTTTTTCCACAAAAATAAATCACGCTGAAAGGCCTATATGATTCTAACTGTCTCACTAAATTGCATTATCCACGCTCAATTCTCACTGGTATCTGCTAGACAACAAGTACCAAAACATGATTAGTTCATAGATTTCACATGTAAAATTCATTTTATACAACCCCACCTCCATCTTGCCTGTTCATAATTCTGAGAAATTCTTGAATTGTGTGCATGTGTGCATGTACATGTTTATGTTTTATGTGTGTGTGTGTGTGTGTGTGTGTGTGTGTGCATGCTTGTGTGTGTGCCTGCGTATGTGCCTGTGCATGCATGCGTACATATGTCTACTGTGTGAGTATGTGTCATACGTATGATTACTGTGAATGTATGTGTGTGCGTGTGTATCTGTTTGTAGACATGTGTGCACATGAAATGGGTTAACATGACCCCTGGAGGCAAACATACGGGAAAAATGGTCATCCTAGGCCCTACAGTTCTCAAGATATTCACAGAGAACTGTGTCTGCCCTACCCTCCTTTCGGGGGGTCCAGTCCAGCGGGGGGGCTACACAACAAAACGAAAAACGACGGTTCCATGCTATCCATGTGGGGTTACATGCCCACCAAGTTTTGTGTACCCCGGTCTTTCAGTGTCCCGGGAATCCTTGTTGGTGTACGTCACTAAATGTACAAATAAATTATTTTATTGTAAGGCCCCCCATGAACAAAAGTACACAAAACTTGGCATGCATTCGGAGGGTGTCATAATGATTCTACACTTTTAATTTCGTGCAGTTTTGACCTTGTCAGCCAGAGATATTGTGATGAAAACACCTAATTTTTTGCTTTTTAATTTTTAACTAGGTGGCGCTATACATGAAATAAGTGGTAATGGGATGGGTTGACATGCCCCCTTAAGACCAACATACATAAAAAAGGTGGACCTCCTAGGCCCTACGGTTCTCGAGATATTCACAGAAAACTGTCTCCGGCCACCTACAGGCCAGTTGGTGTATAGTAACATAAATTAATTTATTGTGTGGCCCCCCATGAACGGAATTCCACGAAACTTGGCGTGCATTCAGAGGGTGTCATAATGATCCTACACTTCCAATTTCATCAAGTTTTGACTATGTTAGGTCACAGATACCTGTGATTACAACACCTAATTTTTACTTTTTTGTGGTTAACTAGGTGGCGCTATACATGAAATGAGTGGTTATGGAATGGGTTGACATGGCCCTTTGAGATCAACATACAAAAAAAAATGGTCCTCCTAAACCCTACGGTTCTCGAGATATTCACAGAAAACTGTGTCTGCCCTACCCTCCTTTCGGGGGGTCCAGTCCAGCGGGGGGGCTACAGATCAAAACAAAAACAGGAGGTTCCATGCTATCTATGTGGGGTTACATGCCCACCAAGTTTCGTGTACCCCGGTCTTACAGTGTCCCGGGAACCCTTGACGGAAATTTGGACATGCGAAAAAAAAAAAAAAAAAAATTCTGACTAAACCTATATGACCGCCGCTTCGCTGCGCGGCGGTCATAATAAATAAATAAACAACCAAACAAGGGGAGAAATTAATGGACATTATAAGCCAAAGAAAATAGATTTTCTTTAAATTTGATTTAAAACTACTGATGGTGGGAGAGTACTTAATTTCTATAGGGAGATTGTTCCAGAGTCTAGGGGCAGCAATAGAAAAAGCTCTATCACCTTTAGCTTTAAGGGTTGCCTTTGGGACTGATAGAAGAAGTTGTGAGGAAGACCTCAGTGGCCTAGAAGGACAGTAGGGACTTAAAAGGTCACAGATATACTGTGGTGCCATTCCATTTAGGGCTTTGAAAACAAAAAGTAAAACTTTAAAATGAATTCTGTAATTGACAGGTAACCAATGGAGTTGGGCCAGCACAGGACTTATGTGCATATGTTTCTTTGTTCCAGTAGGAAGCCTAGCTGCTGCATTTTGGACTAATTGAAGTCTAGCAAGGGTAGATTGGTTCAGACCTAAATACAGAGAGTTACAGTAGTGTAACTACTAGCCTAGATGTAACAAAAGCATGGATTACAGTTTGTAAGTCAGTATATGAGAGCCAGGGCTTTAATTTAGCTATTTGTCTTAGTTGAAAAAAGCTTCCCTTAACCACACTACTGACTTGCTTATTGAAATTCAAAGAGGAATCCCAAATGCATTTCTTATCTTAGGAACAGAGCTGAGTGGACCAAAAATAATTATCTCTGTTTTCTTTTCATTTAATTGTAAGAAGTTTGCAGCCATCCAACTCTTTATGTCATTAAAGCAGTTAAACAGGCTTTCCAAGGTGCAGGAACTATCGGCTGTTAATGGCAGATCAAATTGAGAGTCATCAGCATAGCAGTGATATTGAATGTTATGTTTGTTAAAAATGGAGCCAAGAGGCAGCATATATAGGGAGAATAGCAGAGGGCCTAAAATGGAACCCTGAGGGACACCACATTTGATAGGTGCAATGGACGAAGAGCAATTACCTAATCTTACAGAGAATGTTCTATCATTCAGATATGATGTGAACCATTTCAACACCACCCCTTGCAGACCAACTTCATCCTCCAGACGTTTTAACAGGATGCTATGGTCAATGGTATCAAAAGCAGCACTAAGGTCAAGAAGTGCTAAGAGGGCACAAGAACCATTATCTACTGAGCAAAGAATATCATTTTGCACCTTAAGTAGAACAGATTCGGTGCTATGAAGTTTTCTAAAACCTGACTGAAATTTATCTAGGATGTTGAAAGCATTCAAATAAGAAGTGACCTGAGAGAGAACAACTTTTTCCAGGATCTTTGAAACAAAAGGTAATTTGGAAATAGGCCTATAGTTTTTCAGGTCACTGTAATCAAGACTGGGCTTCTTTAGTAGAGGTTGGACAATTGCATGCTTAAAACTAGAGGGGACCACTGCAGTAGATAGAGAGCTGTTGATAATGGCCAAAACAACAGGGCAAATGATGTTAAAGACTTCCTTAAACAGGTGTGAAGGTAAAACATCTGAGTGGCAAGAGGAGGATTTCATATGAGAGACCACTTCAAATAGCTGGGAGGGAGACACAGGTTGCCACTGCTGAAGGCAGCTGGGTGAGAGTTTTATAACTGAGGGATCAGAAATTAAGGAAGGAATTTGAGATTTAATGTTATTAATCTTATCAATGAAGAAATTGAGAAACTTCTCACAGTTTTCAGTGGTGGGAGTGATAAAGAGAACAGAAGCAGGAGGATTTAAAATAGAGTTGATGGTACAATATTTTTGGTCTGTGAGCATTACTGGCAATCAACTTAGAGTAATACTCTGTTCTAGCTGACTTAACAGAGTTTTGGTACATCTTTAGAGAATCTCTAAAAATGTCATAAGAGACTTGGAGTTTGTCTTTTTTCCATTTTCGCTCATTTCTCCTACACACTTGTCTAAGAGAATGGGTAGAATCATTAAACCAGGGAGTGGAGTTGGTTTTTGACCGTTTTAGTTTTAAAGGGGCAACACAGTCTAGAGTAGCGGAACAGGAAGTGTTGAAGAGATTAACTAATTCTTCCGTATCAGAGCAGGTGGACAGGGCATCATTGATAGCAGGTGACTGAGTAAGCATAAAGGTGTTAGAGAAATGTAAAGCTGTAGCTCTAAGCTTTGGCATCAACCATTTAAACTGGACTTTCCCGATGCAGGGCAGAATGAGGACATTGAAATGTCCAAGGAAGATCACCAGTTTATTAACATGGTGTCAGTCGTCGCAACTGAAAGATGGCCATTACAGTATTTGCCTTCCACTAAGAAACAAATCACTGTGCATGCCAAACAACAGATCAGTGGCAGAGCAACGTGCCCTGAACTTAAAGAGATTCTCTAAAGATGCAGATTATCATACATAATATGTTGCATTTATGGAAGACATTGTCAAGAAAGGCTATGCAGTGAAAATAGACAGTGCTGAATGTGAACTAGCTAAGAGAAAAACATGGTATCTGCCACACCATGGAGTCAGACATCCAGTCAAGCGAAAGTTGCGTGTTGTCTTTGATTGTGCAGCGAGCTTTGGAGGAACATCACTAAATCAGCAGCTCCTGCAAGGACCAGATCTGACAAGTTCGCTAGTCGGGGTCCTTACGAGGTTCAGGCAAGAAATCATAGCCATTATGGCTGACGTTGAAGCCATGTTTTACCAAGTTGGAGTCAAAGAGGAAGACACAAACCTACTAAGATTTCTCTGGTGGCCAGAAGGGAATTATGAGAAAGAACTTGCCGAATTCAAGATGCTGGTGCACATTTTTGGTGCAACATCATCACCAAGTGTTGCAACCTATGCTCTGCAGAAATGTGCAGCTGATTTTGAAAATGAATTCGGGCAAGAAGCCGCCACAACGGTTAAGAACAATTTTTACGTGGACGACTGCCTTAAAGGAACACGCCACCCAATGTCAGTAGTAATATATGTTCTTACCTTAACTTTCACGAGTTGAGTCATACCTCTCCCGTGTCGGTATGTGCACTCAAACGCGGCTGGACTGTGTTGGCATGTTGCTATGCTAGCGGGCTTTGACGGTAACTAAGCGTAGAAGTAATCAAAAACATCCACGTTTTCCCGACTTAAATACAGTTGCACGAGTAGTTGATAGAAATGCTACGGCCACGCAACATGAAACGTGGCGATTTTCCAAGCGAATAAACCGGAGAACTACAATGTGTGGAGCAATAGCACTTGGGAGTACTTCGACCTAGCGTAGTAGTATTGTTAACACCTAATTGTAGATCCTATCCACCACAGAGTTTAGAATCCATGCTGGATCGACCCTCAGCCTCTCCCTCCCCTCTGAGCGAGATAGAGGCACAAACACTAGAGATGCGCTGATGGGCTGTTATTTCAACCATAACTGCATAGCAAAACTTATCATCCATCAGCCATCCATCAGCACCAAAGTTTTTTGACCAATTTTCAAAACCGCACCCGCCCACCATCCGCTGGTTGTTTTAATGTAGGCTATATGGGTGATGCAGCGCTGCTGACGTGAGGCTAGAAAGCCCTTGCCTGTTCTATAAAGACTGATCTAATGCAGCAAATATATTAAAAGGCTAAAGTCGTACATTGGCTACGTTGTAGCCTATCCCCAGAATATCAGCAGCAAACTCAGTCTCTGTCTCGCAAAACAGTCTCCAAATAAAACACACATTGGCCTGTTGCCTATTCTGCCAGCTTGTGACAATATATCGTCCAAAATGCTTGATTGCATTGCATTCTCCACATTTTCAGCTAAATTTTCATGTACCACATCAGCATTTTTGTTCAGTGAATCTTTTGTAAATTGCTTTACAATTACCGTCGGGCCTATAGGCCTGGCTTGCCTCAGCTTCGGTCACGTCCTTTTACAATTTTATCATTGTAAAAAACGCAATTTGCCACATAATTTCAACATGCTCCTGGCCTACTAATTAATGCCTATTGTACTTTATTTTTTGCAAAAAGAAAGAAATCCTTGATAAAATAACAAGTCATTCACATTATAGGCTACTTTACACACTGTTATGTCAGGGTGACTGACAAGCCTGTTCTGAAGACTCCCATTCATTTTGACTGCACGAGAGCATCTTTTTCAGACAGACAGCGCAATTCATTTTATAGCAGGCCATGCATCGGACAAATATGACGCCTCGATATTAAAGAAACTCCGACTCCATTCATTCTGAAAGTCCACCGCACAACAGTGCAACGTGCATGTTCACATTTTTAGTAACAACCGCCAAACTTGCTTGCTTGCCTTAGCCTACACATCTAAGTTTTCCGACTATTTTTCTTACCTTCTTTTTCCGCTGGATGTTATTGAGTTTGTAGAAGTTTTAGCTCTTACGTTCTGAACATCTCGCACTGCCATCGCCCGATGTCATTTCTGAGTCATATCACTCTCTGTCTCTCTTTTAAATGCCTATTCCCTGAATGGTAGGCTACAATTATGTGTTTTAGGCTAATATCGAAACAAAATAACCCTGGCAGTCTCATCTAGGATATAACACAGGTTGAAGTCAACGTCAAGTTGGTTCTATTTAGGGAGGTGAATGTGTGTAAACATCTGTAGATGACTCAGAAATGACATCGGAAGACAAGGAGTGAATAGTGGCAAGAGGCAAGCCAAAGGCTGCTGACATGGGCCCGACGCTATTGTAAAGCAATTTACAAAAGATTCACTGAACAAAAATGCTGATGTGGTACATGAAAATTTAGCTAAAAATGTGGAGAATGCAATGCAATCAAGCATTTTGGACGATATATTGTCACAAGCTGGCAGAATAGGCAACAGGCTTATGTGCATTTTATTTGGAGACTGTTTTGCGAGACAGAGACTGAGTTTGCTGCTGATATTCTGGGGATAGGCTACAACATAGCCAATGTACGACTTTAGCCTTTTAATATATTTGCTGCATTAGCTCAGTCTTTCTAGAACAGGCAAGGGCTTTCTAGCCTCACGTCAGCAGCGCTGCATCACCCATATAGCCTACATTAAAACAACCAGCGGATGGTGGGCGGGTGCGGTTTTGAAAATTGGTCAAAAAACTTTGGTGCTGATGGATGGCTGATGGATGATAAGTTTTGCTATGCAGTTATGGTTGAAATAATAGCCCATCAGCGCATCTCTAGTGTGTGTGCCTCTCTCTCGCTCAGAGGGGAGGGAGAGGCTGAGGGTCGATCCAGCATGGATTCTAAACTCTGTGGTGGATAGGATCTACAAGTAGGTGTTAACAATACTACTACGCTAGGTCGAAGTACTCCCAAGTGCTATTGCGCCACACATTGTAGTTCTCCGGTTTATTCGCTTGGAAAATCGCCACGTTTCATGTTGCGTGGCCGTAGCATTTCTATCAACTACTCGTGCAACTGTATTTAAGTCGGGAAAACGTGGATGTTTTTGATTACTTCTACGCTTAGTTACAGTCAAAGCCCGCTAGCATAGCAACTTGCCAACACAGTCCAGCCGCGCACCAGAGCGTTTGAGTGCACGTACCGACACGGGAGAGGTATGACTCAACTCGTGAAAGTTAAGGTAAGAACATATATTACTACTGACATTGGGTGGCGTGTTCCTTTAAGTCAACAGCAGCAGTCAATCTGTGCACCAACTTAAGAAACATGTTGGCGAAAGGTGGTTTTCGGCTAACTAAATGGTCAAGCAATAGCAGGAAGTTGCTCAACTCAATTCCTGAAGATGAGAGCACAAGGATTTCAAGACCTTGATTTGAATATGGACAGTTTACCAATGGAGCGAGCATTGGGAATCCAGTGGTGTGCTGAGACGGATCAGTTTAAGTTCAAGATCAATCTCAATGACCGACCACACACCAGGAGAGGCCTGCTTTCCTTTGTCAGCTCCATCTTTGATCCTCTGGGGTTTATAGCTCCAGTGGTCCTGCCCGCCAAAAGAATTCTGTAAGATTTGTGCCGGCAGAAATATAGCTGGGATGAAAGCTTACCAGAAGATGTCATTAAAGGATGGACAAAGTGGACTTCAGACTTGCAACAGTTAGAGGAGTTTGGCGTTGACAGATGTATCAAGACAGAGGAGTTTGGTGCACCAGTCTTCACTCAGCTACACCACTTCGCTGATGCGAGTGAAGACGCCTATGGAACAACAATTTACCGTGCTACGCTCTTCAACTGGTGAGACTCAATCCACGCTCATGATGGCGAAGGCACGGGTAGCACCCTTGAAATCTCCAACCATACCTAAAATGGAATGAACTGCAGCCTTGGTCGCAGTCAAGATGGACAAGCTATTGAAGAAAGAGCTGGAATTGGAACTTCACGACTCAATTTATTGGACAGATAGCACAGTTGTTGTGAAGTATTTGAGTAGTGAAAGTACCAGATTCAAGACCTTCATTGCTAATAGAGTGTCAGCCATTCTGGAGCACTCTCAAGCTTCACAGTGGAGGTATATCAATACCAGCCTGAATCCAGCAGATCATGTCTCCCGAGGTCAGTCTGTTGAAGCATTCTTGAAATGTGAAAGCTGGCTTTCAGGACCGAGTTTCTTGCTCTGCGGCGAAGACCAGTGGCCAAAGAATCCAGATCCTGGAATGATGCATGTGGATGACCCAGAGGTTAAAAGAGTTGTTCAATCACATGCCACACAATTGCAAGAGCTCAAGAATCCGTTGGATCAGCTGATGATGTGTTACTCATCCTGGATAAAGCTAAAACGTGCAGTAGCTTGGTTTTTGAAATTGAAAGATCTGCTGAAAGAGCTGAAGGCAAAGAAAAAGACTGAACCAAGCTCATCAAGCAGGGAAAGAATGCCTCCGTTGAAGAAAGATTGTAAAGGAACACGACTTACCTGTGACGATTTGACCAAAGCAGAGACAGAAATTGTGAAATATGCCCAAAAGCAAAGATTCCAAGAAGATTTGAAAATGCTAAAGGAACAACAAAGGGTAAAGAAAAGTAGTTTGCTTCATAAGCTGAATCCAGTACTACAAGACGGAGAGTGAGAGCGCTTATGAGAGTGGGCGGCAGATTGAGCCGTACGGCAATGCCAGACGACTCCAAGCAGCAAGCCATCTTGCCAAAGGACTCACACATTACAAGGCTTGTTCTTAGACACATTCATGATGTTACGGCACATGCAGGAAGAAATCACATGCTGCCTCAATTGCGGCAGAGATTCTGGATTCCTGGAGCAAATGGAGCCATTAGGAGAATCTTGTCTAAGTGCATCGCCTGTAAGAAACTGCATGGCACAGCTGGCAAGCAACTCATGGCAGATCTACCAAAATGCAGGGTTCTGCCTGACGATCCTCCATTTACGAGAGTTGGCATCGACTACTTCGGCCCATTCTTGGTGAAAAAGGGAAGAGGACATGTAAAAAGGTACGGTGTCATCTTTACTTGTCTTGCTTATCGAGCTGTGCATTTGGAAGTTGCGTCCTCACTTGACACTGATGCATGCCTGAATGCAATTAGAAGATTCCTAGCCAGAAGAGGACAGGTCAGAGAGATGTATTCAGATAATGGGACAAACTTCAGAGCAGCTGACAGCGAGATAAAGAAAATGATAAATGAGTGGAACACCGGTATGATTGAAAAACACTTGCAACAGAAAGGTGTACAGTGGCACTTCAACCCTCCAACAGGTTCTCACCACGGAGGAACCTGGGAGCGGATCATCCGTTCTGTGAGAAAGATTCTGAATGTCACAGTAAAGGAACAGCTAATGGATGAAGAGGGTCTCCACACCCTTTTGTGTGAAGCTGAAGCCATCATAAACAGTAGGCCCATAACAAAGGCATCTTCTGACATGAATGACTTAGAAGCCTTAACTCCTAATCACCTTTTGTTACTGAAAGTCAAACCTGAGCTGCCTCCAGGAGTGTTCAACAAAGATGCTCAGTATGCAAACCGAAGATGGAGACAAGTCCAGTATCTCACGGACATATTCTGGAAGCGTTGGTGCAGGGAGTATCTCACACAGCTCCAACATACCTGTCAACATTTAGCTTTCCAAAAACGGGAGATTTTTTTTCGGGGGGGGGGGTCAGTGTTTATACCGGATCTGTGTTTGCATATTTAATACGTTTCATACACGTGTTTCAACACTGCATTTCGGTCGTTGCTTTTACCTTACCATTACCTTACGCATGCCAGTTATGTATCCACCAGCTGCCTGCCTGCAGCCTACTTCCAAAACTCCAAAGCTGCTTGCTGTCAGATTTGGTTCCGAGGGCACAAGTTCAGTGTATCAACAACACTCAATAACAGTTTATGTGATGTGTTAATCAATTAAATTCCCAACAATTTCACAACAGCTAGGAGTAGGCCATTCAACTAGCCCGCTTGCTTATGACGAGACTCAGGCTGCGCAGTCGGCACCCGCTTCCTTATTTGGGTTTTGGGTTGCCAGGTTTTAGCCTATGACAAAACGGTTGAAATTGAAACTAAGTGATCGTGTATGTGTAGGGTGTATTATTTCATACACAATCTGGCAACCTGAATGGATCAATGATTTTAAAATGAAGTTTGATGGCCATGCAAATTACGGGAGTTTTCCGGGAGAAATAACAAAACGGGAGGGTGCTGGGAGATGACCTTGAAATACGGGAGAAACCTGGGAAAAACAGGAGTGTTGACAGGTATGAGCTCCAGGAGCGGCAGCGATGGTCAACACCTCAAAGAAACTTTTGTGTCGGTGACGTGGTGCTGATTGTGGACGACACATCGCCTAGAAACTCCTGGCCGCTTGGAAAGATCATAGAGACTTTTCCTGACAAAAGAGGCTTCGTTCGGCAGGTGAAGGTCAAGACCCGGACCAATGAACTTTTGCGACCAGTAACAAAGCTGTGCCTGCTTCAGGAGTCTGAGGGGGATTAATGGACTGTTCTGTAGTATTAACCTGTCTGGGGTGTAGGAGCTATGGACTGAAGCTAAAGTTGTTGTTCAGTGTTGATTAAGTTTAACTAAAAGCAAGATGATCTGTCAATTGGTGTATCATTAGGCTCCTTCAGTTTAAGTTTTGAGTAATTGTCTCAATGGCATTGGTAACAATTAGGGGCCGGAAATGTAGGAGCCTAAAAGTAGTCTATTTAAGTTAAAATATTTTTACATTTAGGGTTTTTTACAAAAGGTACAAGTTCTTTAAAAGGATAAATATGATTTATAATTTCATAATTTAAAAATGTTAAAATGCATTGAATTGCTCTGTAAGCAGTACTTTTAATGTGATTCTGATGCCCACTATTGGGGTGCTTTATTTTGATATGTGGGAAGTGGGGGAAAATGGAAACAGAAAGGAGATTGGAGCAAAATAGTTTTTTGACCTCTCTCTCTCTCTCTCTCTCTCCATGCTACCCTCGAAATGTTAATATTTTATGGATAACTTCTTTATTTTTGTAATGTTGATTTGAGTTTTAAGTAAACAGTTAAACATAGGAAGTGGACTCGTGGAATCTTTTCAAGTGTTTTTTGAGACGAGGGAGTTTGCTGAGCGTCAAGCTAAAGCTTCAATTGGAATTTTGGAACCTAGGAAACTACAGCGTCGCTAGACTGTTCATACACATTTTAACGGGCCAAAGTTGAAGAGCTGTTATTGTTCGTGCAAATATAGGCTGATTCATGTTCCCTTGCATTGTGTAACAGGTCCATGGCTAGTCTGGCTTTCACCAGACCAAGCTCAATCTTTTAAGAAATCAAAAAATAAATAGCGGGCAGATCAGGCTGGGTTCACCCAGCCTAGTCCATAGGCACCCGATATTGTTTAATTTTCCGATTGAGATATCCACGCTCTGGCTATTCTAAATGCAAAAATGCATCAGGGAGTTATGACAAAACTGTAACTAACAAACTAGATCCTAATAGAAAGCTGTTAGCTTCCCTAAGCTACAGGTAGGCTTATAACGTAGGCCTATTTACAACATAAATTGTCAATAGGCTATGCTGGCGACACAAATAAAATCTCCTTTGGAAACCAATGGCTTATGCCTTACAGTATCAAGCGGACTTAAACTGCCATATCGTGGCGAAAAGTTGTAATAAAATTCACGCAGCTCCATGAGTCAAGGAAAGCGTGAATGAAGTAGCCACTTCTAAATGGGACCCACTACATAGTAGCTTAAGGTGTGTTGCTAATGAAATGAAGGTGTCATTCCCTACTTCACAAACACGTGCTTTTTAATTTCACAGACTACAACTACCAAGCTGGAATCAAAGCACATCGATTCCCCTCTCACACCCTGCACGCACTTAAAACAAATAAACAGGCGTCTCAGTCTCACGCATGTATAGGCAAAACTGTATCATACCGGTGTAACGTTGGTAAATCTTCCATTGCACAGAATGATTTTTGTAGCACGTGCAACAAATGACAGTCGAAAGATACAATTACAGTGCTACTATCAATTTGCTTGGTATAACCGCATTTATAGTTTTCTACAAATGCAATCAATCAAATTGGCCTCCATCACTCAACCAATCCTTATTGATATTATAAGATTAACGTACCTGCAGTAAAAACCAAGCATGTCCGATAAACATCCTCAGATTTATTTCGGCTTCAAGAAGAAATGGGAATTACATTTCATGTGAACATCGTCCTATCCTTATTAGACGTTCTCTGCGGTAAACTACAGTCCTTGTAGGAAGCGTGCATTGTTTTTCCAACCCACTTTTAACTTCCAACAAAATTACGTCTCACTGCAACGATGCGCCATCTAGTGGACAAACGACTACTTATCGCCAATACTGGAAATGCAGCCATGATGATGATGATGATGATGAATATTTGGCTTTCTTTTAATCCTACTGAATTTGTAATTATGTATCGGCCGTTCTAATACCGATAGTATGTGGGTGTCTGTGTGTGTGTGCATGTGTATATGTGTGCACCGCCATCTACAGGCCAATGAGTGTACAGTCACTAAATGTACACATAACCTAATTTTTTTAGAACCCCCCATGGATGAAATTCTTCGAAACTTGGCATACCCCCATGCTTCGCTAGCGGCGGTCATAATAAATTATATTGTTATATTCTCAACGGTCTCTACTTCTTGGTTATCATTCCTAGAATTTTAGTAATTCCCATTTAACACTGGTCAGACTACATCTACTTAACTACTGTAGCTAGCTAACGTTAGCAATAACTATGCTAGCTAGGCTAGCTAACGAGGAAACTATACAAATATCTGTCCATTTGGCATGTTTTCCCACTCGACATTATAAAAGAAGTAGTGAGACAGTCGTAAATCGCGGGCTGTTATCCCAGTGGACACAACCAATCCAATATGATATGTAAACAACCTCCGTGATAACAACGCACCCTCAATGACAGCTACAGCCAGGCAGTATGGCTTGTTGGGTTGATGATGTTAGACAGTGGCCTCCGGTCACAGATGAAGGTACAAGCGATCTTACAGATTATTTAAGAAAATAGCTTAGAGTAGAGACTGAGGAAATACATAATTGGGACTAGGTTGATATTATACTTAACTACTGTAGCTCTAACGTCAGCAATAACTATGCTAGCTAGGCTAGCTAACGAGGAAACTATAAAAATATCTGTATTTGGCAACAATAAATAAATGAATGGATATTAAATAAACTAATTCATGTTTTTCATGTGTGACCATTGTTTATCTAATTTTCACATTTCAAAAGGAAAGGGTAAGGTACAGCTAACTGCTATCTGTGCAAACCGTATGGTAACGTTAGCCTACCAGACAGGGGCAGTCGACCTGGGGTATTTTGTGTATCTCACATTTTTCTTTTGTTCCAACTGGTAATTTTATTGCTGCTATTGGAACAATTGAAAACGGAACATGTTTTCCCACTCAACATTATAAAAGAAGTAGTGATACAGTCGTAAATCGCGGGCTGTTATCCCAGTGGACGCAACGATAGGAGGCACTGGCGCAATGCTACCCAGCAACAGCTCAGTAATGGCGCCCGCTTACTTCCGGTAGTTTCGCCGGAATCGTGTATATGAAGTATTAATAAAAAATAGCCTACATTAAGCATATAAGCAATAGTAATAACAACAATATCAATAACAATGTCAGTACCAGTATTAAATATCAACAATGAAAATAATGAGTTTTCATATGAACAGAAAACATAAACATACAAAACATACAATAATGTAAGAAAATGAATTAATGGAAGTCCAACTTGCAAGGTGAACAGATGTCTCTAAACACTTAAAAGTCCCAAAACTACCACAAGAATGCAGAACACGAGGCAACTTATTCCAATAATGCAAGAGAGAAACGATAGAAAGAAGGGCCTTCACAAAAGGTCAAGAAGAGTTTGGGGTCTTCCCAAGTAAGAGCCAATGAAGTTGTGAGTCAGATAGTATGTCCTTATAAGTGTTCTGCAGCAAATAGCCTAAGTTATCCATGGTCTCTTATTAATGTTTTGTTATCCTATACCTCTTCTCCCTTTCTCTCTCCCTGACCCTGTCACACAGTGCCAGTGGCGGAGCTAGGGGATGGCTTACGGGGCTTAAGCCCCGAATCTTTTTTCAAAAGCCCCGAATCTTTTTTTAGTGTTTTAAATTCCCGGCAACTCTTATTTCCAATATAACTCCCCCTCGGTTTCTCTATAAATGTCACCAAATGCTCTATTACTGAAGAAATATATCCCTTATTTTCAAAGCCCAATATTGAAAAATAATTTGACTTGCTACACGATCTATGCCACGTCTCTGGGCTATCTGGTTAGATTGATTTGTTTAGATCCAGTGAAAATGCTGCCTTGACAACGCTACGTCATGGCTTCGGTGTACCAAAAAGCCTCTGTCAGAAGTCTGTCACTTTTACAGTCTGTGATAAAACACTTTGTGTAGGCTACATGTTGTTGAAACGTTATGGATATTAGAAAGTTTTTCAAAAGACCACCCAGCTCCGTTCAAGCAACAGCATCGCCCAGTGAACTGACGGATGGTTTTGTTTCAGGTTAGTGATTTCACGTTAAGAGCTTTTAGTCAGTTAGGCAGGCTAACGTTAGGCTACTTGGCTAGCTCCCTAACATGCTTTTAACGTTAACGTTAAATGTCCTCGTTCGTCGGCGGAAAAGGCAAATTCAATACTCTCATAGGCTAGCTAAGACTACTGCAGAATAAGAAATTCCAGCTCCAAAAACAAAGTGATCCTCGTCTTGTAATAAATTAGGCTACACTGTTTTGAAATGTCAGAAAAACCCATTAACAGTTATCTGCCCATGTCAACTTTTCAGTGTCATATGTTAACTGTTAGCCTACCTTAAAACCTTGTTGATATCCTATCCACCACCACAGATCTTATAATCCAAGAGTCCACATAAATATAAAAGTCATGTTATGTTGTTTTGGCTGCCTAACTAATTATTAACAAAAAAAAAAAAAAACATTAGGCTACAATGATATATTGAGAGGAAAGGGCCCTTTCCATAAGTGTGTTAATCAAGCACCATGCAGTCTGCATTCATAATCTAGGTGCTTGATTTTATGCACCTGTGTAAAGGTGCCTGATGAAACCTATGAATAATCTTGCTAAATTACAAAATTAATATAATTTAGAAACGCCTATGTCAAGATGTTAATGCATTCCTTCTAAAATACCCTTGTATCATGATGACTGGCCATACTGTAATTATATCATAATATTATGTATATTATAGTTTAAGATATTCTATATATTTGTCACACAGATGAGATCAGGGAAGAGAAAGAAGGAGAATAGCAATAATAAACAATAATGTCATATCAAACAATAGCCTAATGAAAATAAACAAATACTATAATATACAAACCATAAGAAACGCTTAATTAACTAAGTACATGCTAAACAGATATGAACAGATATTGCCTCTTGAAAGACCCAAAACTATAATTTTACACAGTGTTGTGCCAGTCAGATACCTTGAATCTGTTGAATGTTAGTTTCATATTTTTTAAGTCTCAATGTGTCCATTAGTTTACACAAAATTCACTAGAAGTCATTATTTAGGGGGTTATTTAAAAAAAAAAATTAAATGGGCTAAGCCCCGAATGTTTACAATGTCTGGCTCCGCCCCTGCACAGTGCGTGCACACACACACACACAAACACACAAACACACAAATGACCACACTAGGCTAGGCCTAGGCTACTGTTGTCAGTGTAATTGCTTTGACTCTTTGGTTGGGTGTCGTGGGTTTTATTGAAATATATCCTTTAGTTTATATATATTTTATATATATTTTATGTAGTATCTTTATTCTGTGTAATATCATTGTTTTGTGAAACTGGATTCTGTAGTAAGGTCAGTGTGTGGGAAAGGAAGACTGGTTTAAGTGGAAAGAGCAGACCTGGCAGAAAATGTCATAAATAAGGTTTGGTGCCAGGAAATGTAAGCAAAACCTAAAGAATAACAGGATGAGAGGGCAAAGGTGGAGTACCATACGTTACTTGGTCAGTTATCTGTAAACATAGGTGGTGAGAAAGCCAGAGTGGGTGCTGTCTGGGACTTGAATGTAGACAGTAGCCTAATAGCCTGAAAGTGAGACAAATGGTGTCATTCTGGACGGATGATAACAGGAAGCAAAACACATTTTGATAACAGGAAGCAAAACACATTTTTTTTCTGAAAGGGGAAAACAAAAGGATAAACTCCCAGTTAAGAATTCAGAGGGACAGGCTACAGTATCTGAGTTGTTTGCCTGGTCTCTATGCCTACGCAAAAGTAATTCAGTTTCTAGAGAATATCATTCAAACGTGGATAAACCACAGACTGTATAAAATAGGCATAACTCTGAATTGTAGCCTGGCCCACCCATAGACTGTAATACAGACCAGTCAGGTTCGATGAAAATGGTAATGCCCTCGTGAGACTTTTACCAGGTGGTTTCTATACACTCTAAAAAACATTGGGTTAAAAACAACCCAATTTCGACCCAACCACTGGTTAAATAGTGGTCGAGCCCAGCACTGAGTTATATAGCCCCAAAAATTGGGTTGTTCGGTCAACCCAATGAGTTGGGTTGATAGTCTAACCCAAACATTGGGTTACTGTAACAAAACTATGTTTTTATGAGTCTGTCTTTGTGTATATTGAACATTAACATTAGCAGTAATTGTAAGTTAATGTTACACAATTGTTAACCTGCTTGAGGCTGAACGAAATTGGCAGGCAGAATATCCATTCATATCAAGAAGGGTATGTTTCTGGGTGGACTTTTAAAATCCGTCTGGACAAAAAAAAAAAGTTGAAGATACATACCTTCCAAAATCGCCTGATTTCCATTGCATGTTGACAGCTGCTGGACTGGATGGTTGTAAGAATAACGATTTTTTTCGAAATCTCAAATAACTATGCAGCTGTGTTAAAGTTACCTGGTGCTGGGTAGTGTACTCACGTCAGGTAGGGGAGAGGAGGGGCACTGTCCCAAACTATCAACCCAACAAACTAGGTTACAGAAAATAACCCAACATGAGTAAGAACAACCCCACAAAATGACCGAACAGGCTTTTTTAGGTTATGACTATTGATTGAGACTATCTCGATTTGTCCACAATTTTATTTACAAAGTCTTTAACAATGCGTCAATGACAGACGGAAAGAGAACGAGTTCCTTCAGAATGAAGCCAACCAGACGCGCATGGATATGGAAGAATATTAGACTCAAAAGTTTTGTACGTGTGTATCACGTTTTGAAACTGTAGAAATTATTTGTAACTGTAAAAATGATCTGTACAAGTAATTGTCAATATCACAAATATGCCCTACACTTACAAATCTATTCTACGGGTACGGATCGGTTTTACAGCTAATCCTACAGTTAAAAATATTTTACAATTACAAATATATTCTACAATTACACATCAATATTCTACGCACAAAAAGCTGCTCTACAGTTACAAATCTTTTCCACAGGTGTACAGACTTTTGCACCACCTTAGGGATGAGAAGTGTCTCATATGTATTGTGTGTGTGTGTAACAGGATTTGTAACTGTAAAAATGATTTGTGATTTAACAAAAAAATAACACGAACAATTTTAAGTATTACTCATATGTCGTTCACTTACAAATATATTCCACAGGTATTAAATATTCCACAGTTGCTGTCTTTCAATTACGAAACTATTCTGCCATTACAAATCTCTGCTGCTCGCACAAGTATTTTCTACAAGTACACAAATACTGTTCTGGCGCTTCCTGTTGAATAGCCAATGGCGATCCTCAGGTTTGGCTAGCCAACCTGAATCTCAGTTCACAAACCAATCACAGAGCAGGAGCAGCGCCGTCGTCGTGGCTAGTTGTGTGGGTGCAACCAAACTTGGAGTCTACGCTTGGAGCACTCTAGCAGAGAATGTCTAAGGAACGGGCTCCGATGCTAGTTTCCTATATTCCTTGAGGTACATTGATAGTTAATACAGCCAGTGTACCTGATACACGGGGCAAGTAGTTAACAAAATGTTTCCCCTCTCTATCGGCAGTTATCTTTCTGGCTGGTCCTAGGTAGTTAAGTTATCAATTTATTTACATTTCAAATGGGCGACTTAAGTCATCGTTTTACATTTCTGATGGTTCGTTAACTTTGATAATTTGCCAACTGTACCTGTGCAGATAAACTACTACAAATACAATCATGCTTTTCCAGAATGCTCTCTTTCTACATAGTGTTTCAGTGTGCATGTAAATATGCATCATTGTTTTTGTCTTCATGTAGCCTAAGCCAGTGTTTCTCAAAGTGTGGCTCGCGAGCAAGCATGCTAAAATATAATAAGCCTATAGATGATTTGTTTGCGATGTTGAACAACTTTTATGTAAATCCAAACAGTTCTGTAACACTGCCTAAATAAGCTACGCCAGTTTAAATCATGAATCCTGACAATAAGCAAGGTGGTTCAATGAGTAGGCCTACTATTTTTTTGTTTAGCTAGGTGTTTTTTTTATTTATTGGTTAAGTGGTCCTTGTTCTGAAAAAGTTTGAGAAACACTGATGTAATATCTCTTATCAAGGGCCTTCAAGATCACTCCACTGGATCACTGGACCATTCTCTACATCAGCATGGAGAACATGTAGCCTACCACTGAATAGAAAATACATCTCCTTCCCTCCTATATTTGTTCTTTAAAATGTGTTTCTTAGGTCTATTGTATTCTAGTCTTTGAACACCATTATTGTAGACTTCTCCCCTGTCCTGTCTGATACATTTAAAATTGCATTTTTAAATATTATTCTCTAATGCTGGGATATGTGAACTTTAATAAATAATTTTATTCATTAGGCTTACGTTTTTATCCAAAGCAACTTAGACATCAATTCTTACCAGAGCCAGTTTCTCAGAGCAAGTTGGGGATACACGTAGGTGCCTTGTGGCAGTTGAGAAACAAAATCACAACTTTTCTGGCTACTGCATATGGTGCACACATTGTAGTTAAATATACAACTAGGAAAAATAGCAATCGGCATACAGTTTCTCATTGCATAGTTTATTCATTGAACAACTGGAACTCTGGTCACCATCTGAAACACTGAAATTGTTGACTATACTGCATTGAACTTGCAGAAAACAACACTACAGTAGATCAAGCCAAAACCATAATTGCTTTATTTCAGCGTTGCATCCATAGCTTCTTTGAAGGTGTCCCGTCCAGAAGAACACCAGGTCTTTCAATGTCTCTAAAGAACCTGTAAGAATTAAAAGACAATATCAGAAAATACTTTTAGTAGTAGTTTGTTTGTTATACAATGCTAGCCTGGTTAGCGCTTCGGACTTGTAACCGGAGGGTTGCCGGTTTGAGTCCCGACCAGTAGGCACGGCTGAAGTGCCCTTGAGCAGGCACCTAACCCCTCACTGTTCCCCGAGCGCCGCTGTTGTTGCAGGCAGCTCACTGCCGGGATTAGTGAGTGCTTCACCTCACTGTGTGCTCAGTGTGTTTCACCAATTCACGGATTGGGATACTTTCACATATTTTTCTGTCTGCGAGTGGTTCAAGTACAGATCTCTCATCAAATCCAAATCACTCTGATCAGCCCCACTCTGATCCTAAGATTCCTAAGGGATCTTAGGAAATATTTGCCATACCACTTACAACGTATTGTCTGAGGTAAGCTGTGACACGGCATGAGTCTTCCATTTCATCTTCGTCAACCTCCGTTTCATCTGGTCAAACCACTCTTTTCAAAATCATCTGCAACAAAAACAGTGCGCAGATTTAGCCTAGTCTACTGTATGACTTCAACGAGGTGATCTTCAGTTTCATTCTGCTTACAGTATCTCACTGCCACTGCAACGCCTTTGAATGCACTCCACTGCCCTGTTTACAAATGCTACAGTGGACTTAAACTGCCACCTTGTGGCGATAAGTTTTAATACATTTCACACAGCTGCATGAATCACAGAAAGTGCGAAAGAAGTGGCCACTTCTGAATGGGACCCACTCTATGTGGTAACAGTCAATATTTTTTTTCAAATGTGCTTCATAAACATACAATCCTGCACTGTGAAAGCAAAAAACATCTGAATTATACTTCTCCCTTCACCCAAATACAATAATGAAGGTGAAAGGAAGTTATTAAGCATTAATGGTGCTTCCTAAAGGGGGTATTGATCAATAGTCTAGGTCCAGAGGCTGCCTTTGAAGAGCCTGTTCCAGTCTGGTTTTCAGCCTCTCTAATAACCTGCCAGTGTAGATAAATTTATCATAGATAATGATCTATCACTGACAGGAACCAACAAAAATGTTTGAAAATAAACTGACTTTTAAAGATAGAATAGTAGTGATTTCTCTTTAACTTTTACAAAATATAAAACATACACATCCGAGGATGTTGTTTTAAGTAAGAATACTGCCATCAACAAGTTCAAAAGGTATGCTTTTTGAAACTCACATCGGGCGGCGACCTATTTTCATAGACAGTAAAATATATTTTATGACCCACCTGTGCTTCAGAAGGAGGCAGCAACTGGGGATCCATAAGAACCTGCTTACACAGAAGAAATAGATACATAGACAGATGAATGTGTCTACCAATGCCCAGCACAGTATTTCTGTATTATTATGACCTCCGCGCAGCGAAGCGGCGGTCATATAGGTTTAGTCAGATTTATTTATTTTTTTTTTTCTTTTTCGCATGCCCAAATTTCTGTCAATGATTCCCGGGACACTGAAAGACCGGGGTACACGAAACTTGGTGGGCATGTAACCCCACATGGATAGCATGGAACCATCGTTTTTCGTTTTGATCTGTAGCCCCCCCGCTGGACTGGACCCCCCGAAAGGAGGGTAGGGCAGACACAGTTTTCTGTGAATATCTCGAAAACCGTAGGGTTTAGGAGGACCATTTTTTTTTTGGTATGTTGATCTCAAGGGGCCATGTCAACCCATTCCATAACCACTCATTTCATGTATAGCGCCACCTAGTTAAACACAAAAAAGTAAAAATGAGGTGTTGTAATTGAAGGTATCTGTGACCTAACAAAGTCAAAACTGTACAAAATTGGAAGTGTAGGATCATTATGACACCCTCTGTATGCACGCCAAGTTTCGTGGAATTCCGTTCATGGGGGGCCACACAATAAATTAATTTATGTTACTATACACCAACTGGCCTGTAGGTGTCCGGAGACAGTTTTCTGTGAATATCTCGATAACCGTAGGGCCTAGGAGGTCCACCTTTTTTATGTATGTTGGTCTTAAGGGGGCATGTCAACCCATCCCATTACCACTTATTTTATGTATAGCGCCACCTAGTTAAAAATGAAAAAGCAAAAAATTAGGTGTTTTCATCACAATATCTCTGGCTGACAAGGTCAAAACTGCACGAAATTAAAAGTGTAGGATCATTATGACACCCTCCGAATGCATGCCAAGTTTTGTGTACTTTCGTTCATGGGGGGCCTTACAATAAAATAATTTATTTGTACATTTAGTGACGTACACCAACAAGGATTCCCGGGACACTGAAAGACCGGGGTACACAAAACTTGGTGGGCATGTACCCCCACATGGATAGCATGGAACCGTAATTTTTCGTTTTGATCTGTAGCCCCCCCGCTGGACTGGACCCCCCGAAAGAAGGGTAGGGCAGACACAGTTCTCTGTGAATATCTTGAGAACTGTAGGGCCTAGGATGACCATTTTTTTCCGTATGTTTGCCTCCAGGGGTCATGTTAACCCATTTCATGTGCACACATGTGCACAAACAGATACACACACACACACACACACACATACATTCACAGTAATCATACGTATGACACATAATCACACAGTAGACATATGTACGCTTGCATGCACAGGCACATACGCAGGCACACACACAAGCACGCACACACACACACACACACACACACACACGCATAACATAAACATGTACATGCACACAATTCAAGAATTTCTCAGAATTATGAACAGGCAAGATGGAGGTGGGGTTGTATAAGATTAATTTTACATGTGAAATCTATGAACTAATCATGTTTTGGTACTTGTTGTCTAACAGATATCAGTGAGAATTGAGTGTGGATAATGCAATTTAGTGAGACAGTTAGAATCATATAGGCCTTTCAGCGTGATTTATTTTTGTGGAAAAAATGTGCTGGACTGGGCGGCGGTCATATTTTGTACCGCTCTGCGGTACATCTAGTTAACTTATAACTAACTCCAGAGCAATCTGTTGAGCATCAAACCTACAGTACTACGGTTTTTCTGCAGTAAGGAGTTTCTGTTGCCTACTATAAGAGTTCGTCAAGTCCGAAGTAGCACCTCACAATCTGGAGGTAGACCTGGCATACGAGGCCTAATGGTTAGCACACCTCTTGATAATAATGCTGAGCCTACCTTATGACTGACAAACTCCCTTAAAACTTTGACCGCATTTGTTACAAACTTGAAACAAAATGTCTTCAAAAGTATGTTGAGTGTTGTTATTTATTTCCATCCATCCACACACTACATTTCCGTTCGCACTTGTATGCTGCTTAAACTGAAAATTTAGGTACCATTGAGATTGAGTGGGATTTGGCTAACTAGCGGTAGCTTAGTTATTTGTCTGTTGCCCACATTAGTTGCCATTGATTGATCTCACCTCGTTGCCCCGTATATCAGGTACACTGGCTGTATTAACAAGGAATAGTGGACATAGAACAAGTTTGTGTGGTGTAGGCTACCAACATACCTCAAGGAATACAGGAAACTAGTGTGCTCCAAGCGTAGACTCCAAGTTTGGTTACACCCACAGACAACGACGGCGCTGCTCCTGCTCTGTGATTGGTTAGTGAACTGAGATTCATGGTTGGCTAGCCAAACCTGAGGATCGCCAGAACAGTCTCAAAAGTATTTGTGTACTTGTAGAAAATACTTGTGCGAGCAGCAGAGATTTGTAATGGCAGAATAGTTTAGTAATTGAAAGACAGCAACTGTGGAATATTTAATACCTGTGGAATATATTTGTAAGTGAACGATATATGAGTAATACTTAAAATTGTTCGTGTTATTTTTTTGTTAAATCACAAATCATTTTTACAGTTACAAATCCTGTTACACACACACACAATACATATGACACACTTCTCATCCCTAAAGTGGTGCAAAAGTCTGTACACCTGTAGAAAAGATTTGTAACTGTAGAGCAGCTTTTTGTGCGTAGAATATTGATGTGTAATTGTAGAATATATTTGTAATTGTAAAATATTTTTAACTGTAGGATGATTTGTAGTTGTAAAACCGATCCGTACCCGTAGAATAGATTTGTAAGTGTAGGGCATATTTGTAATATTGACAATTACTTGTACAGATCATTTTTACAGTTACAAATAATTTCTACAGTTTCAAAACGTGATACATACGTACAAAACTTTTGAGTCTAATATTCTTCCATACATGGAGAGTGTGAGCAATCCGACTCTTTTAGTGAACACACACACACACACACACACACCGCTATGTGTAACTCCGGGCACGCTGGTGGTTTGGTTTGCCCAGGTTGTTTTTGTTGCTGTGTTTTGGAGCCTGGGTTGTCCAGAGATTGCTGCAGGCCCTCAAGTCTGACTTCCTGAGGGAGAAGGAGTGCTATCAGGCCCAGCAGGAGGTCAGCAACCTCGCCCTGGCAGCAGAGGCGGTCAGAGTACACAGCTTCATTACTTGAGTAAAAGTACAGATACCCTTTGCTAAATTTTACTCAAGTACAAGTAAAAGTACAACAGTCAGATGTCTACTTAAGTAAAAGTACTGAAGTACTTGTTTTTAAAAGTACTTGAGTATCAAGAGTACAAGAGTACATTTTCTAAATATTGCATTACAACTGCCACAGTGCTTACATTTATGTAGAGAAACATCCTACATGGAGTTATGAAAAATGTTAATGTTAATACCTTGGAGAATGTAAAAGGAATTGAAAGTAAAATGAAGTCATTTATATCTTTTTTATATATTTTACCATGTTGCCAGGGATGGGCAGTATTTCTAATACATGTATTTAAAATACGTATTTCAAATACAAAATACTATTTTGTAATTGAAACATTTGAAGTGAAAACTATCATTAACTTGTTCAGAAAATTTAAATAGTCTGGCAAGGTGGGGCCACAGGTTGGCACATTCTCGGGATGGACCTGCTGCGTCTTCATCCATTGTTTCGTCCATGGTTTCGTCTCTTATCTAAATCTAACCATGGAGTTGACTTTGACGGAAAGCTAAAGGTAATTGCTTATAGGCTGTCCCAATCAGTGGCGCCTGCACAATCCAATCACGTTTGAGAGGGTAACAACAAATTGAGGGTTTCCGAGATTTTTGCTTTTTGCTTTTTTTTAGATGAAGTAACGGGTACTCACGGTTATGGATAGAAATGTAGTGGAGTAAAGAGTACAATATTTGCCTCTCAAATGTACTTGAGTAAAGTCATGAATACTCCCAAAAAATGATACTCGAGTAAAGTACAGATCCCTTAAAATTGTACTCAAGTACTGTACTCAAGTAAATGTACTCCGTTACTGTCCGGCTCTGCCTGGCAGCGAAGAAAGTGAGCATGCAGCACGAGTGTATGACACCAGAAAACAACACCCTATCTTGTTTTTCTGATATGGCTTATTAATCTTCTCTCCACCTACTAGAAAATAAACGCATAAGGACACACACACACACACACACACACACAATATCTTAAATAATTTTACTTGGATTGACTTATAGTGACTAAAATATCACTTTATCCAAACACTGCTAAGAGCTAGCTATGTTATTTAAGACTACCCAAATTGTGCAAAGAAACAGTACATTTCCTATATATAAAGGGTATTTTCCAGATATAAAGCCTAGACTGTTAATGACAGCTAATGTAATTCAGTATGTGTGTCATTAATCAGTCTTTAAAAGCCCATCTGGTACTTTATATGTGAGAATTTTAATGATAGGATTTGCTCCAGTAGTTTGCTTTAATGAAAAGTGGATCTGCCACGGTAAACTTAATATCTACAAGGAACATTTTTGTTTACCCTAACCTGACACACACTTTAACATGAAGTGAAATACAGCCGTTCTAGTCAGTAACCATTAGACTGTAAAATGAAGGAGAGAGAAGAAAATGTCCTGCCTAGATCATTGATTGAAACATTTACTTTTAAAAAACGGCCTGATGGTGTTGATAACCGGAGTTCGTCAACTCTAAAATGGCACATCAATGCAAAGAAATAGTGTTGACATTGAGGGGAGTGTTAATTTATTTTCATTGTGTCCCCTAGGTTATATTTGTGGCCTGAAATGCCAGTGGGGTATACTACGAAGCATGTTAGACATATCTAGGCTATGTAGACATATCGAGGCTTGACAAAGCCTTGACTCAGGGGTATATGTTAAGTGATACTACGATTGCAGTTATGTGATATATTTGTCAAACTAGGCTTTCAGCTCAGATCTGTGCGCGTTCTCGGTGTTGGGATGACTTTGGCCAATCGTGTAACGTGGAGACGCACAAGACCGCCTCTATTTAAAAACAATTAGGCCTACTTCCGCATTCATGAGCGATAGCTTAATCTACACTGCGGTCATTTTTTGTGTCTAACCTTTAACATCAAATAAATCATTTGTCATCAGTTGTTGTATGGTATGCACGTCCATAGTGGGATATTTGCACGCACAGCACTATTAAAGCGCATTCGAGATCCAAAATGTTAGTAGAGGCGGAGCTCCACCTGTAAGATATATGACAGAATCCTACACGTGAGAGAACTTCGTTTTTAAGACAATTGATTGGTCAGTGTGCGGTAGATTACACGATTTGAGCTATAACTTAGCACATAACCTCCTCCCGACCAGGTTTGGTTGACAGCATAAGATACCATGGTGATATAGCGACACTAAAACAGATCCACTTTCGTGTCACAGCATAGCCTGGCTTTGAGCGCAACATAGGCTACCTCGCTAACCCACTAATCGAGATTCGTAGTACACCCCACTGGTATGTGAAAAAAAACTTATTCCCAAAGCACTTTTGAATTTATTTCCTCAGCATATTAGGCCATATCATAGATTATTATGGCCATTATTTGAACAGTGAAAATAATAATAAAAGAGTTTTTGAACTTTAATGTCACTAATGCTGATTATTCAATGTTTCATTTGAATTTAAATATTTAAAATACTTTCACAGCAAAAATTATATGAGTGATTAATTTAGATTAATTAATCACAGAGTATGTAATTAATTCGATTAAATATTTCAATAGATTGACAGCCCTAAAATAAATACAATTAAAAGAATAGATAGAAATGGCAATAGGTGTATGTTAATGCGTGCTTTGAGAACACTCATTAACATTCAGAATCAGTACATTAATGGAATACATAAACACTATATCTAGTGTTATGAATGCAATATAGGCTACAATTGACAGTGAAGGTTGTTAATGAGCCACATGAATTAGTTGAGGTATTTATAGATACCAAATTACCTTTCTTGATATGTCTGCCTATGCCCATTTTGTTGAAAATCTTACTGGTAGATATTTTGTCACCTTGGTCCCAGTAAGACCTGAGGGGTATTTCACAAAGGCAGAATTAAGACATCCAAGATAAGTGATAAAGCGAGGTTTGACATAGCGTTGTCTGATCATCCTAGCTCAACTCGTTTCACTAATGCCAATCCAGGATGAGTAGGAGCGACTATGTCAAGCCAGGTGTAAGTAATTCAGGATGTGTGCGCGTTCTCGTTTCTGCTCCAAAGTGCCCACGGTTGGAATAAAAAAGACGCGGAAAATAGCGTCATTCACACAAAGTGAACAACGACTTTTGACATAGACTAACAATTAAGTAAAGTTGTCCTTTTTGAAATGGGGAATCATGGCTATTTCTGTACAACAGCAGGAGTAGGCGTGGTAGACCAACTGAATGCAAATTTACATATGCACCCACGTGTGAGTGCTTCCTTGTCTCGGCACGCAACGTCAATAAGAAAGCGCTTGCCACTGCAAATATGCACATAGTATGATATACCAATATTAATATTGTAGTTGAAAATACCGTCGAAAACTTGCCCCTCCACTCCCAATCAACTACAGTTGGCCCTAGGCTAATCATCAAACGTCTATCAATAAAATAAGCAAACAATGAGTACCTATAACCTATGTTAATAATTATAAGGCTATCACAATTAAAATAATAACCATATGGTAGTAGGCGGACAATCTGTTTTGCGAGCAAATACATTTAGCAAATAGTTTATAAATGGAATAAAGCTCCTTAAAAATTAGCATGGAGGTCTGATGTGAATGACAGCTAGCAGAACCAATAATACGACATAATTACCATTAGAATTAACTTAGCTTGGCTGTTAGCCTGGTCGGGACCAGGCTAGGTGCAGAGAATAAATCCCCATGGTGACTTATGTGCCATTTCTTTTGTGAAACCAAGTCAAGGCTAAATTCATCCAGGATAACCGCAGCTTGATCCCTTATCTAGGTTTTGTGAAATACCCCTCTGCTTTCTTCGCTATTGTCCACATCCACAAGAATGTCCTCTGCCATGTCCACTTTCTACCTCTCAATAACATGTGATAGACCCAAATCTGTTTTGCCCTTTTATCAGTGGCCTGCACAGGCAAAATGCAGAGGTGGCATGTAAGAAGGAAGTCTGAGGGGTTACATGAGAGTATGTGCAACCTCTCCAGTACTCAAGTGAGGCAGTTTGCTATCAATTCAACTTCAGTGGGTTGTGTCAAAATCACAATATCGTACCTTAAAATCATCTTAATTTAGGTATTTAACTATTGATTGTAGCCTATATAATGTTATGCAGTACGGTCATCTCTGATATGAGTGTTTGTGTGTGTATGTATGTGTGTGTGTGTTTGTGTGTGTGTGTATCTTTTTACTTGTTTGTGACGTTTCATCAGACAAGTCTGATGTCAAAACGTGTTGAATGAGTAAAAAGATCATTGGGAGCAAATACTGGTGTGCTGGACTTCTTTTACGTATCTTGTTATGCATGTGCATTACCATCCCATAAGAAAGATATCCAAGAGACAGGTTAATATTGCGTAACTGCTTCTTCTAAGTTAAAAAAGCAATTGTACACATTTTGCTGAGCAAGCAGCTTCATGTTGAAAACACGGAAATGCGTTAACCCCTTGTAGCCTGAGAAGTGCAGCCTGCCTCAAAAGTCATTCCTCTAATGACTCAGTAAAAAAAATATTTTTCTTGGTAATAAAAAATAACAATAACAAATAAAAACTCAATCCAAAGCACAATTTGTCTCAAATGATGCTTGTTGTCAATTTCTGTTGAGGAGTAATCTGTTTTTGATGGTGGATAATATTAGCTTTTTAATAGCTTTTTGTTTTAATTAACCATAAATGTATAATTTAACTAGATGTACCGCAGAGCGGTACAAAATATGACCGCCGCCCAGTCCAGCACATTTTTTCCACAAAAAGAAATCACGCTGAAAGGCCTATATGATTCTAACTGTCTCACTAAATTGCATTATCCACACTCAATTCTCACTGGTATCTGCTAGACAACAAGTACCAAAACTAGGGATCGACCGATATGGATTTTTTAGTGCCGATACCGATACCGATTTTTTTCCCTCAGCCTTAGCCGATGACCGATACAGGCTGCCGATTTTCTTGACCCGATATTTGGAGCCGATACTGCTTTTATTTTGCTCCCTCAATTTACATCATACAAACGTTAACACGAATTAATAGTTAACTTCATATAACACGTCTCTCATTATTAAAGCTTTTATCACTGTGATGGCAACTCCGCCCAGCTCGAAGGGAGAAGGGGAGGGAGACGCATACACCACACGCGTCCAAAACTCAGCCAGGTGGTCGCTGAATAAAACTCCCACAAATACCACGGAACAACGTTGGCATTACTTAATGACCAGTGTTTGTAACAGCTACCGCTAGCCTAGCCTACAACTTAGCTATTTGCAGCTCCCTAAATACAATGGCAAGCAGTTCTATAAACGAGGCATTAAGCATTAAATAAAGTACCCATCTATCTATCATTCGTGTTTTCCATTTGGACCCACAAACTTGCTTCCACCTTCAAAGTGTATGGCAATATTTAGCTAAGTCAAACAGTTAAAAGATGCTTTGAACGTTTACATTTTACTGTTGTCTTGAAGAGCAGGCTTTCAGCACTTGTGGGGGAGGGGCAGTCTGCACGTGAATTGCAGCTTCTCCAGCAACACAGAGCTGCCTGTGGACGCCTGTATGTAAATAATGCGGGGGAAAAACTATCGGCGAACGCAGCCGCTTATCGGCCGATGCCGATACACGTAAAAAACGTAAATATCGGCCCGATATATCGGCCGGCCGATATATCGGTCGATCCCTAACCAAAACATGATTAGTTCATAGATTTCACATGTAAAATTCATTTTATACAACCCCACCTCCATCTTGCCTGTTCATAATTCTGAGAAATTCTTGATTGTTTGTGTTATGTTTATGTTATGTGTGTGGGTGTGTGTGTGTGTGAGTGTGTGTGTGTGTGTGTGTGTGTGTGTGCGTGCTTGTGTGTGTGCCTGCATATGTGCCTGTGCATGGAAGCGTACATATGTCTACTGTGTGAGTATGTGTCATACGTATGATTACTGTGAATGTGTGTGTGTGTGTATCTGTTGGAAATGGGTTAACATGACCCCTGGAGGCAAATATACGGGAAAAAATGGTCATCCTAGGCCCTACAGTTCTCAAGATATTCACAGAGAACTGTGTCTGCCCTACCCTCCTTTCGGGGGGTCCAGTCCAGCGGGGGGGCTACAGATCAAAACGAAAAATGACGGTTCCATGCTATCCATGTGGGGGTACATGCCCACCAAGTTTTGTGTACCCCGGTCTTTCAGTGTCCCGGGAATCCTTGTTGGTGTACGTCACTAAATGTACACATAAATTATTTTATTGTAAGGCCCCCCATAAACGAAAGTACACAAAACTTGGCATGCATTTGGAGGGTGTCATAATGATCCTACACTTTCAATTTCGTGCAGTTTTGACCATGTCAGCCAGAGATATTGTGATGAAAACACCTAATTTTTTGCTTTTTAATTTTTAACTAGGTGGCGCTATACATGAAATAAGTGGTAATGGGATGGGTTGACATGGCCCCTTGAGATCAACATACAAAAAAAAGGTGGACCTCCTAGGTCCTACGGTTCTCGAGATATTCACAGAAAACTGTCTCCGGCCACCTACAGGCCAGTTGGTGTATAGTAACATAAATTAATTTATTGTGTGGCCCCCCATGAACTGAATTCCACGAAACTTGGCGTGCATTCAGAGGGTGTCATAATGATCCTACACTTCCAATTTCGTGCAGTTTTGACTATGTTAGGTCACAGATACCTGCGATTACAAGACCTCATTTTTACTTTTTTGTGTTTAACTAGGTGGCGCTATACATGAAATGAGTGGTTATGGAATGGGTTGACATGCCCCCTTGAGATCAACATACAAAAAAAATGGTCCTCCTAAACCTTACGGTTCTCGAGATATTCACAGAAAACTGTGTCTGCCCTACCCTCCTTTCGGGGGGTGCAGTCCAGCGGGGGGGCTACAGATCAAAACAAAAAACGATGGTTCCATGCTATCCATATGGGGTTACATGCCCACCAAGTTTCGTCTACCCCGGTCTTTCAGTTTCCCGGGAATCATTGACGGAAATTTGGACATGCGAAAAAGAAAAAAAAAAATTCTGACTAAACCTATATGACCGCCGCTTCGCTGCGCCGTGGTCATAATAATACATTTAATATTTTTCGTAGAACAGTATAATGTGTTTTGTAGTGGGCAATGGCAGATGTAAACAGCCATGACTCTCCCATAGCATCTATGATTATATCCTAATGACCAATGTCTACAATTCAATTCAATTCAATTCAATTCAAATTACTTTATTCATCCCCAGGGGGCAATTAAATGGCACAAAGAGCAACATATTCCACCACACTACGTTCATGAGGTCAGAATCCACAAAACACATTCCGATCCCATTCCAAATCCAATATTTGCATTGAATTTATTAATTTAGCAGATGCTTTTAAGTACAAAGCGACTTACATACAGTATGTCAATTAAATTACAAGGTTATATTCTCCCCAGAGCAACTCGGATTAAGTCCCTTGCTCAAGGGGACAACGGTGGAAGCCGGCAATTGAATCCACAACTTTTCAGGCAACTGCATGCTAACCAGCTCCTTAACCACTATGCTATCATTGCCCAATATGATTCATTAACATACTTCATTCAAAGAAGAAGGCTGCCATTTATGACAGATTTCCAAAATGCTGCTCTGCACACTCTAGAATATATAGGCTACTGTTCTTCAGTGAATAGAGAGAATGCATTATGGGAATAGTGAGGCTATGTAAATGAAATGTTAAAACAAACTATTTCCAGTTCCAGTGTTGGACAATTTTGCAGGTGTGGGGGACGTGTAGAACTATAGTCAATGAACACTCTTTGGTAACACATATTTGCTAACATGAGATAAAATATATATATTTCCCAAGTTATTGGACAGTTTGTATTGGTGGCCATGCACAGGCTGTAGAGTTCAATGACTCTACTGAGTTCTGTCTGTTCTGAGTGATTTCAAATGCTGACGCCTGCTATGTTAAAATGCTGAGAGACAAGACTCTTGGCTTTGCTGACAATGAAAGATTGTGCACACTGTTATGCTCAGTATGAGTATGAGAATAGGCCTTATCTTTATTCAGTCTTGTGAGAAGTCATCAGGATTGTATAGTGTTTTGACATAGTGTTAGAATACTTTATACCATTAATAGGCCTACCATTTTCTCAACAATAACAACATGGGATCCTTGCCTGGCCTGACACAAAAGGCTTTGGACTTGGCTGACTGGGGGCAGGAGTTTGAACTGGCTATAAATGGAGCTAAGACCCAAGGTTAATAGGGCAGGAAGAGCTGCTAACATCCCCTGTCCTCCCTTACCTTTGATTGCTGGACAAAAAATCATTAGAGTCCATACCTTGAAACTTCTTGGAGTTCAGTTTTAATCAGATTTGTACTGGGACGCTCATGTCAAATATATGATTTCTCGAGTCAGACCCAAGATTCATTACCTCAGTGTGGTCTCCCATCTGATGTTTTAAAACAGATCTATCTGAGTTTCATTCGCCCTGTCCTGCCAGCCCAGCCCAGCCCAAAGCTTGACAAAACATGGTGAAAAGAAAAATATTTTTTATTTGTTGCCGTAAAAAGAATGTTTTTTCTTTTCAGACTTTTCATTCTTTCATGAACTCTTCTCTCATATGGCCATGTGGTGGCGTTGCAGGATCATGAAGATCACACAGCAATCAGGATACAGTTTACTTCTATTTGGCTACTTCTATCACACTTCACAAGCTGTTTTGTAAAACAAATAAAACAAACAAACAAAAACGTTCTGCCATGTTATTTGTATGTGGGCCTACATTTGTATATGAAGTTCTAAAGCGCTATGCTTTAAAATCTTTGGCCACTGCTGCTATGGAACACATGTGTACTGGTCTAGGAATCTACAGAGGGATGGATGTTGGGTGCAAAGATGAGGTGGAGGGCCTTGAAGCAGGTGGAGCTGGATCAAGAGAACCTGTGATTTGATTTCCAGAGTCTCCATCATCGGCTGTAAAACACTAAAGTGCTGCACTGCACTTTACAGCTTCTACCTTATTTCTACCTCTGGTCCCTCTAAAGGCTGATTCAGACTGCCTGCATTGCGTGAGCGTGTCAGTTGCATGGCGTGTTTTATTTCGGCTCCCATGTTAACAGGTTAGAGCTGTGCTATATAAATAAACTGACTTGACTTGCACACTGCCTGTGTGACATGCACGTCTCAGCCCCCGCTTTTCATGCGGCACGCAAACGTTGGAAGCGTTTCCATTCAAAAGAAAAAGTGAAGAGATGTTTTAATAGGCAGAGGGGCCGCCGCAGCGTCAGACACATTTCTGGTGTGCAAAGACATAAAAAACGCCACGCAGTCGCCACACAACTGACAAGCAACAGAAGCACCACGTTCAGGCCACACAGACAGTCTGAATCAGCCCTAAGGGCTCCTCCACACTGCCCGCGTGGCGTGAGCGTGTCAGCTTTGTGGCGTGTCATTTTCTGATGATCAATCATGGTCTAAAAGAAAACACAGACACACTCTCTATAATTGTCTAGCATTGTGTGGTTAACAAGATCTCAAGCTTAAAAGGCTGAAGCACTGATGTTGCTACTCTGTGCAACCCTTAATACCCAGTACACTGGAAATGAGTCGGGTCACAACTTAAATAATCATTGTACAATCATGTAAATAAGCAAATACAAATGGATTTATGAAAGCAGTGAGATTAATTTGCATAAGATCAGAATATTTGGGGTTTAGCATTATGAAAAAAGAACTAGTTTATTCTTAAAGACCCCCTCCGGTGAAAATCAAGTTTGTAACCTTCTGTATGATATCTGCTATATTTTACAAGACATATCACAAGCAAAATAAGTAGTCAATGTCATGACCAAGGAATTCTTCTTTGGATTTCTGGTCGACCGTTCATAGCCTCAGTATGCTACAAATATACATATAAACCATTTTAAGGCCATGAGGGGATTTTCCATGAAAAAAGAACCTTCTGAACATACTTTTGAGGAGCAGAGAAGAGTTTTAGGGGGGTAATAAACATCTGGAGTCTGACTTTAATAAAACATCCACCATCATTATACATTAATTGATAGGGCAGATAGAAACTGAGGAGATGATGAGAGGAGAGGAGTTCTTAACTCCATTACTAAAAGGAGAGAAGAATGGGTAAAGTTTCTCAGTGAACTTAACATTATAAGAGTAGAGGAGATACCAACAGTCTGCATCATAAAAGGAGACCAGACCTGCCTCATAATCCACAAACACCCCCACCCTCTGGGGCTTCTCTTTCAGGGAGAGGAAAACAGAGCTTATATACTTAGTCCCATTACGCAGACTCATTGTCCAGTATCCATTCTCAGGGCTCAGAGTTATCTTTCCCTTCCTGGTAATGGACTCTCTGGCCACCCCTAAGGCCCAATCAGTCTTCCCCTTGACCTGAACCTCATAGTAGAATCTGCCTGCAGAAAACCCAGGTTTTCCCAAGACACATGTAGCAGCGAACCTTTCGCTGTTGTCAGGGACATTCTGTTTTGTGTCACCACATCTCACTTGTTTCCCATCAGCAGACAGGATGAGATGGGCATGTGCTGTGTCAGGATCCAGAGTCACATCCACTAAAACAGAAAAAAGATATGACAGCTGAAGAAATGTATTTTGTCTGAAACAGAATGATACATGCTATGAGAAATGTTTTATAGAAAATGTCTGTGACAGGTGTAATATGGTGACGAACCCTGTAGCCTCTACAGGTTCCTCATTATCATCATCAGTCCTGATGTGTGCTATTAAAGACACATTCTGTTGCTGTGAGCCTCTTAGTTTGATAAACCCAAGGTCACTAGGTAGACACATTTAGTTTGGTACCTGATGGCTAATACCTTCAGTGATTTCTAGTGTCGTGACAAGTTATCTCTCGTTGACAAAGACGGACGTGCCTGCCTGTGTCTTCTGTTCAGAACAGAGTGATAGAACAGGTGGACTCTGCTCATAGCCCAATCACATAGCCCAATCACAAGGACAATTCCCCCACAGCATACACTACCTGCCAAAAGTTTGTAAACACCTACTCTTTTATGGGTCTTTCTTTTTCTGATTATTGTAACATTGTAGAACAAAACTGAAACTATGAATTAGCACGGGTGGAGTTATGTATTAAACAAAAAAGAGGAAACAAAACATGTTTTATATTTTAGGCTCTTCAAAGCAGGCAACCTTATGATGACAGCATTGCACACTCTTGGCATTCTCTCAACCACCTTAGTTAGACACTGGGGATGGTTTTCCCTCAGTCCTGAATGAGTTCCCATACATATTGAGTACTTGTTAACTGCTTTTCGTTCACTCATGTTAATCGAGAAGCATTCCAGGTGACTTTTTTAATGAAGCTGGTTATGATGATGCCAATAGTGCACAAAGCAGTCATGAAGGTAAATGGAGGCTATTTTGAAGAATCTAATACATGCAACATATTTAGTTTCTTAACAGAAGAGAACAAAGTATGTTTCATGAGTCAACAACACAAAATGTGATGATTGTGAGAGTTTAAAAAATACCTGCATGACTTTTAATCCTCTTCATGTCATGTGATTCTGTGAATGAATAAGAATAAATTCATGAAGTCAAAGACAAATCTTCGGTTTGATTGAGATAGTTGGATTAGAGAGAGGACAAAGTGCAGAGCAAATAAAATCTATTTTTCAAGTGCATTGGACCAGGGGCAGGATTGTTTTAGAAAGTGGTGAGGACAGAAAATTGGGGAGGCATTGATAATTTTTTAATATCCATTTGGGCCCACAGTTTTTTTCAGGGTAATGTATATACTTACTTTAAAACTCTTACAGTATCTTGGTCATTGTCAGGGAGAAGAATAGGTGAGTGAATGGATGCACAGCTATATGCAGAATGTAAATTTGATGTAAATTCAAAATAGTTTTGCCCAAGTACCAAGAATGAGGCTTACAGGAGTGCTACTTCACTAATGTATCACAGTCAGGTGTTCTTTGAATTCAAGGGCATGTCCAATGCATTACAAATGTTGGATTGACTTGTGAAAGGTGCAGTCAGTGATTGTACACCATTTCAAGCCTATAACATATTCTGTCACATTCAGTGAACATGTCCTGACAACCCACTAGCTACCCATCCTGTGAGTACACTGTAAAAAAAAAAACTGGAAACAAACAAAATCGGGGCAGTCTGTCCTCCAAACAAACACAAAACATTATGTTAAGGCTCAGTCCTACAGCTACAGTACAGTGCTACACTCTGGGGGCATGAACATGGGGGATCACAAACATGCACCCAGAGTGAAGCGCTGTAGCCGCCTGTCTGCTTTAGCTGTTGGAACTAAAACAACTTGATCGAGGTAAAACCGATTGTTTTTGGCGGTTGTTTCGTACCGACACTCGGTGACCTTGAGAATCAGAGATCTATGTGAAAAATCGCCGGATTTCTCCTTTAAATTTGAAAAAGCCTGGTTATTTTGGTTGCTAGATAGAAAACCTTAATAGCACCTGTGAGCTAGTGTTTAACTTTGCACTATGAAGCAGACGCGTTGTCAAGTTGCGTAAACCCAAAATTAAAGGCTTTTTTTATTTAATGTGCCTTTTGGCAAGACTTTTTACACATTCAGAAATCAACAAGTCAAAGTTACTTTTGTTGAAATGATTTTTTTCACCACAGTCCTATCTTATAAAGGCTAAAATACCCAAAGACGTAACTTTTTAAAAAAGTGTTCACTTGTAACCAGGGGCGCAGGAGATATTTTGAAAGTGAGGGGGACCAAATTGTGAACACAAACCCATAGTGAGCCAGATATCGGATTGCCACCTCTGGCCCACTTTCGACCATCATATTTTAAATTTGCCAGAATATTAAGATAATACCATTGATTATTTTCAAACAATTGTTTTCACTACTTGGGCCAATGGTAGAATACTGGTCACTACTTGGGCTAATGGTAGAAAAAAGCAACATGGGATGTTGATATTTTATGAAGCCATGAATGAATCATCATGCCTATGATCCAAACATAGACTACATGATCAAATAGCCTAGTTAGGCCTACTTAAATTGTCTGGTATAAACAAGTGTTGGCTTAACAAGTTACCAGTCCAGAACACACAGAAAATTGCAACAGAAAGTTGCCTTTATAATCACCTATTTGTTCCAACAGCATTTAAACAAAGCATTTATAAAATTGAAAAAAAAAAATACATAAGAAGTAAAATAAAATACTGTTACTGTAGTGACTGTATCACATTATCCCAAGCAGTGTTGCCAACTTAGCGACTTTGTCGCCATATTTAGCGAGATTTCAGACCCCCCAAGCGACTTTTTTTGTACAAAGCGACTAGCGACAAATCTAGCTACTTTTTCTGGCGTTCTTGGAGACTTTTGGAGACTCTGATGTGATGGCATGTAACGTCCCTTTTTACTCTTCTGTGTGAGCAGTGAGTTCGTGCTGTGTGAAAGTCTCATGCCTGTTTCATTTGTGAATTACATCGAGTTCGCCCGAAGCGTTGCCCCATGATTATAAAATGAATGACTGGCCTGTAGTATCAGCCCATGTTATTATACGGAAGCAGATATTCTATAGATCTAACAGCTCAGACAACGTTATTGGAAGGTGCCGCAACTCTATGGCCGCAACTTCGGGTGAGATTACAACCAGAATCAACGAGACGAAAGCAATGACATGATGACAGGGAAACAAGGACACGCAGCATCGTTCAACAACCACACTGAACAAAAGAAAGTAGCCTAGGCTACAACTTCATTCACAAGCAGTTCAAAATCGAACATACAGGTTAGGAAAATATAGCATTCGTTTAGGCTATATAGCCTCAATGTCAATGCAGGACAGACTGTCGGCTGTGGGGGGAAAAATCTGTTGGTCTGTCCTAGTGACATTAAGCCTAAATATATCCAAAATATAGCCAGTAAGGTTAAATTGTGTGTAGCCTATGGTGAAGTTGTAATCAGACTTCAAGCAGTGCAAAGCAGATGGAGCAGTTGGGAATAGGTTGGACTGCTTTTCAGCCACTTGATGCTCATTCTGGTGTAGGCTATGGCGAGATAGTGTAGGCTACAGAAGTGTAAAGTGTCTCAATTAATATACAAGTATAGTAAATGAAATATATTGTAACGATTTGATAGCGAACCACGCAGTTGTCCAATCAAAAGGTTTATTCACTGGGAACGAGTGCAGGGACACAGATAGACACAGAACACAATGCAAACAGGGCAGGTCAAGCACGCACACACACTACACATACAGGGGAGGACGCAGCCTCCCACACAAAAAGGATCACACACGAGGGAGAACTAAAAGGGAAACATGTTACAATAAAGACGCTAACATTACACTTATAACTAAGGAGAATAACGACATAAACCCCCCAAATGTTCGCTCTCGTATCCCAGGATCCCCTGCGCGGGAGAACGCTAACACTGTCTTTTGCGCCGACGTTACAATATTTAAAGTTGACTATTTGAGTAGGACAAAAGCAAACAGGTGTAAAAGGGAGTTAAAGGGCCATCACCGTTTTTTTTTTGGGGGGGGGGGGGGGGGGGTACACGACGTGGTGACGTAATCGATATGCAAATTAGTATCTGACGTCATCTAGCGACATTTAGCGACTTTTGGAGCTGGCTTTAGCTACTTTCCATTTTAAATAGTTGGCAACACTGATCCCAAGCTTCAAAGAGCTCCCCACATCTGTGACAGGCAGACGTGACACCGCTAAATTCTTAGCTTGTTTATACCTCACACTGAACGCATAAGAACGCTAGGCCCATCACTCTGGGGTGTAGTAGCCTACTCTCTGGGATTTATGTACCAAGGTAACTGAAGTATCCAATTTGTGTCTTGAAATTATGTTTGAAATAAATGTCTTAGAACAAAAACGTTGATAGACTTGTATTTTATAGTTAGGCTAGTGAAAACGAGTTGATAAGTAGGCTAGTTGAGTTTGTCATCATAAACATAACAGCTAACGTCATGTTGAGCAGGAGGAGTTGAGCACTAGGCTACCATAAATCCTCAAATTATGTCCGGGATTGATTCTATTTATAGCAGGACAAATAAAGGCAGGTTCCCATATACAAGACGGGGTAACAATTGTCTACCATACCAACAATTGCCATCAGTCCACTAGAAGAGATTGTTTGATTTAAGTCAATGAAATAACCTCTTCTTAATATTTTATTATATGTTATATTGTATTGTATTATGTTGGTTGGATTAATAGCCTACGGTTGGCAAAGAAAAGTCGTTTTCCTACCATGGGTCTCCACACGTTCTCAAGCTCATTCTCTTGCCGCCCCTTTCGAGCTAATTGCCAGAGGCTGAAGCCTACATTTCAACACAATTGTTGCGACTCAAGGCATTCCAGCCTACGAATTTTATTTAAAAAAAAATACTAAATCATGCATAATTAAACAATAACTTAATTTAGGCTACTTGGCTACGCAAAAAGGTTTCCATTACAGCACAACCCCTATTCAATGAAGGGCTGCCTTGTCTTGCAATAAACAGCAGTGGAAATCCCGACACTTTTTCAACTGCATGAAACTTAACAGTGAACCATCAAATATCTTCCAGATTTCAGTGCCCATCAGTCCCAACATTTAGCAATATAATCAAACAGTCCAAAAGTACATTAAATCCCAAACCAAACCGAAAATGCTTTTGATAGCCTACGGGGTAGGCTATGCATGCCGCTCCAAACGAAATGCATGTCTAAAGCCTGCCTCGAACACCAGCCTGCCTCAAATAAAGATGATGATAAATGATTTATGCTAAGCAAGTAGCCTGGATTATTTTATGATTGTTAGTAGACAAACTGGCTTCAGATATCCAACAGAGTGAATATGAGATTGTGCAGTTTTACAGTACTGTAGATGGCTGTGGTTAGTGATGTGATGCTGTTAATAGGGAGTTTTACAGTTAGCGCAAATCCTATATGTTATTATTTATTTAGCGTACCTATAAGGCTTTTTTTCCTTATCAAAAGTGAGGGGGACGACGGATGTCTCTTCAGCATGCGTGGGACATATCCCCCACGTCCTCCGTGCCTCCTGCGCCCCTGCTTGTAACTGATCAAGTAGAGAAAGATGTAAAACTGATTGTTTCCATTTGTTTTCGTACCGACACTCGGGGACCTCGAGAAACGGAGATTTATGTGAAAACTCGCCAGATTTCTCCTTTAAATAGAATTGTTTTTGTGTGCCCATTTGGAAAAAGTCTGTTGAAGTAAATTGAATATTCACTGTACATGTTTACAGTATAGCCTATGTCCTGTTACAATCCTGGCTCAGAGCAAAGTAACAGAGTAGGGAAGGCCACACGCACAGTAGCGATATATATATGTTAGATTTATTAAATGAATCGTACTTAACAGAATGGGTTAAGTAAAGTCAGTAGTGGAGATGGATGTAGAAATAAAAGTGTAAGCACCCAGATAGCAAGAGGCTGGCGGACCACTGTCGGTCCATTGGGGGCATAGCTGGCGGTCCGCTGGCATTTTGCTCATCGGTTCTCTGGCGGTCCGCTGGCAGGTTGCAGACAAATTGCCCAATATTTTGCTATTGGTCATTACACTATTGGTCTAAAATCTTTTTCATTTGTTCAGTTACACTCCATATATCATTTTATTCACTTTTCTTAATATTCATGACAAGTTAAATTTAAAGAGATGGTGGTCCAACGGCGGACCACAAGTGGCACGCCACCGGCAGCATACCACCAGCGGTCCGCTATCTGCCAATCTGATTTTGCTATCTGGGCAATCATAATGCGGTTCAGTGAATAAGCAAAACAAAATCCTAAATGGTGCGGGAGAGACGGAGCAGCGGCAGCCGACAACCCGGTCTTCTCTGAAGAGTTTTTAAAGGCCCAGACCAGGAAGTAATTAGTGCGACTCCATACACCTGCGCCCAGACACAGCACACAGACACAGGAGGAGGAGCCAGGCAAGGCCGTGACAGGCCACTTTTATATTACATGCAGTAGCAGTGTGTTAACACATACATATTCCTTTCATATACTTAAAATGTTTTATATATGAGCTACTTTTCTATGTTTACTGTAATATATTGTGTGGCTGTATCAATATTGTATTAGTAACTGGAATCATCACTTTTGTAGGCAACAACTGTTTTAAAGTAGACCTGTGCTGTCATATTCTTTTGTCAGAGACTCTCAACCCCACAGACCCCCACTGGTATCTCTGGCATGGAGGTGTGAAGCTAGTGCTCAAACTGGCAACCTCTCAAAATAGAGACATATTTCACTTAACACATGAATAAAAAAATGAGGGAATACAGAGCCTGCAAAAAATTCAGATTCAGAGCTTTAACTTCAGTGATCCACTTCCGCAAAGGCAAAGAGGAAAGAATCAGAATGTAAATATGTACATTTGATGGTTGTGCATGTGTCACATGATATCTGTGTCAGGAGAACTCTGTGAGCAATGCAAACGAGCTGTGAATCTGTAGTTAAAATGTATGCCTTGATCAGGTCGCAATTTAAAATGTATACGTTAATATCAATATAGTGGTGGAGACAGATTTAAGTACCGGTAATCAGAAGACCCATGTCCATAAATCCAAACCATAAATTACAGTACGCCCAAGGAGTGGACGTTTGGCACTGACCCAAAAAATTTAAAAGGACTAAACAAAATCAGGGTTCATCGGTCTTGAAACACGGTCACTGGAGAGTTTCAATGAACTAAAAGTCTTTACAATAATCAAAGCTTATACAACACATAACTTGACCCTGTTTTGACCATAACATCTGTAATCCTTTATTTACATTTTACATTTTTTCTGCTTATTTGCTATGTGTTTTTTCCAAATTAAAAGCCTCTCTTTCTTTCTCCATATCACGTCAAAGACATTTTCTGACAACAGTCTATGTCAGTAGACCACTCTTTGTTTTCAAATTATTGTCACTGCTTCTGTCTGGAAGGGGTGGCATCATAAATTACATCTGTAAGGCAAAATTCCCTCACTGCTCCCCGAGCGCCACTGTTGTTGCAGGCAGCTCACTGCGCCGGGATTAGTGTGTGCTTCACCTCACTGTGTGTTCACTGTGTGCTGAGTGTGTTTCACTAATTCACGGATTGGGATAAATGCAGAGACCAAATTTCCCTCACGGGATCAAAAGAGTATATATACTTATACTTATCCCCTCACCAGCGTCACAGAGAGATTCAAGATGAGTGGTATTTCTAGTTTAAGCAATTATACTGTGTATTAACGTAACATATTCATGCGATTTTTCATCAGCGATTTTTGTGTGAGCATATCAGCGAACACCCCTGACCACTTGGTGAGTTTCACGTCTTTGTAAACGAAAGTTTAATGCGTTTTAGGAAGGATTGTTCCAGTGCACCTATGCAGCGTTGTGGAGGAGGGGGGGCGCTACCACAGAAACCGAAAATTCTCAGGACAGCAGCGTGTGTCCAAATTTCAATCTTAAACTTTCTATTTAATCATAAACTATCTGAAAACAGGGCTTAAAGTGTAAAATACCGAACTTGTCCTTTAACCAATAGGATATTTAGAGATAGAAGGTTGGGCTTGTGGAACTATAGGCTCCATGTTCCTCGCTTTAGATTGGGGGGCTGCAAAATGTAGGCTACTAATAAGTAAGAAAGGTCTTATAAGCGTATTAGTTATCCACCTCTTTGTCATATACAGTACACCATTAACAAGCATTAACAAGCTGCTTGTTAACACTCATAAGCTGCACGTGAACTGCTAACAAATATGCTTGTAGTAACTTAAAAGACTGCTTATTAAAACTTACAAGCTGCATGTTAACACTTACAAGCTGCTAAACAAATATGCTTGTAAGTAACTTAAAAGGCTGCTTATTAAGACTTAGGCTAAGCTGCATGTTAACAGTTACTTAATGTAAGCACATGTTATTCTAAAGCGTTACCAGTGTCAGTTATCCAGGAGGGAGCCATCGAAGGACCATGATGGTCCCATGTAATAGTTTTGTGTTCAAAATGTGTTAAATTGTGTGTTTATTGAGTGTGTGTGCTGCATGTCAGTTAGTTTTTGTCTGTGTGTGTTTTTTGTGTGTGTGTTTTGTGTGTATGTAGGTGTGTTTGTATGTGTGGGTGCATGTGTGTGAGTGTGTGTGTGTGTGTGTGTGTATGTGTGTTTTTGTGTTTGTGTGCGTGTCGTGTGTGTGTGCATGTGTGTGCGCATGTGTAGCGTGCTATTCAACCACTTTACCAATAACCTAGCCCATCTGTTACAATAATGCATACAGAACTGGTTCCTTCTTTCAAAATACTGTAGGGGACTATTGAATCACCATAATTTAATAATGTTAACAAACATCAAATGTAAAGTATATACAACCTACTCTTTGCGATAAGTGCCATGGGATCTTTAACAACCTTGGTGAGTCAGGAACTCAATTTAACATTCATGCAAAGGAAAACATCTCCTGCAGTACAGTGTCCCTGTCACTGCAATAGGACATTGGGATTGATATTTGTTTGGTGGCTTTTGGCCACAGGGAAGAGTGCCACCTACTGGACAGCAAACAAACCCCACTTCCAGCAGGAACCTACTCTCCCAAGGAGGTTTCTTATCCAAGTACTAACTAAGCCTGCTTAGCTTCAGTAATTCAGCGAAGTCAGTTTATCTGCTGGTCTGGCTGCTGGCTAAAACAAAAGGTGAAAGGCATATATTATTCTAACTGTCTCACTGAATTGCATTATGCACACGCAATTCTCACTGGTATCTGCTAGACAACAAGTACCAAAACATGATTAGTTCATAGATTGCACATGTAAAATACATTTTATACAACCCCACCCCCATCTCGCCTGTTCATAATTCTGAGAAATTCTTGAATTGTGTGCATGTGTGCGTGTACGTGTTTATGTTTATGTTTATGTTTATGTTTATGTGTGTGTGTGTGTGTGTGTGTGTGTGTGTGGAAGTGCATGTGCTTGTGGGTGTGCCTGTGTGTGTGTGTGTGTGCGTGTGCATGCATGCGTACATATGTCTAGTGTGTGTGTATGTGTCATACGTATGATTACTGTGAATGTATGTGTGTGCGTGTGTATCTGTTTATGCACATGTGTGCATATGGAATGGGTTAACATGGCCCCTGGAGGCAAACATATACAACAAATTGGTCATCCTAGGCCCTACAGTTCTCAAGATATTCACAGAAAACTCTGTTGGTGTACAGTCACTAAATGTACACATAAATTAATTTATTGTATGGCCCCCCATGAACGAAAGTCCACGAAACTTGGCATGCATTCAGAGGGTGTCATAATGCTTTCAATTTCAATTGTGGGGCTATATCTGCACCAAGTTTCGTGCACCCCGGTCTTTCAGTTTTCCGGAAATCCTTGACAGAAAATTGCACATGCGAAAAAGAAAAATATATATTTTTTAAAAATAATAATAATAATAATAATAATAATAATAATAATAATATAATATATATATATATATAAAAATAATAATATATATATATAATTATACACACTGACCAATATGTGCGAAAACAGTGATTAGTATACGGGTATTAGGATAAAATGCACAAAGCTGTGTTTTTCTTATGCTGTGTGTGGTAATATTTCTGCTCTTCCCTGTTTGGAGAGCTTAATTGGGTAATTTGAGCATTTTACTCAAAATAGTTCAACTGTCCTTTTAAAATACAACTTAGTGATAGCATTTGCCATTAACAATGACAGCCATTACACTGTGTCATTCATTGTCCTGTCTGAGTGAGTAGAGGGTGCTCTTAGTCATTGGGTGTCTACAATGTCTTTTTTATATCTGATGTGCAATTTATGTTAAATTGCTTTTTTATTAGTGAATTCATATTTGATAATTGTATGGTTGTAATATAGGCTTTGGCTTTGCATACTGCATTCAAAGGTAGAGATAACTCCAAATCCTGTCTCCTCATCTTTGTGTTTTGACTTTGACTTTGAGTGTTAACAACCACATTTTAGTAGTGAGAGAAACAGTCCAAACACAACTTATGCAACAAAACCCTTCCAGGTGGTCCAGAATGAGGTGGGGCATCTGGTTTACAATCAACCCAAAAGGACACACACAACTCCACTAATCATCAACCTATTTTTAGAGCCTATTTGTGTTCTCTCGTAATACTTTTTGCGTTCCCTCGCATTGTTTTTTGTCTGGTGGTATCAGTTATAGTTGGTGTTGGAATCACCTTTTAAACTCTGTCTTTTCTGTGAAGCACGTAAATGTGCTATATAAATTACATTAACTTACTGACAATCCAAAGAATTCAGAGGGACAGGGTCCAACCAAATAGACAATCTTAACTAGTCAAACACTTAAAAAGAAAACAGTCAAATGAGCAGAAACATATTGTTTGAAAATCCTTAAGAACAGGCAAAAGGTCAATAATCTACTGGTGGAAATATTGCAAAGAAATCAGACTTGAGTTCTTGAAAACAAATGTGTTCTTCAATAATGCACACTGTAAAAAATACAACTTGCCTTTAGTACTGCCAAATAACTTTTCTGACTAAACAGAACTCAAATAATCAAATAGTGAAGTAAAACTCATTATATCAAGTTTTCTCAACTAATTTGGCAAGTTCACCTAACAAACTTAAGAAACTGAGTTGACTCAACTTGTATAATTAAGTATCTAGTAAGAGAGAAGTTTCCCAAAGTTCACTGAACTTCTTAGTCAAGTTGGCGCAAGCGCATTGTTTCCTAACGTATCAAGGCGACCTGCGGCATTGCACGCTTGTCAGGAGGACAGAAGCCTTCCCTAACCGTTACCTGTATGCAGCTGAGCAGATGACCAGACAACATCATTGTCAAAGGTAAGTAAGACATTTCATTTTATCCAACATCCCATTGTTATGATAGTCAGCCTTTCTCGGTATCGTGTTGCTCTAGCTAAGCTGATCTAAATGCCCACATTCCGTTAGCAACTGTCACTAGCTAGCTAACGTTAGTGATATCTAGTTATGACTGTGAATGGTAGAAGCTTGCAATGTTCTGGGAAGACATAACAGGTAATGCTGAACCAGGATGTTCCTAAAACATTCACTTTCAGGAACAACTTCGTGTAAAATGGATGTCAGCAAGGAAGGTTCTTGGAAATAGTGTGGTGTTGTTGAAATAGTAGCTAGCTATTAGGCTAGGCTAGCCTACTAGCTAATCTTAGTGGCTACATTCCACAACTAGTGATAGCCGTACAGCTGCAAGGCAATGCAATAGTATAATTGTCTGGTTAGCGATTTCCCTGTTTTGCTTAAAACATGTTTGTTCCTCAAATATTCCCCTTTATAGAAAGACCTTTGTATGTGTCAGATGCCAGCGAGGATAGCTAGCTCACTGGAGTAAGCTAAACCCTGATTAAACCTCACTCCCGCCCAAAGTTTTTAGCAATGTTTTGCAACTGCTGCCACCCCATCTGCTGAGCGCTGCATATAGGTTGAAAAAATTAAATGGCAATGTAATTTTTAATGCAACATATGTCAATAGAATGCAGCGCACATAAAACAATGGCAACTTGTGGAAATAATTATGACACTGAAGTTAGCCCCACATTCATCCAGCCCCACATTCGCCGATCGCGCTCCCTTAAAATATGCTCGTTCGGAGCCAATAAATGGACAAGTTATAGCTTCATCACTACGTAAATGTCCTCCAAGATGTTTAAAAAAGTCTACTGCACTGCAAACCTGACTAACATATGAAAACATTTTCTACTCTTGTTTGTTGTTACAGACTCTTCTGTTGCTTTGCAATGTAAGCAGTGTCCATGTAGAGACCCTCCTGACCCATTACAGGCTTCACGGTCACCAGGGAAAAAGCTGGCCCTGCCTCTCAGTGTGTGTATCTTTAAGACTTCAGGTACCTTACATTTTAATTTGGCACGGTACCATGCAAATGGCAAATCACCTCAGGTCAAAACTACATTTAGTGGTCAATATTGTGCATTCCAATGTGATTGTAGTGCAGTGGACATCTTGGAGGACATTTAGTGGTGAAGCTATAACTTGTAAGTGAGGATAGGAGCAGGCTTCACTCAATGTGTCTACTTTTAAACTTAAAAGTGCTGGCCTGGATAGTTACATAAAGTAAAGTAGGAGAGAGGCCGCACTATGCATATATACACTTTTATTTGCACATACGCGTTTCGGCGTGTGCCTTCGTCAGTGTGCTGCTGTGCACACCGAAGAAGGCACACACCGAAACGTGTATGTGCAAATAAAAGTGTATATATGCATAGTGCGGCCATTGACCATTGTCTTTTAATTTATTTTTTGCAAATTTAGTGATGTAGTTCTGTGCTTTTCCACCAAGGATACAGATGCTGAGGAGGACTACTAGAGGCATGAAAATAGGAATCTTGACCGTCATTGAAGACGACCTCGTCATGAAAGCACCGGACACTGTCACCAATATCGCCATCGCCCTGGAAGAGACTGTTCTACAGGACATCAAGGATCTTCCATCTGCACTGGCCTACCTATTCGGACTCCTGCATGGCATTAATATGTTACCCGAAAGAACTGAAATATACGTTCGAGGTGTTGCAAAAGATTTTCCTGGGCCTTGATGCTGGCAGTTGTTCTGCAAGAATGCAGTCTTTCAAGATGAAGCTGCATGCCCTTGGGGATTTAACATACAGTAGGGGTGCCAATACTTATGAACCCCTGCATTTTAAGAAAGAACATTTATTTATTTATGATACATTATTCATTCACAAAGAAAATTGGTGTCCTTAAAGGTTGGATATTGGACATTGTTTTACTTAAGGCATTAAGATCAATTTTATATTCCTCTTTTTAGTCAACTTTAGCAGAGGTGCCAATAATTCCGGAGGGTGTTCAAACTGGCTGAAAATAAAAAACATTGTTTGATCTATTTGGATTTTTGAGTTGTTATTTAGACTTGCTTTTGGTTAGAGTCAATATATTGGTTGGCATTAATATATGTTTTCAAGTTGGGAACATTTGTTGATTTAACTTGATTATTTAAGTTTTTCACTGTCAAGTAGAACTTGCTCAAAAAAGCTAGTGAAATGTGTTGACTTGTTTTTTTAAGTTGGAAGCACTTTTGATTCAACTTGAATTTTTGAGTTGCCAACCTAATGTAAGTCCACCTTACTTACAATACTGAGTTGGCATTACTAGATATTTCAAATTAAAAGCATTTTATTCAACTTGAATTTTTGAGTTGCTAACCTACTGTAAGTCCACCTTACTCACAATACTAAGTTGGCATTACTAGATATTTCAAGTTGGGAGCATTTGTTGATTTAACTTGATTATTTGAGTTATTCACTGTCAAGTTGAAATTACTCAAAAAAGCTAGTGAAATGTGTTGACTTGTTTTTTTAAGTAAACACAGAGAGTTTTTTTTTACAGTGCACTCACCGAGTTTGCGAAGACGCGACTGTAGTTCATCTCGCTCGCCAGCCATGGCACTAATGGTTTCTAGCAGAGAATTCTCAGAGCTCAGCATGATGTTTCTTTCCTGTAACTGTTTATTCTCTCTAGTCAAATTGATATTAAGGGTCTCTAACTGGTCTTTCTCTTCAGTCAGGTTGTTGTACCTAAGCTGTAACTGTCTTGCCTCCTCAGTTCTGATGAACAGCCCTATGATGATGACAGTCAAAAGGAGAACACACAGCAGCCCAAGAAACACCACAGCCAGCTTGTAGGGACCTGAGGAGAACATCACATATGAGAATACTTTGCGTAGAACAATAGAATATAAAGGGACTTGCAGAACAATGTAATGTATACTTACGATGATTATGACCTCCTGAACTATCCTGGACTTGGTTTTGGTTAATTCTTTGCTGAGACCTTTTCGGAACTGCATTCATATATATATTTTCTGTTTTGTTGCCAGTTCTTATTTTAATATTGGAAGAATCTGGATCTTCATAAATGTCGTCAGACATGTTCGGTTCTCTCTATCTGGTCAGTGTGTGGAGTGTGAACCTGCTGGTCTGGACCAGTAAAGAGTGAGTGTTTAACTGTGCTGCAGTGCATGTCAAATATCTAAAGAGGAAGTCACGAGTGAGGTGTAGAGCCTACGTGTACACTTCTTATTACACAATCAACTTTCATCAGGCAATTTCAATTACAATTGTAGATTCTTACTCTGTAGCTCATGCACTCAGCTTGAGCTTTTCTAGCATTTTACCCAACATGGACCCAATAGTGAGCACGCGTGCCTAGTCAAAGATAATGTTGTATCAAATGATGCACCTACACACTAGTAATAATAATGTCACTCAACCTTTAGATTTCAGAAGAATGTTTCACTTTTTATTATTATGAAAAGGACCAGAGTGCTGCCGCTCCCACCACATGCATTACGCACTGTGTAGGAGACCAAATGATAGAGGGTGCACCCAGATTTATCCAATAAGAAGCTTTACTGCAAACTGCGTTTCACTCTTCCTTGATAACGTTTAAAATGTCAAAATGTACTAACAGCATGTTACATGCAAGGATTATACGGTTACACTTTACTTGACAGTGTCGACATAAGAGTGACATGACACGGTCATGAAAGTGTCATAAACAAGTCATAAACGTTTATGACAACGCTTCTGTTATTAAGTGAAGTTAATGAACAGCAGTCTCACATAGGTGTTGCTATTGTCAAGGTGGGACAGGGCAGAGTGAAGTGCCGTAGAGATGGCATCATCTGTGCTCCTGTTCTGACGGTAGGCGAATTGAAAGGGTTCCAGGTAGGGTGGTAAGCTGATCTTGAGGTGGGCCAGGACCAGCCTCTCGAAGCACTTCATGATGATGGGGGTGAGTGCAACTGGAGAGAAGTCATTAAGGCTTGTTGCAGTGGAGTGTTTGGCACCAGCACAATGGAAGTGGTTTTAAATCACGCCGGGACAGCTGTCTGGGATAGTGACAGTTTAATATGTTAACTGCACAACACAGGCCCTGAGTACAAGTCCGGGGATACCATGTGGGTCATGGGACTGATTCTCATCACAAAGATACAGTAGCACGTGCATATCACGTGAATCTGCAGGGCCTGCACTATCCAATGGTGCTGGTTGATAAATGGTTTGCATGATAAATAACATCACATTTGTCATATTTACATTCCATTCCTTTCCTCTTTGTCATTGTGTGTGTGTGAGGAGTGGACCACTGAAGTAAAAGCTCTGAGTTAGTTACTCTACTATGTTTGCATACTCTGTACTGCCCCGTTTTTTAAATGTGTTGACTCTTTTTAGAGAGGTTGCTAGTTTGTGTTCTACATACGCGCTTCCATGAAGTGGGTCGCGGAACCGTTCTGGGTGGGTTGCAGAGCTTGTGGTAAAAAAAAAAAGAAATCGCCCATTTAAAATGTTACCTTATCAGATCCAGAGCCGGACAGTAAGAGTACATTTACTTGAGTACAGTACTTGAGTACAATTCTGAGGGATCTGTACTTTACTCGAGTATCATTTTTGGGGAGTACTCATGACTTTACTCAAGTACATTTGAGAGGCAAATATTGTACTCTTTACTCCACTACAATTCTATCCATAACCGTGAGTACCCGTTACTTCTAAAAAAAAAGGAAAAAAGAAAAATTTCGGAGACCCTCAATTTGTTGTTTCCAAACGTGATTGGATTGTGCAGGCGCCACTGATTGGGACAGCCTATCAGCAATCACCTTCAGCTTTCCACCAAAGTCAACTCCATGGTCAGATTTAGATAAGCGACGAAACCATGGACGAAACAATGGATGAAGACGCAGCAGGTCCATCCCAGGAATGTGTCAACCTGTGGCCCCACCTCGCTAGACTATTTTAATTTTCTGAACAAGTTAATGATAGTTTTCGCTTCAAGTGTTTTAATTACAAAATAGTATTTTGTATTTAAAAATACGTATTTTAAATTCATGTATTAGCAATACTGCCCATCCATGGCAACATGGTAAAAAGATGAAAATTACTTGATTTTACTTTCAATTCCTTTTACATTCTCCAAGGTATTAACATTAAAAACTCTATGTAGGACGATTCTGTACATAAATGTAAGCACTGTGGCAGTAGTAATGCAATATTTAGAAAATGTAGGCTACTTTTGTACTCGTGATACTCAAGTACTTTTAAAAACAAGTACAACAAAATACTCAAGAACTTTTACTTAAGTAGACATCTGACTGTTGTACTTTTACTTGTACTTGAGTAAAATTTAGCAAAGGGTATCTGTACTTTTACTCAAGTAATGAAGCTGTGTACTCTGTCCGCCTCTGATCAGATCTAATATTGGACCTTTATTTTGATAGACCTTACTTGTATGTCAGTCATTGCCATGGACAAAGAAAATGTTTATGTGACAGGTAGTAGGATGGATTCACTGAAATTGAGACGAAATGGTACAGAAACCCTAGTGTGCAAGCACCCGACTCTGTCAGACAAATCTGTCGAGTACTTTGAAAGGTGACATCAAGAGTTGAATACTTCACAAATGTAATGCCAAACATCAGCATGTTCCAAACAAGTAGGCTTACAGGTATTTCACGTGTCTTACCAGCTCACCATACCTGTTGGCTTGATCGCTAAAAAAATATATGGGTCGCGACTTTATGAACATGGGAAATTGTGGGTCCCAAAGCCAGACCAGTTAAACGAACACACCACCCAATGTCAGTAGTAATATATGTTCTTACCTTAACTTTCACGAGTTGAGTCATACCTCTCCCGTGTCGGTACTTGCACTCAAACGCTCTGGTGCACAGCGCGAATGTGTTAGCATGTTGCTTTGCTAGCGGGCTCAGACGTAGCCATAGAGGGAGGAAGATAGCAGTAATCTGTGACCGTGTGCTAGCTTCTATAACTACCATGTATTTTTTTGTATTACAGGTTACCAAATAAATGGATAGAACCAGAGGCAGTTACAAACAGTCAATAGTTTATTTAATCTCTTTGCTTGTATTTGGCAGGGGTAACAAGATATAGATTTATCGACATACAGTACATCATGACAAGGGACAAGAAAACAAAACACCTAACATAGGCCCAGAGGACCAACCCAAGTAATTAGTCGTACTGCTAAGATACAACTGACAAATCTTCAGCCATACGTGATTACTAGTATACTCATGCACACTAGTGTAGCACTGCAAGCTGCAAAACGCCCAAGTTAAATCACACGTTGATATCAAGAGAAATCACACAAGGAACAAACTTTGTATCGAAACTCAATCATTAAGAGAGTGTTTACACCGCAAGCTTTTAAGGGCAGAATAATGCCAGCTATAACCTCACAATAGAGCTATCCCTGGGTTAGGCCCACAAGACAAGGACAAGGGGATAGGCCCAACAAGGAGCCAACACAGGAGAACAGACATAAACAAACACCACGAGACACGTGGCTTCAGCTACCTTGGTATATAAACCAAAACAACAACCAAAAGAAATAAACAGAGGAAAACAGTGGTCAGACTACGAATGATGATTGTTGTAGATCTACAACAGAGATTGTTCACATTAGCAGATATTGCACATTTTCCCAGATATACTATAAATACATAATTCCTTTAAACCAGTAAGACTGTTCACATTAGCAGGTATTGCACATTTTCCCTAATATACTATAAATACCTTACCCCTTTAAATCATTAAGACTATCCCCATTAACAAGTATTGCACATTTTCCCAGATACATTATAAATACATCATTCCTTTAATGCTCACAAAAATACAACATTGAGAATAACAACTACAGAATAAGCATTAGCTAGTTAAAATAGGACAGTAGCCCATTGACCACATGAACACAATAAGGATTAGTACAGCAGTGAACTGCCTACCTTGGCTGTGACCGCCGTACAATACCACCGTTTCCAGAAGGAAATTGGAATGGAAGAGGACCCACGTTAACTGCTCATCCCTTGTTACTCCCAATAGCAGGAAAGACTTTACATGTAGGCCTACGGGTCTCGCACCGCCACAGTGAAACGAGCGAGGGGCTCCTAATGCCCAATGTAAAGTTTGACAGTCTCAAATAGCGTGCCCTCCCCGGCTTATGTCTTACTCCGACCAGCGACAGCAACGTGCAACTCAAACAATTCCCGGGAGCATTTCCTGGTTTATCAAAACGGATGTTACAGACTCATTAATCCTCATCTCATGCACCTGTAGGTGTCAGCCAGCGAACGTCTACGTGGGCTGACCCTATCACAAATCAAACACATCCACGTTATCCCTACTTAAATACAGTTACACGAGTAGTTGATAAAAATGTGTAAGGTCACACAACATGAACCATGGCGATTTTCCAAGTTATTCAGATAATCAGTTTCTTCGGAGAATAAAGGAAAACAGTAACAAACCGCAAAATTCAACTGAGAACTAGTGAAATAGGCCAAATGCATTTAACGATCACAGAGGTTGTGGCAATTTCTTGACAAGATCCTCTCTCAGTAGCACAGCCTCATCCTTCTCTTTGAAAGTAAATGTTGGCCTTGGGTCAGATCCATCAGTTGTATGATTTATTTTAAGGAATCTTGCTCAGTTTCACCCATTTCTACCACTGTCCTGCATGGCCTGCATTCCTTCCCATGCACACTGTATTATAAAGTGGAGGCTACATGTACTCTGGTACTCTGACTGTCGACCAGACTCTGAAATGGAAGACACTTGAGGGGGGGGGGGGTTGACAGTAAAAATGTCAACGTTAGCTTTACACACTGTTAACAGAATTAAACAGTGTGATACTTAATGTGATTGGAAAGGAAAATTGCATAATGTAGATAACGTCCATACTCTCATATGAGTTACGGCTTGAACACATTGCCTGTGTTGTGTGTAACGGTTCCGTTGCGTGTTGATTTTTATTTTGGTGCTCAGGTTAACAGGTTACAGCAGCCACCCTGCCACCGTCATATGTGCATCTCTAACCAGGCTGCAACCGCGACCCAGCTACCAGTAGATAATAATAATTTGTGTTCTAAAATGGAAAGAACATGTGTGACTGCTGACCAGACTCTGAAAAGGAGGACACATGTGGCTAAAAGTCAGGTCAAATGGGCCTTTAGACTTTTACACACCGTTAACAGTATTAATCAGTGTGATACTAAGTGGGATTGGAAAAGAAAATTGCCTAATGTAAGATAACATCTACTCTCATATGAGTTTTATTTTTCATCTTTATGTACAGTAGGTCTAGTTTATCGGCTACTATGTTTGTAAGATGTGTTGAAATGTTGCAAGGATAATCAAAAGAGGAAGTCATTATGGCCCAGGGCCAAGGTGACAGGATGGTTGAAAAAACATTACTGTTGGCAGTGTATATTTAACTATGGTGTATCCATGTCCAAAAAAGGAATTTATTACTAATCACTCACTGCTAAAAACTTTAAAACACAAAGCTTTCATGCTGCACCTGCAGCACTTGTTCACTGTGTGGAGAGAGTTTGTCACATGACCATATCTGCATAAAGTACTCCATCTTTCTGGGGTATCCTAACTGGGTGTGGCATGCTCCGAGCAGTCGCAAACTAACATAACACCCTAGCTCAGGGAAGAAGAACAGGTCCAGAGGACATGTCACCCTGCTCTATGCAGGAGGGGTGACTGAGGCTTTGAGCAGGAAAATGCGCAACCTTGGCATCACCTCCCATGCCACGCCCCACACCATCATCCGGAAGAGGCTCAGGTCCCCAAAGGATAAAGATTCCGTCTCTGACCTCTGTGGGGTCGTATATCACTTGGAATGTAGCGTCTGTGAACATCACTATTTTGGTGAGACTGAACGGCCCTTCAGGAGGAGGCTGACCGAACGCCAACATGACTACTCTGTCGGGCACCACTTGGCACACACAGGACACCATCTATCAAAGGAGAAGATCCTGGAAAGAGACAGTTGCGGAGTAAAGGAGACCATTCACATCAGGGCCTGCAGTCCCTCCCTAAACCAAGATTACCTCCCAAGAGTGTACAACTAGCTTCTGTCACATGACCACTCAGGCCCTCATTGGTAACATAGTGGTCATGTGACAAACTCTCTCCACACAGTGAACAAGCGCTGCATGTGCAGCATGAAAGCTTTGTGTTTTAAAGTTTTTAGCAGTGAGTAATTGGTAATAAATTCCTTTTTTTGAACAACATTACTGTGCCTTGTTGCTTACAGTTTGCCATTTGAATTACAAAAATAATTATGTATGATCACATATGTCAATGGCATTCCACACATTTCAGAAAATAAGCCTCATGGTCCTGTGTGTGTGTGTGTGTGTGTGTGTGTGTGTTTGTGTGTGTGTGTGAACATGTTTTTTATATCCTTGTTCACAATTTATTCTAAAGTGAACATTATAGCAAAAAGTACCTTGCAATACAAAAATAACAGCCAGAATAAGTAAAACAATAATGCTGAGCAATATGTGACTCTAATTACTGTAACTTATCTTTCGACATAATGAAGGCAACAAACAACAATAACAGAAAAAAAATCTAAATTCAGTTCTGTTTTTGTTTCAATACAAAAATGAAAGAAATAGCAGCTACTTTGATGGAAGTTAACATGTCAACCAGCCAGCAGCGGGTATCAAGACTGCAATTCCACTTTAATCTACAGCTGGCGCTGTGACAAATACAATGCAAGTCAATGGAAGAGTGCCGTTGTGAAGGTAACAGAGCATTCAAGACTCTGATCTCCAAGGCAACTACCTTTTGCTTACAGGAATATTGTTGATTCTCCATGACACCATTATGGTTATGGTTATGCTTATGGTTATGGGATTTGGCAGACACTTTTGTCCAAAGTAACTTACAAATAAAAACAGTGAACATTTTTATGTTAAGAAGGTAAGACTACATTAAGGAGAATAGCAATAATAAACATTGATGTCAATGCAATCATTGGACTAATGAAAAAAAAAATACTATAATATACAAACCATAACTCATAAGAAATGCTTAATTAAGGAACAGAGGAAAAAAATCTTGGATTTGATTATGATGTGGTCAGACAGACTGGAGTGATGATCAGAGGGGAGGCGTTTTTACCTCCGTAATTATTACCAGGGCTGAAGAATGGATGCAGAGTCTCTGTAAAGGGAACATTGGTGTAAGAGTACATATGATACCAACTGTCAGCATCATAAAAGGAGACCTGACCAGCCTCGTAGTCCACAAACACCCCCACTCTTTGGGGCTTCTCTTTCAGGAAGAGGGGGGCAGGTATGTCATTTTTTGCCATATACTCAGTCTCATTTTTCAGCCATATTGTCCAGTATCCATTCCCAGGGGTCAGGCTTACCGCCCCCTTCCTGGTAATGGACTCTCTGGCCACTCCTAACGTCCAATCAGTCTTCCCCTTGACCTGAACTTCATAGTAGAATTTACCGGAGGAAAAGCCCTGTTTTCCCAAGACACATATAACAGGACCGAACCTCTTTGGGCTGTCACGGACATTCTGTCGTGTGTTTCCATGGTTCACTTCTTTACCATCAGCAGACAGGATGAGTTTAAATTGTGCTGTATCAGGATCCAGGGTCACATCCACTAAGATCACAAGGAAATAAAAATAAATATTTTAAAAAGATCTTCTAACTAGCTTATTTTAGATTAACTAGCTGAACAACACAGGTGACCAGTACTGCATCATTTCATGGATACACTATTTTTGAAATTTCTAAACTGTGAAACTCAGCTAATAGGCCTATATAGCCTGACGAGCCAGACCCACATTAAAATGTAGGGTCTGGGCACTCACCGTTCGCAGTGCTCAGTCCGAGGGGCGGGATAATCAGTTGTCTTTCAAATTCCCTCTGCACGCAATAGGACAGCGGCAGCGCTATGAGTCCCATGCGTTTCCCACCAGCGGAGCTAGTTGGCTAGTTCAAACGTTTGCCAACTTAATAAAAGCTTAACTCGTGTCACACTGTTCGCCAACAGCAACATCCATCTTATTTGTTTTCAAGTAGCAGGGAATTCAAGCCAAACCGTTGCAACTCTGCCATCAATCATTATGTTAAGCCCACCTATAGACTCTATACACGAATTCATTGGCCTGATTAAGTTTCGATTTCTGGAGCTCAGAAGCCAACGGAGAGTTGCTAGACTAGCCCGTTAGGGGCGCGTCTAGATTTCTAGGCTAATGTATGTTTTGTGGTTGTAAACTTATTCCAGTATCATTATAACTATTCCACCTGTGTTTGCCAGGTTAAAATTCTGAAGTGCAAAATAGTTTAGGCTATAACACAAATATTTTCTATCCATACATAAAAATAATTGAATTCTAACTGATGAATTTCATTTCAAACTGCACCAGATTGATACATTTAAACGTTAAAATATACAACATTTTCTTATGGGGGAGAAAAGAGGGGGAGGGGGTCTTCTAGTCTAATGACGCCCCTGTTAGTGAATGAGCATCCCTAAAGGTCCTATCCTAGAATTGCCCCTGCTCCTCCCCTGTGTTTCCATATGCATATCCATCAATGCATATTCAAATGGCAGCATGTTCAAATGTATCATGACAATTGTTTTTTCGTATTTCTAGTTGGATACTGGATGTGAAAACAAGAAAATGGTTGTTCTATAACGCGGTGCATTTAGTAGTGTGTGAATGTCCCACACTGGGAAGCATTATAGTTTGATACTGCAGCTGAAGTTACACTTGAAGAAGAATCTGTCTGTTCACCTGTTCCATTTTTTAACAGCCATTCCATTATTAAAACGTTATTTTTAATAATTATTCCATTATTATTCCATTATTATTTTTATATATAAAATACATGTCTATGTTAAAATGTTCTAGTAAAGAAAAGATAGAAAATAAATCTTTGTGTGTGCTGTGAAGTGTTTAGAAAAAATGAAATCAGAATCAGCTAAAATCAGTATCGGCAGGTCAAACTCTGTGAAAAATCGGAATTGGCCCAGAAAATTGCAATTGGCGCATCTCTACATACAGTATAACCAATATTTAGACTATGTTGTCATTACCAGTTAGACATTATGTATTAACCAGTATTACAAAGGTTTGTATTCCACAGGATTGTAGGCCTGTATGATATTAGAGACATAAACACCATATTCCTGTTTCTTGGGCCTCAAATCTAGATAGTTTTGCTACAAGTTCAATGTTACCAGTGTGAGACAGGATAGAAGAGAGTCTCCCCTCCCTAGATCCACAACTTTTAGCTGATAAGATATGTTTTGCTCTTAGCGGTAAAGGTTATTCTCCCACAGGTCTGAGTTCATTGTATGACCACACTGAGGTCATTGACTGGTCCACGTGACTGAAGGTGTTGAAATACATGTATGTGCTTTGAGAAAGACTAGATGCTGCTGAGTTTCAAATCCTGGTGACCTTACTGACGTAGTGTCTCAGAATAAAACTTGCATTTACAGACAAGACTTGCCTGCTTGTCTTCTGTTTGGAACAGAGTGACTGACCGCACAGCTGGACTGTGCTCATAACAACTGTACAGCCCCAGCATGAGAAGAAATTCCTTCAAAACAAGAACTTGAGCTAAGAAGTGCCACCAACATACGTACCTGCACATTTCTTGATCTCCATCATGGATTCTATGAGACAAGACAAACAAATGTCAAATCTTAGGCCTCTTGATAATTGTGCTCCTTAAATTCTTGCAGATCCAACTCCACACTGGTAACTGTGGCGCTATAACTGTCAAAGTCGAGGTCATCTCACATGAGCAACATGTGATTTAATGTTTAACATTTAATGTTATATTAGAGTGCACGTATGGCTTCCAGTGGTTATTTTGTGCACTCGCAGCTGGTTTTTCCTCACTCGCAGCTGCCTGTTTGGCTCTTGGATGTTAAATTTGTGCACATGGACACAATGATTGTGCATGCAGTCAATATCTGCGTGTGTGAGATAATATAATTCACTCATGAGGATGGTTTGTCGCCTCAGGACTTTTGAAGTTCCTTAGATTAACATTTATAGCAGCACTAGAGGTTTTTATTACTGTACTGCCTTAAAATAACGTTTCCAAAATATTTTTTATGGCACATAAACTCTTAATAGGGCAAACAATACACGGAGCAGCGTCGCATCACTTGTAACAACATTCCATTTGAATCTCGAGCAAAAACAAAAGGGGAAAGTGCTGCTATAGAGCTGCTAAGCTATAGTCTGAAGTGTGTAGATGCTTGCAGGAATTCAGAGCACTTTCTACAGACTGCTGTCCACGCATTCCATTCCCTCTCAGGGTTGTTCGCTCAATTTTTTTTTGAGATCAATGGTCATGATGATGATAATATGTGTTCAACTTCAAATTTATGGTAACACTTTGTGTTGCACACAAAAAAGTGGTTTTCATTTGTCTCCATTCCTGAAAAAAGATTGTTCTGAAGAATGTCAATTTGTCCCATAGGGCATGTTGTGTTTATATACTGTTTTTAGTTTTTCTCAGTTGCTTTGGTACATTTCTCAGATCGGAGAAATGGTAATTCTCAAAACTGTTCAAACTCCATATCATCTTATTACTTGTGCACATCATTGAAGCAGTTTCTCCCCATTTTGAACAAATAGCAATGCTTTCGTACATCCATGCAACTTTTCAATGGCTAATCTCATGTTGGTCATACTGTACATGTGACCTGACAGACAGGAACATCAGGATGTATAGAAAGATGTACAGTGGTGCACAGCTCTGATGAAGGGGTATTTTACAGTATTGGTAATTTTTCATTTGCACAATGCTGTAAAAGGCTTAGTTTTTTATAGTCACAATATTTGTCAACAGTAAAAACTTTGAAACATATCCACTGTTTTACAATCAACCCTCCTCTACACACAATAATGTGTAACTTTGTAGTTTTGAAATAGAAAATAGTACTGCCCTGCACATTGTTCATTAGAACATACTTACAGAGTAAATGTTCATATTGACAACAACACAAAACAGACATAATCTTGACATAAACAATGGCATCATGACCTGTCATTTTGATTGCGCTGACCATTTCATTGGCATACATATTTGCTTTTGAGGCATAAACTAGTATTTTGAGCAAGATACGCGCTTTTGCAGATTACCGTATCTACTATGTTTGCAGTAATTGTTTTGAGAAATGTACTAACTGTTGTGCAAATGTTCATTATGATTCGAAAAATGCACCAAAGCAATTGTGAACAACTGTAATTATTCATTCATATTAATGCAAATAACTTTCTTCCAAGACATAGAATATGCTTAAGTACTAAGAGTACTGTAAACACAGTGCAAAGACAAGCACAGTAGAGGGTAGTGTTTTTTATTTCTACCAGTCTACCTGAATGTGCAATACTACATCTCAATTTAATGGTTCACAACTTGAAGAACATCAGTTTTAGTTCACAGCCATCCACCCCAATTCATTTTTGTCCCTTGATGGAGAAGAATTTGGGCTCTATAGTGTATCCAGGCTATGTTTATAGTTTGATACAAAGATGCACATTTATCACACTGCACAGTGGTGACAGGCAATGGTGCTTCTTAACTGTAGGTGGAGCCCAAGAGCAATTCTTCTTTAGTGCTGCTTTAAACTAATGTATTGTATTACAAGGCAGGTGTTGAAGAGAAAAAAAATACAACAATAAGGGTTTGGAACACACAAGGGCTTTGAGAAGCAGCTATGTGAAATGATACTGCTATGCAAAAGATACTCTCAAAGCATGTGTAATGTTTATATCTACCAGTCTCAGAGTCTTGACACACAGCTGCAACGATATGACAAAAAGCATAGCTACCTCTGACTTTTGGTCTGCATTCTATGCTCAAAAATGTTCATGCCTCCTGTGACACAAATCTCATTACACGGTGCTATAAACTAACGTTTCTGGGGGTGTCTACACAATGTGCAGATCTCCTCTTTTGATCTTTACCCACAAATATCATTACATAGCACAACACACATTTAAATAGATTCTTGTCAGCAATATTTACTCACCGTGTTTAATGAAGTACTTCTGCAGTTCATCTTTTTCTTTAGCCAAAGTGTCGTATTGGGATTCTATCTGGGATGTCTTGTTCTTCAGGATACTGTACTGAGTCTGTAACTGGGACATCGTTCGATTTAGATAATTTAAACTGGTTTGTAGTTGGTCTTTCTCTACTGTCAAATTGTTGTAAAGAGTCTGTAGCTGGTCGTGTTCAGCCTGCTTATTGTGACCGGTGAAGAACGTCTGCAGTTCATCTCTTGCTTTAGCCAAAGTGTCGTATTGGGCTTCTGTCTGAGATGTCTTGTTCTTCAGGATACTGTACTGAGTCTGTAATTGGGATTTCTCTCTCTTCAGGTTGTTAAAGCTTGTTTGTAGTTGGTCTTTCTCTCCAGTCAAATTGTTGTAAAGAGCCAGGAGCTGGTGTTTCTCTTTATCCTGCTTATTGTGACTGAGCTCTAACTGATGTCTTGCTTCAGTGGTCTTGATGGACAGTCCTATGATGACAGCCAACAGGAGAAGACACAGCAGCCCAAGCAACACCACTGCAAGCTTGTAGAAGCCTGGACATGATAAAATCCAATGACAGTTTCTCCATCCATCTATATATACTTCTATTATCTAAAATACACACTTTCTCTCTCGCACACACACACACACACACACACACACACACACACACACACACACACACACACACACACACACACACACATGCATTTCCAAATGACACAAGATAAAAATGGGCATGCACAATTACCAAATATTTTGTGATTTCTAGCTTCCTTGGTGTTCTTGCTCAAGTCTGTGTTGGTATCTTCTGGTTCATCTTTGTCATTGGGGGATCTGTGTACTCTGTAGGTCTGGGCATCGTCATTTATGAGCATCTCCATTTTTCTCTCTGCGGTGGATCTATGACACCCTGTCCAGAGGATAACCTGCACTAATGTAGAAATCCATGGGGTGAACGATCTCAAAAAGGGATGTTTGGGTGTGGCCTTTTTTAAGGGTCCTTATCAAGAGTCAGAGGTTCATCTAGAACAACACCCTTTGGTTAACCCTACAGAGACCACTAGAGCAGAATTTACACCACACAGTGATTTGGGGAAACCATATGTCAGATGTTCTTATGATGTTGGGACAATATTCTGCATATTCCTCATGTGTTGTCTTTCTCCACAACATCTGACATACATTTAAAATCACATTCAAAATCATAGGTATATCAAAATAGTTTTTTTCAAATATAAATAAAACATGCTATTAAATATGTTTTTCCCCCAAAGGTTATAGTAGCATAATTGCCATTTTAGTCCTACACTACGTGACTTAAAGTATATTAAGTATTAATAAAAATAGCCTACATTAAGCATGTAGCATTAAGCATTATCAATAATAATGTCAGTTCCAGTATTAAATATCAACAATGAAAATAATGAGTTTTCATATGAACAAAAACCATAAACATACAAAACATCTAATAATGTATGAAAATGAATTAATGGAAGTCCAACTTGCAAGGTGAACAGATGTCTCTAAACACTTAAAAGTCCCAAAACTATCAAAAGAATGCAGAACACGAGGCAAATTATTCCAATAATGCAAGAGAGAGACGATAGAAAGAAGGGCCTTCACAAAAGGCCAAGAAGAGTTTGGGGTCTTCCCAAGTAAGAGCCAATGAAGTTCTGAGTCAGATAGTAGGTCCTTATAAGTGTTCTGCAGCAAATAGCCTAAGTTATCCACGGTCTCTTATTAATGTTTTGTTATATCCTATACCTCTTCTCCCTTTCTCTCTCCCTGACCGTCACACACATGTGTGTGCGCACACACACACACACACACACAAACACACACAAATGACCACACTAGGCTAGGCCTAGGCTACTGTTGTCAGTGTAATTGCTTAGACTCTTTGGTTGGGCACTTGAATGTAGACAGCTAATAGCATGAAAGTCAGACAAATGGTCTCATTCTGGACGGATGATAACAGGAAGCAAAACACATTTTGATAACACCTGAAAAATTGCTGCAGGGTTAATTGGTCATGTGCAACATAGATCTTTTTTCTGAAAGGGGAAAACCAAAGGATACACTCCCAGTTAAGAATTCAGAGGGACAGGCTACAGTATCTGAGTTGTTTGCCTGGTCTCTGCGCCTATACGCAAAAGTAATTCAGTTTCTAGAGAATATCATTCAAACGTGGATAAACCATAGACTGTATAAAATAGGCATAACTCCGAATTGTAGCCCGGCCCACCTATAGACTGTAATACAGACCAGTCAGGTTCGATGAAAATGGTAATGCCCTCGTGAGACTTTTACCAGGTTGCGGTTTCTATAGTAACAATCAACAGGAGGCGTGTTATTGCTGTGCGCTTTTGAACATACTTAGGCTGCTTTACTCCGCATTTTGTAACAAATCAGCTAAACATTTTAATTTACATGTAATTATTTAGTTATCAGTGTGATTAAGCTGTGATTTAAGACGCGTTGACCAGGTAAAGTAGCAGTAGAGTAACAGTCCACAGGCAGATGTGTTATGCCTCCCAAGAAAACCGAGCGTAACGTTAAGCAGGATGTGCCGTCATTACCAACACCACCCGGCTCCGACAAGGACAGTTTGTTGCAAAAAGAGTAAGTTGCATCTCCATTCACAGTGTGATGCATCGAGAGCCATAATGCAAAACCTCATCTAACATGTAAGCATTCTGGGGACATCTAGGTACGACATTCTGACCAACACACTGCTCAATCTCAAGAAGAAACTTGAACAGCTGTATCCTTTAATATTTGCAATTTAGGCTAGGCTACAGCTCGCAAACACATTTCACTCCCTCCGAGAGTGCAATATAGGCTATAAGCTTTTGTGACTATCTCGATTTGTCCACAATTTTATTTACAAAGTATTTAACAATGCATCAATGACAGACGGAAAGAGAACGAGTTCCTTCAGAATGAAGCCAACCAGACGCGCATGGAGAGTGTGAGCAATCCGACTCTTTTAGTGAACACACACACACACACACACCGCTATGTGTAACTCCGGGCACGCCTACTGATGGGCCACCCGTAATGGTGCTTGTTAATTAAAGGTGCTCTAAGATGCTGGGTAACGTCACTTCTGTTGACTTTAAAACAAAACAGAGAGCTAGCTCGCTACTTCCTCCCCCTTCCTCCCATGCTGCTCCCGTGCAATTGAAACTCTCCTAAACGCTCATCTCATCTGTGATTTGCTGGGACCGTTTGTTATGTTTTAGGGGCCGTGCACACGACGCTGGTTTTTGTGAAACCGGTGAGGTTTTGTTAACGGTTACGCCTGTACACGACAGTTTAGGAGACTGAAACCGATAGCTTTTGAAACCGGCTTCCGAAGTGGGAACTTTTGAAACCGCCGGCTAACTTCCGCCGTGTAGACGCCTGTAGAGAGGGAGTTAAGTCATTTTCAGACGAATGACCGTCGCAGGAAGTTGCGTCATAACAAAGGGACAGACCCTCTTTTAACAGCTGTACTCGGTGATACTGCAGACTCGTAAAAGTAGTTAGAAAATAAGGCAGAAAAACGACAAGTTTCCTCATGCTGCTTCCTTATGTTAGAATATGTAAAAATGTACAAACAATCAAGAGGATGCTTTCTTGTATGTGATTTCTGCAACAGTGATACTGCAAACGTGTTGATAGCCTATTGTTGAGCCTATTTTTATGCTGTAGCCTAGTGTAAAGCATGTCACATTAGCCTAGCCTACAGAAAACTAATTGATGTGATATAATGATAACTTGTATGCCTACTATGGTTTATTAAACATCGTAGTCATTTATTTAGCCAGTCATCATGTTCATGTTAATGAATAGGAAGGACATCTAAACGATACCAACATTTAAATAAACCAACATTTCGCGCTGCCGTGAGTCCCTATGCGTGAGTCACGAGCTCCTCCCAGCTGACTGGCAGATCACGTGGACAGTCAGTCGCGATCGATAATTTAATAAATACATGTGAATTACGAATAATAATAAAAAGATTCTACCTAATGTGACTATTTTTTCCATGAACTGTAAAAGAAAACACGTTTTTTCCCACTGCATTCTCCATAAAGAGTAAAGTAAATTATGTACTTATTTCTGGAATTGACGTCACTTCCTGGACTCGTCTGAGGCTGGTCTAATGGGTCATTCGTCTCTATAAGACTTAACTCCTACTGCGCCTGTAGGTGCGAAGCCGGCAACTTTATGACGACATAGCCCCACCTCTCAACTCGACCTGACATGTTGCTTGTCAAAACAAACCAAACCATTTATTTATCATATTAAAATGTTTTTCTTTCCCCTGTCATGATTTATGTGCACAATGTAGCCTATCAGCCTTTAGTGGCTAAGTTAGAAGCACACGTTAGCTTACTGCATGTTAGTGTTTTCTCCAGTGGTGCTCAGACCTAATGCAATGCGTAGGCTAAGCATTTGAAATTTCACATAGCAGTCACATACCTTGAAAATTAACTTTATTAGTTTAACAGTTGAATTGAAAACCGAATTGTCTGTAGTCTCCTTATTTCATGCGACTGCTTAACCAGAGCACTTATTAAGACATTCTCTGGCTTAAAGGGGTGGTTCAGGATTTTGGACATAGGACCTCATTTCCAAGTAAGCAAGTGTGATATTTATCAGTGGAGACCGTTTTCAACACGTTTCATCCAGTCCTTCTAATTGCAGAGTTCGCAGGTGCTAGGCTAGCGCAAGTCAACGGTATGTGCTAGCCTGCCACTAAAAACAGTCTTACCCACTCCAAAGTACACACGAGGCAAATAAATTATAACGCCAGACTATCGATGTAAATGTCTGTTTTGATAGTGTTATTTCTAACGTTATTCTATCCTTGCATTTCAACGATCGCATTACATTTTGAGGGACTAGTTTCTTAGCAGCGGCGGAATTATACTTGCTCCGGTTAGTAGTATTGCGCCGAAAAGTAAACAGTAAAGCGCACTCCAATTGAGATACCTAGTAGTAGCCTTGGTAATATCAGTCCGCCGCTGAGATGCAAAATGACTACTACCAACTTCAGGGACCAAAGTATAACTATTGCAACGCGATGCGAGGGTAGTTGTATTTCTCACACTATTCTATCAACACAGACATTTACATCGATTGTCTGGAATTTGCCTCGGGTGTACTTTGGAGTGGGTAAGACTGTCTTTAGTGGCAGGCTAGCACATACCGTTGACTTGCGCTAGCCTAGCATCTGCGAACTCTGCAATTAGAAGGACTGGATGAAACGTGTTGAAAACGGTCTCCACTGATTAATATCACACTTGTTTACTGGGAAATGAGGTCTTATGTCCAAAATCCTGAACCACCCCTTTAACAAACTGTTTCAACAATGTTTTCTTCTACGCGATTCACGCAAAATAATCGTGAAGCTTCTGCACAGCGGCGCCATCGACTGGTCTGGCATATGCACTACAGCACATTTAGCCGGTTACACCTCTGTGTGTACACGCGAGGTTTTTTCTTGCCGGAGTCGTTAAAGGTGTGAAAGCGGTAAGAGAAAATCCACCCGGCGGTGTCGTGTAAACGGCCTCTTAATGGGCTAGGTTTGCCCAGGTTGTTTTTGTTGCTGTTTTTGGAGCCTGGGTTGTCCAGAGATCGCAATTTGTTTTACAGTAATTCAGGACACAGACAGCTAGCGGTCGGTTAGGTGATGTTTGCAGTAGGCTAAGTGACATGAAATGTTTTAGCCTAAAAAACGTGTGGCATCGCTTAGAGCACCTTTAATGCACTCCAGGGTACTGTGTTTACAGTCCAGTAGGTAAATAAATAAAGATAGATATATAGACAGATAGACAGACAGATAGATAGATAGATAGATAGATAGATAGATAGATACTTTATTGATCCCCAAGGGGAAATTCAAGAAAGAAAAAAAACAAATTAAAGTTTAACTTTGAATCTGTATGAGACATTACTCGAAGCCATTGCAATAGGCATAGGCTATGTTTCCCCCGTAGTATTGTTATTTTGCCCTACTGCTGAGGGCTATTATTGCTACCTACACTACAAAAATGTACGCTGAAGTCAAGTCATGTAAAATGTAAGTCAATACCTAAAATGCCGTAGTAGCCTTCCTGTAGCTTTGGCAACAATTACTTTATTCAGGTATGCCAATAAAGCCTCATTTCATTTGATTTAATTTGATATGAAAGAGAGAGAGGGGAATATTTCTTATTTTAGCACGAGTACATGTCATACATGTCCAAGAGGACCCAAAAGCGACAGAAGGCCATAGTCACGCTCAGTGACCAGAACCATCAGCAGCTGGAGAGCCTGAGAGAGCAACGAGATGAGCTCTTGAGAAAATACGAGGAACAGGCCAGCGGTAAGATGACTCTTTACTCTGTGGCCATCTGTGAGCAGCAGCTATAGGTTACTGTAGGTCTCTTCCCACAGATGTATACTGTCCAAAAAGTTTACAAATGGAGAATTTAAGTTTTTGTTGTTTTTTTATTGTCTTAATGAGATAATAGACATGGCAAGCCTTTAATCTCAGTCCCAGAAAGCATGTGTTGTGTATATAGCCTAAACTATGTACCCCTAAATGAGTATGAAAACAAAAATGAGATGACCAACTGTTGGTCACCAAAATGTATAAAAAGAGTTCTGTTACTACTTCAGTTGCCTACTATTACAACTGTGGAAAAATAGTTTGTGAAAGTACAATTTCCCCAACATGAATGTGTTCAGATGAGTTAAATGACCTAAATGACCTGTTTTTCACCTCTACATTTATCAGAACTAAAGCAGAAAATTCTGGAGAAGGAAAATGAGCTTGCTCTGCTAAACATAGAGATTGCTGAGCTGAGAGAATTCAAGGTACTGTGCACTTTAGGTATTTGTGCCATCCACAATCGGTGAAGTCATGTTGGATTTTGTTTGGAGCTACTGAAAGTTTACATTTTTGATAGTCATCTATCTTTTTAACTTCATTGATTTTGTGTTGATTTTTGTATATGTTTTTTCTTGTGTGTGTGTGGGTATGTGTCCTTGTGTCTGTCTCGTGCTTGCGCGCACACACACACACACACACACACACACACACGCAACAGAGCCTACAGCAGCAACAGCTCGGCTGTATCGCCGAACTGGAGAAGGAGGTGGTGGCCATGCGCTGCCGTCACTCAGAGTCGCTGCAGGCCCTCAAGTCTGACTTCCTGAGGGAGAAGGAGCGCTATCAGGCCCAGGCCCAGCAGGAGGTCAGCAACCTCGCCCTGGCAGCGAACAAAGTGAGCATGCAGCACGAGTGTATGACACCAGAAAACAACACCCTATCTTGTTTTTCTGATATGGCTTATTAATCTTCTCTCCACCCACTAGAAAAGAAACGCATAAGGACACACACACACACACACACACACACACACACACACACACACACAATATCTTAAATAATGCTTGGATTGACTAAGTATCCAAACACTGCTAGGAGCTAGCTATGTTATTTAAGACTACCTAAATTGGGCAAAGAAACAATGCATTTCCTGTATATCAAGGGTATTTTCCAGATATAAAGCCTAGACTGCTAATGACAGCTAATGTTAATATCTACAAGGAACATTTTTGTTTACCCTAACCTGACACACACTTAAACATTTTTCAGAAGTGAAATAAACCTTTGGCACTCATGGGTACATAAATGATTGCATATGCCACACAGCAAGACTGCCTATTACAGCTGGTACAGAGCAGAATTGTACCCTCACACACACACACAAACACATTTCCAAATGGCTGTCTCTCTCCTTCATCACATACTGTACACACACACACACACACACACACACACACACACACACAAACAAATACATTTCCAAACAGCCATCTCTCCCCCACATCTCCACCAGGAGGCGTCCGAGTGCCTGCTGTCCCACACGCAGGAGGTGGCAGTGGAGAACCGGGATCTGCGGGCACAGCTGCAGGAGCTCCTACAGCGGGCAGACGCCCTGCGCACCCACCAGGACCAGCTGCAGGCCCAGCAGCGCCAGCTGCTGCTGGAGAAGGAGTATGTGCATGAGCTCCGTCGGCTGCGCGCAGCACCGCACTCCCACTCCACACCACAAGGTGGCGCTGCTAGTGTCCAGGTGGATCCAGCAGCAGCCGCTGTCACCACTACTGCCACCACCACTGGTTGCTGAGCTAGGTACACAGGGATGTGACCAGGCTAAATTTTTTCTTTTTTTTCTTTTGCACTTCTCACCAGTATATGGTTTGAGCACATTTTGGGAATTGTTACGAAGTATCATGATAAACTTCTGAAGTAAAATGATCTGTGTGATTTTTTTCACTGTGATTTTCTATTAGAAATTTGAAGAATTCCATGATAAACCATTCTCTTGATCCCAAAACATGATGCCTTATGTGAAAAGTATACCTGAAAGAATCAAACTAAAGAGACTGCAATACAATATAAAAGTCCATAACATTATTTCCACTGTCCATTTCTATTTCCATTTAATCCATTGTCAATAGCTACTTCACATTAATTTCAAATGTATTCCTTTTTATATCTGTTAACTTGTTCATTCACTCTTACTTTTTGCTCAGCTTATTGCACAAACAATTGACCTAATTGAGAATTCTAACTGCTTAGCAAACCCACATGGCTGAGTATTAGTGTGGTCTCTTCTATTTCCTGCTGTGCAATAGTGCAGATGCAAGACTGCAGGGTGTCAGAGCTGAAACGTCTGGTGAGACCACAGATCCCCCATGCTTCCGTCTAGCTGCTTGAGGCCCCGACTTTGACCACAGCACAGCGGTGAATTCCCTGTGCAAGCTTCTGCAAGGGCCGCGGCCACTCTCTTTCTCTCCGCAATGCAGCCTGGACACACATCTCTGTAGTTAGCGGAGAACACTGTTCTAAGTGCAGTCTTTGGTTGGTGCTGCAGAGATCCCAAGGTCTGAGAGTTCTTTCAAACAAACAGCAGTGAATAATATGGCATTGCTGAAACCATAGATATATACGTATGTTATCTATGGTTGAAATAGTGAGTTTAAGAATACAGGTAATTTGCTCAACCATTTGGTACAGAGAAAGCACATCAATTCACACAGGAAAACCATGTAACACCACCCAAATGAATAAGGGAGTAACATAAAGCCTTCATTTATTAAGTTACCACACCTACTACCCAAGCATGAGACCCTCCACAGTTTGCTGTCATGGTGTTTTTTCAGCTCCTCTCTATTGCTTAGCAACCTGCGCATGGCCATGTACTTCCTGTGAAGAAAAAATAAATGGTGACCTATAATGGGGTTGCTATACTACTACACAAAGCATTTCCAACCAGTCTTGCACTGCAACTCAATGCCGTGCTAATGACAGCTGATTACTGGTAACCCAACTGTTTCCTTATCTTTGATGGATTGCCACATATAATTCTTACATAAAATGCATCTTAAAACATAACAACTCTTGAAATGGCTAGCTAGCAAGCATATGCTTGGCCAACTTGTGTGTTATTCTGTTGTTCCCCTGCATGTAGAATGTGCATCCATAATGCCCAGAGTGGCTTGATTTTTTAATATACAGATATATAATATTAGTGACATATGGCATACATAGGCACATACAGTATATGCAGAGCAAACAAGTCACAGCTCATGTGTATGACGACCCTGAGCAACCGGAAGGTGGACTTCACACATTGGCCATTGCAGAACAAAACACTTGTGCATCACTTTGTGGCAATTCATGTCCAGGCTTCATCTCTTATGCAACTCACATGAATGCTTACCATTTGTTGAAGGTAAGTAATTCCAGTGTTAAACCTTCACAATTGGTACTGATATTGCATCTTTTTTAATGTAAAGCATTTGGTGTAATGAAAACCTTAATATGTGGCTACTTTTGGGGTCCTGTTTTTATAGCAGCAGATTTTCAATAGTGATATTTTTTTCTAAATCAAAGTTAATGTCTGGTCCATTATAATGTGTATGCAATGAAATGCATTTGATGTGCACATACTGTCTCCGAGGGTTGTATTCTCAAGATTGTAATCACTAATATGTTGGAAATGACGGACGGTCATTTTCATCAAGCGAGAATTGTGTTGATTCAACCTTATCTGACATCATATCATATAGTTGTATCATTATATAGAATTAAGGTCATCATTCTTTCATCTGATTTTTTTGCTTATAAAATAGGCGCCAATTTAGTTCTGTGTCTGTGTCTGTGTGGTAGGGGAAAGCTGCAGAATATTAAAGGGAAGTCCTCAACCCTGGCAAAAGTTGTTGATATTTGATACATTTAGATTTTAGACTGTTTAGATTGTAGACTGTTTTAATGATTAGTAATCTATTCATATAATTTTCAAAGCTGTTTTAAATGTCACCGTACCTTTAGCACAGATTACCTGTGGTTATTAGCCTGAGGTTTTCCCCCACCTCAACTATTGCAGTATTCTGTTGTATGTACAGTGAAGCCATTACAGACAAGACTTCATCAGCCCTATGTTATAGTACTCAAGACCGTTCTTGGTCGCAAGACCACTCGTAGTGGTAGCATTTACAGTGTATTGAAATGTTTAGAAAGACATACTGTGATTTATATTGTTGCCATACTTGAAATGATACCATGATATAGATTTTAGGCCATACAGTTGAGCCCCAATATGGTGGCTGTGTTCCACATTTCATAGTCATGTCATATAGCCACAAAGATTAGTCTCTTGCAGGTCTTGGTCTTGATAGGTCTCGCCCTGTCTTGGTCTTGGTCTTGTCTCGGTCTCAACAACCTCTGGTCTTGGTCTCGGGTTAGGTGGTCTTGTCTACATCACTGCTTATAAGAGCATGTCACCCCACGGCTCATTAACCTCCATCAAATACGAGTCGCTAACGCCTTTCTACAGTGACAACTGGGGCTTAAACCGTCTACCTGAAAGGTCACACATATATACCTCTAAGAAATGTCATCTGGCATTGCCAGCCCTACACATGGCAATCTAGGCCAGACTGTTCTTGTTTGTGGTTCCCCAATTCTGAAATGAGCTTCCAAACTACAGCAGAGAAGTCCCTCACTATCCCCCTTAAGCATTTCTTAAAGACTTGTCTCTGCTGAGAGCACCTCGTTTCCTTATACCTAAAACAGCCTAACACACCCTTACTGCGCATGTCTTAGAGCAACACGCCGCCATTTTATGAAATTGGGTTATTCACCGTCTCCCCTAGAGTTTGGTAAGTGAGCAAAAGCATTTTTGCCTCCGTGCATGCATTGTCTTAGACTGGCAGTGCCACCGCTAGCTTAGCTTAGCATAGTGAATGGAATCGCTCGTTGCCGGATAGCATGTCGTTGGTAAAAGTGAGCCAACAAAAAAAAATATCCCTAATTAATTCTTGTGGTCTGCAAAAAAAGTCTTGAGATGGCTAGCTAGCAAGCATATTATTAGTATGGGGTTTATTATAATATTATTTGGAGTATACAGGCCAACTTGTGTGTTATTCTGTTGTTCCCCTGCATGTAGAACGTGCATCCATAATGCCTAGAGTGGCTTGATTTTTTAATATCCAGATATATAATATTAGTGATATATGGCATACATAGGCACGTAGTATATGCAGAGCACGCAAGTCACAGCTCATGTGTATGACGACCCTGAGCAACCGGAAGCACGAGTACAAATGCACTCTTAAAACATGTGTTGAAAACAACACAACTTGCGTTGTTTTTAACACATCTCTGTGTCCAGATAGGGACAACACAGTTTGTGTTGTTTCCTTTTTTATTTGTTACACAATATGTGTTGAAAACAACACAACTTGCGTTGTTCATTAACACATCTCTGTGTCCAGATTAGGACAACGCATTCGTTTTAAGAGTGTGGCAATGCAGATTAAGACGAGGCGATCTCCAGGCAGGTATTGACTTGGGACTATTGGAGACGAAGCACTGCTATTTGGGCACAGAGATTGTCCATGCTGTGGTGAGTGAGACAAGGTGCTGGTGTTGCGTGATATTTCTGCGCCCAAGTACAGTGACAAACATGCTTTTGCCCCCTTATCTGACTCTAGGGGAGACAGTAAATAACCCAATATCATAAAACAGTGGCGTGTTCCTTTAACTAGATCTTTTTGCACTTGGTCAGACTTTACAACAAGGAAATTTACTAAAGCATGATTGTTGTTCCTCTGTAAGTCGTTTTGGATAAATCACTTGCCATAGGAATAAAAAGAGAATACTATAAAAGTGCTTACTATAATTTTCTTCATTATTTTTATTAAATAGTATATGCAGACATCAGAAACTGAAATCCTCATTTTTTTTTAGTTATGGAGAATGTTTTTGTGATTACTCTGCCTTTGTTCTGCTTGATGGCCACCACATCTGGTAAGTGTTAAAACACTCCCACCTTTATTTTCAAAATGCGCGCGTGTGTGTGTGTGTGTGTGTGTGTGTGTGTGTGTGTGTGTGTGTGTGTGTGTTGAATTACATGTTGAACTGTGTAGACAGGTTAACAAGCATGGTTGGAGAAGCTCTAAGTAGGCCTTAACATTTACTTTACATTTCCTTTATCATTTTAAAGTAACACGTTTTTTGTTTTTCTGTTTAGCAAGCCTTCATGTGTTGGGTCCTATCCATCCCATCATAGTGGTCGCAGGTGAAGAGCTGCTTCTGCCCTGTTACCTTTCGCCCAACATCAGTGCTGAGAACATGACGGTGACCTGGCTGTTAAACCACACGGGTGCACTGGTGCATCTCTACACAAACGGCAGTGACAGAAATGACCAACAGCATGCTGATTACAGAGGGAGGACCGCTCTGTTCAAGGAGGAACTCAGCAGTGGAAATACTTCACTAAAACTGACCAACGTCACAGTCTCAGACGAAGCAGACTACACATGCTCTATTCAAAACGAAAGCTGGGTGAAGGAAATATATGTGCAGATCAAAGTTAAAGGTTAGAAGACATAATTCCATAAGACTAGGCTATATTCAGCATAAAAATAATTGATGAAAGCGTATACGAGTACAGGCGCCTCACATTGATTACTGCTTGTTATGAAGTAGCTCAAGTCAGTCAGTTTAAGAACCAAAGACTGCAGAATATCAATACTGCTATACCTGAAATAGGACCTGCCATACTGGCACAGAATGATTGGGATCATGCAGCCGCAGGACAACAGCAGCAAATCGAGCAAAACAAGAAGTAGGCTGCTGGTGGGCAGAGGCCAAAGGTTAAATGACCTGGGGCCTAACCGACACTGTTTTCTGTACATAACAAAGAGCTACAGAGACTATACATCTTTCAGAGAAACATTTAGTGAATAATACAATGTAACTACAGTTGCATCTCTTTTGCAGGCCCTTTTATAGTGTTGAGTATATCATATAAGCCATGTTTCAAGTAGACATTCATACTTAAGTAAATATATCTTAAAAATATTCTTAAATATGTTTTTGTATTTTCAACATAAAATTTATAGCAAGGCCTCATGTGTGGGGTCCTGTCCATCCCATCATAGTGGTCGCAGGTGAAGAGCTGCTTCTGCCCTGTTACCTTTCGCCCAACATCAGTGCTGAGAACATGACGGTGACCTGGCTGTTAAACCACACGGGTGCACTGGTGCATCTCTACACAAACGGCAGTGACAGAAATGACCAACAGCACGCTGATTACAGAGGGAGGACCGCTCTGTTCAAGGAGGAACTCAGCAGTGGAAATACTTCACTAAAACTGACCAACATCAAGGTCTCAGACGAAGCAAACTATACATGCTCTATTCAAGATGGACACTGGCATGAGGAAATCTCTCTTCAGATCAAGGTCAACGAAATTACTGGTACTGTTCTGGTATTGCATATTTTTTTACAAACATCATATAGGCTAAGGGAATATGGCTTTTTTCCTCACTCTATACCACGTAACAACAACAACAACACAACAACAACAACACAACAACAACAACAATAATAATAATAATAATAGCATTAAGTCAGACTCAAGGTAGCTTTACAAAAACCTAAACAAACAAACTAAACAAACAGGAATCAAACGAGAAGAAGAAAAAATGGTGGTTAGATTTTGTAATGGTGGAGGAGAAATGTTAATGAAACAGAAAGGTCCTGAGAAGAAAGGAAAAAGATAAGGTAGTGCAGCTTCAGGCAAATACACTAGAGGGCGCACTTGTATTTTGTCTGACATTTGCGTTCTCTTGGTCTCTATACCTTTGTCGCAATAGGGTGCTTAATTGACAATCACCCGCACCTGTACAGGGTAGGGTTTAAAAGCCAGGACAACATACAGTAGCCTACATTCATGCACGCGCGCACTCACTATCTCATACACTTCCCTTCACTCAAGGGCGTAGGTTTGGTCTGAGCTTTGGTGGGGACACTACCCCCCCCCCCCCCCCCCCCCCCGAAAAAAAACAAACACTCAACTTTTTCACCAGCCACTATAATTATTAAAATGTGCTACTGTCCAACTTGATCTAACTACACTGTGTTTGGTCGGTTATGAAATCATGCCCATTTAAGCACAGCTCAGTTTTAAGAAACTTAAATACACGCATGCTTAGCATTTTGTGAAAAGAAATCATTAAGGCTACATTGACAAACTCTTAACCGTGAGCTGCCTGTATATTCTTTGATTCTAATATTTACAGATATCTAGGCGATGTAAGCACAGCTCAGTTTTAAGAAATGCAGCCGAAAGACCATGTTGAATTTTGCTATAATTTATTTCAAAACCGGATTACTCTGGAACAGCTAACTATACACGGGAATGCATTACACCTTTGTGTTCGGTAAGGTCTGCTGTTTATTTTGATATATGGTTTGTCATGTGTTGTGTGAAGAGTGTGTAGGCCTACCTACGATATTCCACCGAGACGAATGGATGTGGAGATGGGCGCAGAGAATAATTATTAAATCTCTTGAAGTTATTTTTCTCGCGAACTGTTTATCACAGCAAACAGTGGCTAGCTAGCACCGTTTAAAAGCTGAGAAAAGGCTCTTTCATGTGACACATGTGGGAGTAGCCTACTTCTCGAGGAGTTCAACAGAGAAGAATGGGTGAATTTGGACGCACTTCATGCTTAATGAAGTAAAGTTGAAGCGCTGCATGCTGCGCAGGAGACTGCGGCTCACTGGTAGTTATTATAGGTAACTTCAAATCAGCGATTTACTCTTATAGGCTACTGCACATTACAAGATCTGTACGAGATGATCCGCAGCACTGAAGTGAGAAATGATTTAACTCTTTGTGTAGCGCATGTGAGCGCTTTTTCCCCCATTTCAACCTGAATATTGGTGGGGACATTTCAGTCGTAATTTGACATTGGTGTGGACACGTCCTTCGGTCGGTCCCCACGCAAATCTACGCCCCTGCCTTCACTACACAACATTCTCCACTCTCACTCCATTTTACCGCCAGCATTCCATTCACTCATGACATCCTTAACTAGATCCCATTCCGTTTGCGTCCGCGAGCCTGGGTCATTACACCTGTCTGTGTGGCATCCTATTTTGTAATATCAGGCTAAAGTCTATTAAAAAGATACATCAATCACTCCATACTTACACCACCTGTAGACATAAACAATTGCAACTGTATTTGTGACTTTCAGGGATGTCGATTGACCGTGCACACTCTGGGAAGGCTGCTTTCAGCATTTTGTTGGGCGCTGCCTTGGCTGTTGGATTGTCACTATTGCTGTGTCGTGTTAAACGCAGACTGAAGGGTAACTTCTGTTTTATGTATTTCAAATTCTATAGTCGCAACATTAAGCCAAGTCAATTTCAAGAAACCATCAGAGAAAATGTTGTTGTACTGTAGGCTACATTTAAACAGTGTGTGATCTCTGACTATTTTAACACATATTTTTGAGGGTGAGTTTCTACAATTTTTCCAGCCTTTTCCAGCCTGTCAAATATACTAAAGGTTGTTTTGTTTAAGTGAGCCTGTACATACAGTACAAGCTACGTCAGTTTGCATCACTTTCTTGTAAAGCCTTGCTGCAAATATACTATTATGAATAAATAATGAGAATGTGGGTTGTATGTTATTATTCTTTTGTAAAGTTTTGTGATGGAATCCAACTGACACAGTCTAGTCTGAATACATATTTACTTCTCTTCTTTCAGAATCAGAGGGCTTGAGCCTACAGAAAGGTGTGTTTGGTTATTTCCCTAATGGTTTTGAGTGTGCACATTATCAGTAGATGTCTTTATACTGGAAATATCACAGATCCCAATGTTATGTTTATGATCCACATACTGTATTGTAGTATGACCTGATTATGAAATTGTTTGATAAATATGCAAGGCAGCTGTAGTAAGTATCAGTTTGTCTTTTCAGAGCTTGAAAGGACAAGAATGCGTGTTGGTGAGTGAGAGATACAAAAGAAACATGCCTTTTATCTCAGAATTTGCTGTGTTTGGAACTGCTATTCCAGAGGTGTGATTGTATTTGAATTATTAAAAATATTTGTTGGGTTACATAGTTGAATGTATTGCCCTGGTCTATTCTACTGAATCAGGCAACTCTATGTCTATGTGCAAAATAATCATCTAATTTCCTGTGATGATCTGACTGTATTAATTATGTTTTATTTACAGAGATTGAAAAGATGAGGAAGTATGGAGGTGCGTAGCCTACAGTATATTCTCCTTCACATGCTGACGTTTGCAGTGTTCACTTTATATTGAAATACATTAGGATGCCAATGTAAAGAAAAATTGTTGTTTCTATTTTATCATAGATATTTAAAAGTTGGGTCCTGGTGCTGGGACTTCTAAAAATATTACACAAAGAAAGCCAAAGTTATTTTGTTTTTGGGTGTAGGTGTGTTGCAGCTTACAGTTCCAAATATGTTCACTTTACCATATGAGCACAGGGGCATTTGTCTTATGTTCTCCTTTACTTCCTCAGTGAATGTGACCCTGGATCCCGCCACCGCCCATCCACAGCTCATCCTGTCCGTTGACGGGAAGCAGGTCACCTGCGGAGACGCGCCAGGAAGTGTAGCTCCCAGCACGGGGCGGTTCACCACGGACCTCTGCGTCCTGGGCCGAGAGGGCTTCACCTCTGGTATGCACTATTACGAGGTGCTGGTGTGGAGGAAGCGTGACTGGACCGTGGGTCTGGTCTGGGAGCACGTCAACCGCAACAGCCCACTGAAGGACCGCATATGTGACCTGTACCTAGCCCTTGAGCTGCGTGATGGAACTTGCTATTCTAGCGAGTCCAGCGACGCCATTGTTCAGCTAAGGGAGGACATCCAGAAGATTGGAGTGTTTGTGGATTATGATGAGGGCATTGTCAGTTTTTACGATGTGGGGGATGATTACATCGATCATTTATATTCGTTCAGTCAGTATTGCTTCGCTGGAAAAACACTCTATCCTGTCTTCAGTCCTGGGGCCAGTGGTCTGAACTCTGCTCCATTGATTTTACTTCCGGTGTGGGACATTGAATTTAAGCCAATGCCAGAGAATGTCTAATAAGGGCTCTGCCTATGCTGCCTTGCAAGGTTAAGTTAGATGAAAGGCCTCCTGTGTTAGAGATGGAATTGTAAATGAGACAACTGGATCATGCAAAACAGTCCAACAGAGGCCAGGACCCTGCAGCCTAATGGCAGAATTTCAAAAATCAGAAATTCTCTCTTCAAACCTTTCTTTAGTTGTCTTCTCGGAGTCAAGGTGTGTTTGTGTAAAAGAGCCACATCAAAATGATTTTGTGTGTGGAGTTGTGAGTTATAAAAATCAAAATGGTTGTCAAAGCCTAATTAGATTTTCTTCATAAAACATATACTGTAGGTCACTATTGTAGAGCTGAATATAGGTCCCTGGTTGTTGTAGATGGATGGTACCACTATCTTGGCACATAGGAGCGGGCAGAGAAGGCCTTTGACCTGGAAAGCAGTGCAGCATAGTGGGCCTCTGGGGACCATTCCGTGTCCTCCACCACGAGAAAGATCACAAGAGTGTCTGAAGAACCATGCTTATAGTCATGGGCTTCAAGGTGCTGTGAGAGAATCTCTAACTCCAGCGTGCGCTTTCATGAGGTGCCAGGCTGAGTTCCTTCTGAGCTCTGTGGCGTCCTCCTCACATCAGCTTCCCAGCTCTCTCACTGCAATATTCAGTGTTGAATTAAATTTGGATACCTCAGCAGCTGCAACTTTGACCATGCTGGTGGTCAATCAAACAGGATAAACTTGACCTAGGCCTGTGTCTGAGCATATGTGAATCTGTCATGCATAAATGTGCGGATGAATGATGTTTTTTTTTAATTAGTAGAGACATGCACTTTGATATAAAGTTTTACAAAGTATGAATGCCAATTAAATACTCCTCTAGGCTATATAATTTCATCATGTAACCTATCTGTTTAGTTTTAAAAATATGTAAAAAGAGTTGGATGGCTACAAATGTCTTAACATTTAATTAAAAGAAAACAGTGATCATTATTTTTGGTCCACTCAGCTCTGTTGCTAAGCTAAGAAATGCACTTGGGCCACTACTGTAAATTGCCACAGTGAGGTCAGAAGTCTAGGTGTTTACTAGATTCATCTTTGAATTTCAATAAGCAAGTCAGTATTGTGGTTAAGGGATGCTTTTTTCAATTAAGAACAATAGCTACAGTAAATTAAATCCCTGGCTCTGATTTAGAAACGATAATCCATACATTTGTTACATCTACAGTAGGCTGGACTATTGTACATCTCTGTATTTAGGTCTGAACCAATCTATCCTTGCTAGACTTCAATTAGTCCAAAATGCAGCAGCTAGGCTTATTACTGGAACCTGTCAAATACATTATTAATTTTAAAGTTTTACTTTTTGTTTTCAAAGCCCCTAATGGGATGGTACCACAGTACATATGTGACCTTTTAAGTCCCTACTGTCCTTCTAGGCCACTAAGGTCTTTTTTAAGTCCATCTTCTTTCAGTCCCCAATGCTATCCTAAAAACGAACAGTGATGGGGCTTTTTCTGTTGCTGCGCCTCAACTCTGGAATAATCTCCCTATAGAAATTAATTCCTGTCCCACTATCAGTAGCTTTAAATCAAATTTTCTTTGGCCTTTAATATCCATTGAGTCTCCCCTTGTTTGTTTATTTATCATATTTTTATTTCTTTTCAGCATTATATTAACTGCCATCTTTAACTTTACTGTAGATTTTGCTCTAGACCTAGTAGTAGTAGTAGTTGTAGTAATTGTATCTTCTTTTATCTACTATCATAATTACTATCATTACTAATATTTTTTGTATTTTTATTTTTTGTCACTTATATTTTTGTTTTTATTACTGTTTTTTATTTTTTATGTGAACACCTTGGGTCAATTGCATTGTGTTTAAGTGTGCTATATAAATAAATGTGACTTGACTTGACGGGAAACGGTGGAACATTTAGAAGAGATTCAGAAAAAAATGCTGTGCTCTCACCTACTACGCATATTTTCATCCAGCAACATGAATGGCAAATAGATTTCATGCTGGTGCACCCATGCCTTGGTGAGTGACACACAGAAGCACAGGCACCCGCAGGTAATAAGAGGTAGCACTTTTTTTTATATACGCATTCTCACACATACTTACTGCACAGTCATCCACATACAAAGACACAATATAGGTATTGCAAAAAAATGTGCATTTGTTTCATTATTATATATAAATTATAAAAATAAAACATATACAACATATCTGTACAACAGTTAAATGAATTTTGTACTTTTTTTACAGTAACTGAAGAGAAGGTAAACTCTGGAGCAGTCATGTTTAAAACATAATCAACCAGGTTACACTAATAATTTTACACACAAGATTCATGTCTGACTTGACACATCTGTTTATAGACTGTTTTATGGAATGTTTAGGGAGACTAAGGGGACAATCTTAAATGGCTACTGACACAAAAGTTCAAACCCTATGTCACATCCACTGTATTTTAGACGGTCCCTATGGACTACAGATAAACCAGGTGCATTATGGGAATTGAAGTCTCTCTGTTGCGTCTGTAAATTGGGGAAGTATTCGTACCTGTGACCACTAAATGCTGACAAGAGAAGCTACATTATGCCACACATACCATTCTGAGTATTACCTTCTCCATGTTAAATATTGACGTAAATATAACTAAAAAGAATACAATGGAGAAAACACCTCTCCTCAACACAGAACAGTGGGTTTACAAACAGAGGCTTTCTAAACAAAAGCACTCCCCCATGTGGCAGAAGGAGCTCACTGTCATTCACAGTAATGGGCCTTATCAAAGAGTTTGCTTACAGACACAAAAAGGAACAATGTTCTCGCTCTCTTGTCTATAGACTTTAGACATCGGCCATTGTGTGATGGCCATCATTCATCAGCATACCTCTATTTTTGGATAGTTACTCAGCACCTCTGATGCGATCTGCTTTGGTGGTCTGCCTGTCCATAAAAGAAAAAAAAATTGTCCTTCCGGTACAACCTTCCTTTCTGTCATTCTTTTTCTAGATTAATTTCTATTGCAACACATGGGCCACAATCTCATGTCATTTTTCTTTCTTTACAAAAACAACACTTCCAAACACCATTACAAGAACTTGGTCCGTAGAACTGTAGACAGTAACATACAGAATGCGTCAGCGTTGTTTGTTTTTTTGTGATCTCAAAGTTGCAGTTTGACCTTCAAACACGTAACAACAGTTAGTTAAATTAAAGAAAGACAGAAAAAAAAAGATATCGTCATTTATCAACACCTGACATGCCAACAAAAAAGATCTTCTGATTCTTCCAGCCAATGAGTTTACAGACCATTTGTCAACAGAAAGAAACACAGTGTGGCCTTCATGCTCTTGACAGGTGTGGCTTATCGTCCCCTGCTTTCTGTCCGAGGCAACCAAACAACATCCTGGAGGAATGGCCAACCGTGGTTGCCATGGTGCAGAGAGTATCCAGGAAACAGTGTGAGATAAACAACTGGGCCATTCATCAGTTCTGCAGGCCAACACCGGTTCACGTTTCCTGATTATTTCAGTGGGGACTGTGGCATCTCTTTGTAAGTAGTGCTGCTGCATGAATTGAACAGGAATCCCCTCAAATCTTTCCCCCATCTTGGTCCAGTTGTGACCAGCCTCTGACTCCCCTCGTCCCTGATAAGCCAGTGTCAAGGTCACTCCGACAGAGTCGCTGGCAAAATGTCCTACATGAACTCTAGCTGGCTCTGCAGTCTTTGGTTTGGCATGTCCAGGCACCGGCTGTTGACCCTCATGTACAGTATTACCACAATTAGTCCTCAGCTTTATGGGCAAACTGTGAGTGTGTGTGTGTGTGTGTATGTGTGTGAGTTCCGAATGTGTTGATCTGTGGGACACATGGGCTCTGAGTCCCAGAGCCCCTGGCAATGAGAGTGAAAAAGGGTTTCTTTCTCACCAAAAGAGGAGTACACTCCCCTTATTCGTGGGTGTCGTAGAGAAAGTGGAGCGTGTGCTCAAAATATGAGGTGTGTAACACACACACAAGCACAAACAGGAATGAGAGGAACAGAGAGACAGGGAGGGGAAATGGTGTGGATGGAAACACACACACACACACACACGCACATACACACGTGTGTGTGTTTTCTGACACGTTCTTGACACATTAAATATGTTTGTGGGTACGTGGAATATGTTTGGAGAAAAACACAAACACGTGGTAGCCCACCCCACACAGACATACACACAGTACATATTGTATGTCTCTCTCCTCTCCTGTTATATGGCTCTGGGTCCCAGTCACAGTGGAGGAGTGGAAGTCAGGGCTGTGGCTGCCATCAACGCATCTCCTCATCCCTCAATCTCTTCTCTTTTCTCTCTTTGCCCTGTTCATCTCACTCTCTTTCTCTCTCTCTCTCTCTCTCTTTTGCCTTTTTCTTTATCCTTCTCTCTCTCTCTCTCTCTCGCTCTCTCTCTCTGTCGGTTCTCTCAAATGGAGCTCTCCTCGCACTGTGCCAGCGGTGCTCCGCGGTACGCCTGCAGTCCGGCCAGCTCCTCCTCCAGGCCCGACAGGCCCTCGCCCATCTCCGAGAGCCCCTCCGAAAGCCCCTCGCCCTCCTCGCCCTCGGGCCCGGGCCTCTCGCGTCCCTCCAGCCCCTGCTGGTGCTGGGTCAGCTTGGCGCTCGACTCGGACAGCTTGACCTCGCCGCTGCTGCTGCTGTTGTTGGAGTAGATGTGCGGGCCGTTGATGCCGCCGCCGCCGTGGTGGTGGTGGTTGTGCCCGCCACCGTTGTGCCCGCCGCCACCGCCGTGCCCGTTGAGGGTGCCGTTGCGCTTGGTGAGCGGCACGGCCTCGGAGAGCAGGCTGGTGCTGCTGGGCGACTGCGGCGTGGCCGAGGAGGGCAGCAGGTCGTGGTGCTTCTCCGACATCGAGGCGCCGTGGCCCGCGCCCTTCCCGCCGGCCCGCCGGTGCCGCAGCAACAGGCACAAGATGGCCGCCGCGCCCGCCAGCATGCCCACCACGAACAGCAGCACGTACCAGGCCAGGAAGTGGCGCCCGGGGCCACCGGCCAGCGCCACCGTGCCGCCCGTGCTGCCGCCCGCCAGGGTCAGGTGGTACTCGGCGCGCCGACACGCCGGCTGCTCGCGCCCGCCCTCCTGGCACAGGCACACGTATTTGCCCTCCGTCTCTTCGGACGCCAGCACCTCCAGGTCGGACAGGCGCTGGCGCGTGTGGCGGTGCGGCGGGTGCTCCCAGGAGCAGGCCCGCGGCGAGACCTGGACGCACGGGAGGAGGACACGCAGGCCCTTCATCACACTCACCTCCTTCACCGTCGGAGAACACCGACCTGCAGAGAGACAGAGAGAGAGAGAGAGAGAGAGAGAGAGAGAGAGAGAGAGGGAGAGAAGGAGAGAATTTTTAATACCTACACTTCTCCATGTCTTTTCTTTATATTTGTAATTTTCTTTTACTGTTCACACATCACATTGCTTTGGCAATATTGTAACTTTCGCAGTCATGCCAATGAAGCTCTTTGAATTTGAAGTAAAGAGAAAAACAGAGAGTAGGAGTGTGTGAGAGAGAGAGAGACAGAAACATGATTGTCAATGGTATTCCTCAGTACAATGACCAAACCACAGCATAAGGACATGAGTTTGAGGCCCCAAACTATTGAGAGGGTGCGGCTAAGGCTAAGACCCACCTTCTCCACTCTTACACTGGCTCAGTGGGTCTCCAAGTTCCTCGTCTCCAAGCCTAAAACATAAAAAGAGGACTTACAATAATCCATCATTTCTTTGTGTGTGTGTGTGTGTGTGTGTGTGTGTGTGTGTGTGTGTGTGTGTGTGTCTGTGTGTGTGTGTGTGTCTGTGTGTGTATCTGTATGCTACATTTTCTCTGTACATGAAAGTGTGCTTGTGGCTGTGTGGGTGTCAGCATATGAATCCGTAACATAAATGTGCTGTACGCAAAGATGCACATTCAAGCGAGTCCCAGCGGTCACTCACTCGTTGCCGACCCCGTCGCAGGCTTGCTCCTTGGGGTTCCAGGCACAGCCCAGGCCCCAGGCGCGGGCGCACACTTCACAGGTGGGGTACAGGGCACAGCCGACAGCCGGCTGCCGCACCAGAGAGGACGGGGAGCCCACCAGGGCCACATCCTGAGGAGGAGAGGGAGGGGGGAATTACATAATGCAGGTCTACGCAGATGTATACTAAATGTGTTCATATACTGTTCTACAGGTATAGATGCAGGAACCTATATATATCTATAGGTGTACATGCATAGCATCTGCACGTGCTGTGCATGTGTGTTGGTGTCTCTGGAGTGTTTGTCAGTGCATGTGTGGCTGTGTGGGAGAGGTGGGAGTGCATGCCTTGTACAGAAGGATGTTGTTCACTGGATCGTGAGAGGGAAACAAAGGGATCTCTTCAAGGAGTGTTGCGTTCTGACCAACCACTGCAACCCTGTGCAGCTCCCCGCGATCTGTAGCACACACACACACACAGAGAGAGAGAGAGAGAGAGAGAGAGAGAGAGAGAGAGAGAGAGAGAGACTTGACTTTTAAAATTCCCTTTCATGATCTCTGGACAGAAGCAAAACTGGTACTCAAAACATTTAATAGTTACTAGTTTACACTTAGTATATGTATTACTATATTTATTATATAGTACATAGTTTATACTAGTTTATCAATAAATATATATATATCATCTATAAATAAATACATTATAACAGAGGTCAACCAGGTTACAGAGAAGAGGAATCACATTTTTTCTTCTGTTTTTTCATGTCTTACCTGTACCCAGGTGCAACACGACGGCTGTGCGCTTGTCATCGTCGCTGATGGATGTGAGGGTGACGGCCAGCTTGGTGTATGTTATTCCCCTTCTGACCAGTAGGGGCGCTGACACCACACTGTTCTCCATTAGAGGGTGGTCGCGCATGAATGTCAGCACTTTATCAGGTAACTTCAGGGAGGAGTCAAAGCCCTCGGACTTCAGAGCACTGTTTAGACACTGCAAGGGAGGGGTGGAGAGACAGAGAGATTAGTTCATTCATTCTGTCATTAGTTCATTTTTTTGTTTAATTAATTAATTAATTCATCCATTCATCCCATTCATGCATTCTTAGAAGGCCTCATGGCCGAGGTCAGCGCCTCGTTAATAGTGTTTTGGTGTCCATTACTCTCTGTCTACACCCGTCTTGAATGTCC